>NC_071403.1:95990789-96296102 GCF_017976375.1 Cuculus canorus | reverse complement strand
TGAGATAGGAATAGAAATCAGCTTTAAAAAGTAGGTAGGAATTGGAGGCAGGTAACACTAGAAGAAAAGAAGCAAAAAGAAAGGCCATTTAGATAGCACATTCAGCTTTTCCAAGGAGTTGGACCAGCAAAGATGTGCTCCAGAAGAGCCTTAAGCAATGGCACTGTGTCAGATGTCATAATGCTTTCAAGAAGCTAAAAAGACAAGAAAGATACCAGAAGAGAGATGAAGCAAAAAAAAAAAAAAAATCTCAAGGATTTTGTTTTTCTCTCTAAAAGACAACAAAAACCAATTCCATGTACTTAGAACAACAGATTAATTCAGACAGAAAACAAGCAGCTCCATACATCCACAGTTCAGCACTATCTTTTTGCTTTTGTGAAATACCTGTGGTTCTCTTACCAAACTCCATCAGTATTAGCTAGCCATTCCAATAGAAATACCAACAGTTGACACAGATAGACTGGATAACCCATCCCCAGAAAACTGGTCTTTCTAACAAGAAAGAAAGCAGCAATGAGGTTAACTGACAAAAACTACGTCACAGCAGTTTATGATATATTTTGTGGCTGAAGTCCCTCATGGCGTCTAACATAGAACTGATCACATTGATCATCACAGCTGTAATGGGAAGAAGCTGCTAGCAGGATGCTTCTGCACCACCACCAGTTTCACGATTAGAAAGCAAAACTGTTGAGACCAAAACAAATCACAGAATGTAGATTTTCAATTTAACATTTTCCCAGGCTGAAGACCTCCATGTATTTATGCTTCAAGTGACATTAAGTAGATGAAAATAACTGTGCCATGACATAGTGCACAGTAGATGGGGCAACATGTTTTGGCCAAGCAGTTCATTTGCTGACAGGTGCAGTTACAGACAAACTAAAATTCCTAGGAAAAAATCATATCTCAATTAAGGAATTTTTGTCCAAAATGAAAGACAGTTTCATCTGAAAGTGTCAGAAGTAATTTAGTTTCTAAATCAAAAGATGGGTTCCTCTAATTCCCAAACTACTTCTAAATACTGTCTTTGCTATATCAAATTTTTAAAAATTGAAAAAGTACGTTTTCCATAATAGAAACCACTTGCACAAACGTAGCTTATATATTATAATTTCTGATGGAATCTTGAGTGTTGTCTCTTTAAGACACACATAAACTGCTCTAGATGTCAGAACAAATTAGAGACCTTCCTCTCCCTTCCTGAGTGACTTTCATCCTTAATGTTCTCATTTCTCCCTTGTAGATGAACTTGTAGAACTGAGGATTATTTAGCCCTAGATAAAGCATGGTCCTCCAGGCAAGACAGACTTGCCTTACTCTACAATTTAAAACAACTTTACATACCTACATTAATAAACAAACCAATCAACTACTTACTGTTTTTCTTGTACATCAAGATTTCGAAGGAGTTCATCTCATAGTTCTCAAACGTTTGCCGGACCTTGTCAATTGTATCTTTGTCTGTCAGCTCACCATACATAAAACTGCAAATAAAGTGAGAAATTCCAGTCAGATACTAGACAAAGACACAAAGCCATTTATTTACAGTGTGAAAAGGACCTATTTAGAAATAGCCCTCCTTGATTTTGTTTCACCTGGAAAGCATATTTGACGGATGCAGCCCTAGGAGAAAAAAGACAACACTGGAATAAACAGATTACTTGTCTCCTCAAGCAACAAGCACAACACTACAAGCTATTTAACAGAAAATAAATCTGTTCTCAAATACCTGCAGGTGCTGCTTTTTTGCATAACTTCTGCTCTGTGATATCCTGACAGCTTGCAAAATCCATCGTTGCTGTAGACGATGGGCCAATCCACTATCTGGGCATTACCCAAGACAAAATTAGTATCTGTTTGAAAGAGGACATCAGTTAGACATTAGACAAGGCTATGGTTGCATTAAAAGAAATACTATTTTATGACCCAATCTCAATTGGTTCAGTGCCTGCAGATTTTTTTCCCCAATACTATTTCCGCTGCAGTCAACAGGATTACTCCAGGTTTTAAGTAAATTCATTCTTTAAAAATTATATTGATTTCTCACACGTAAGAGTATGGTTTTATGCAATTGATGTTCAAGCAGGTAAAAATCATCTCACGACTGACAGTAGATTCACCAAACTGTTTCCCTCTGCGCCACAAGCACTGATCCACCATGACACTCAGTATGAATGTGAAGCCTCTTACACACAGCCAAAACAGCACAAGTGATATTTCTCCTCTGAATGTAGACACAGTGGCTCCTCTCGATACTGGCTTCAATACTGACCACACAAGCTCAAATACCTCATGTGTGACGTGTACAGCACAGCAATCCAAACTAGACACTGGACAACTGCTGCAGATAGCCGAACCTCTTTCCAGTCTCTGTTCTCTGTCACCTCCCAGGTTTGTGCCAACATTGGACACCACTCTGCTGCAATCGACTACCCGGCCTCTGTTTGGATGCTGCTCTAACTCCAAGCTACATCTTTGAGTGCTCTCTCTCTTGGAATGCTCTCTCAAACTCTTCTGCCATGCAAGGCTCTATACACCCTATCGTCTCGTTAGCAGCCACCCCGGTGACTGGCCACTTCTCAGGATCTCACAGCTGCAGCAATTAAGACTAACTCAGCTATCCACTAATTATCTCTTATCTAGCCTACAGACAAGTCGGGTCAGTTGATCCATTCTCATAGGATCTGTGCATGCCACCCTTTTTTTATAATTGTGATCTCGTTCAAATGAGGAACATACTCAATGCTGGACCAAGACATTGCTTTATTCTGCTGCTTTGGCTCTTGTGTAGTCAACCAACTACATCTGTGCCAAGACAGACAGCAGTGCTGCTGCTTGGGCACTGGCAGACGGGAGGAGGTGGTGGCTCCTTTCACAGCTGCAAAGATCCCTGGCCTTTGAAAGAAAGCCTAAGCAGCCACATGAAATTAAAAAGCATTCATATTTAAGGGGAGCCTTTAAGGGACTCCACTATGTCATCTGCTTTTCAGGATTTATTCCCAGCTGCTCAGAGATACATAGCCATCATTCACGCTTCCTGCAACCAAGAGATACAAACAAGACATTCTACCTATTAATTGCAAAGAGTTTTGCTTGTGTTAACTTCCCCTTTCAAAATCTTTTGTCCTGTTGCAAACTTCAAATGGGTTTAAATAAAACATTCCTGTAGCGATCTAAATCCATTGCCCAATCCCATGACCATGATCGAGTGTATCTTTATACACTCTTTGGAATGAAATACACCAGCAGTATAACTTCAGGACATTTTAACTGCTTTGTTTCGCACAGCCTCTCTAAAATACCATGGTTTTTGCTTGGTTGAAGTACTTTGTTCCAAAAACAATACATGTCTTTTACCCTTTCCTATGAATAAGTGAGTCAAGTCACCTCTCATTGCTAAAGCAAGTGCTTTTGAGTGTCTATTACAGACATTGTATTGCACTATGTTAGGATATTTCTAAATTTTCATCAGGAAGTAAAAAAAATGACCGAAAAAAAATGCAGATACAAATGTTAGGCCAGCTCCTGCCCTGATCTGAATGAGGTTATTTCATGCACACATTCCTTCACCATCTCCCTTTCTCAAAAGACAACTTACCCTTCTCTCCTCTTCCTCAAGAGCTCCTTGAAGAGCTTCTATTAACTTAAGCAATGACCTTCCTTTCCCACTTAAACCTCAACATTGTCTTTGGATAAATAATCTCTTTTTTATTCAAAGTCATATAGAGCACTTTTCTGATGACCATTACAGTGCTAATCCTACTTCAATCCAGCCTTACCATGCTTCTGTGGGGTACGACAGTGCTCTTATCCCCTTTTTACAGATAAAATCGAAGCGTTAAATCCACAAAGGGATTTAAGCACCAAAAGATAAAACTGCTATAGCTTAGCCTCTAGATGTCCAGCTCTCAAAAACTTGGGAGTTGGAATCTCCATGGGTAGTGTTCGCAAGGCAGAACCAAAAAAACACTAGTACAGCAAATTGACACCTGACCAAGTTAAACTACAGAAAACAACGAAAAAAGTGGATATCTTAAGGGCTTTTTCCCCCCTTTCCTTTATTACTTATTGTACCCAATATTCTAACAAAGCCCAGTTCTCACAGACAATACCCAAGAATCTTTGCCATTATTCCAGGAGCTAAATAATCACATTTCCACTTGACTGCCTTTGACCCAATGAGGCCTGAGTTTTTTGGATTGGTGGCTTCCAAAGGCTGCTTAGAGAACATGCAAATATTTCACTCCCCCCAACAGCACTTTGGGAGTTCTTCTATGAGATGCGTGGCTACCTGAGGGCAGTGAAAGCTCTATCTTCATTTAAACTCCTGAATGACCATTCTAATTACCAAGCTACCAAAGAGAACAGATGCCAACAACCTCACCAGGTGAGTTTTGAAGTCAGTATGACTTGGCTGTATTTTATGCCCTGTTAGTCTACATTGGGTGAGTCTCTCAGGGAGGCAGAGGTAGAATACTTCATCAAAGAGCCTAGGTTGGATTTAGTTGCAAGTTACAACCAAGCTGAGAGATTTTCAGGCATGCACAAAGCTTTAAAGGCAAAAACGTGGCCACCAATCAATTCAAAGAGCAAGTCAGAGGTTTTGATGATCCCACTGTTTTATGAGTGTGTCTCATTTCCAGCTAGTCACCACTTTGTGCATCTTTACCCTTCTTTCATCCAGGCTACATAGCTTACAAAGACACACAAAGTAAATACTTAAGTTGAACCCATTCTCCGAAGTCAACACCACACCACACCTCATCTTTGGGTTTGCTCCTCCAGCTCCATTGCCATACTTTTTTAGTGTTTACCTTGGGGTGATCCCTAGAGCCAAAAAAAATGCCCTGCATGGAACTGTGCTAGGGAACTCCCCATACAGCTGAAAGCCTGCAGAGAACCCATTGTTCCCTGTGAATACAGCAGCTGAAAGAACCTGTAGTGTAGCACCATCCAAACTGCCAGTCCAGAAAAGAGGTTTTAAACCCACCACTCCGCCAGCTTTCCTTGGGAGGTTACCAGGCTCAGTGTGATCAGTTCCTTTTTTCCCGATTTTGTTGCAAAGAGAGAGCCAATCTGCATTGCTGGTTTCTAAACTTTCTGTACCAACCTATTTTATTTTTTTCCAAACTTGCTGTGCCCTAAGAGCCTACAGAGTGGGACCTGCATCAGCAAAGGAAAGAGTCTGAGCGACAAACAGGAATTTCTTTCCAGTTACTCAGTCCTCTTCCCAGATCTATTTAAAGACAAAATGACAACACAAGAGCAGTTCTGTGCCTATGTGGAGAACACATCTGCATTTCTTCAGAAGGAGTGTCTCCGACAATGGTGTTTCGCCTGCGTGAACACTGGCAAGACACAGCATAAAATAAGGACTCCCACTACTAACTCCCCTGCATAGTTTATTCTGACAGATAACCGGGAGGTAGAAGGGCTGTTCTCATTGCTATCATTTACACTCAATTGCATTGCTTGGAGACAGCTCATAATCTGTTAAACAATTGTTCCTAGCATAAGAAAATATTAAATAACATCCACTGAGGCAAATACTGCCACTCCGTCTGCAGAGACACGGGGTCCCAGAGGCCAGAAAACAGCTGTGGCTTCGTTGCACAACAAGCACGAGGGATGCTCTAGTGAACTCTTTGAGCATCAGAGGGCAAAGCCTCTTGGGGACTCTCAAGTTGCTCAACAAGGCCAGGAAAGGAGTTGGTCAGAGGAAGACCAGGAAGAAATCCACTGTCAAATTCTCTTCAAAGACAGAGGGTAAAATGTACATGTGTTAGCTACAGTACTGAAACTATTTAGTGACTTGAGACACATCTTTGAAAGTACTCAAAGGACTCCTTTCCTTAACAGGAAATCAATTTCTATCACACCGTCAATTGGGTTAGTGGTACTGTCTGGCCCAAAGAGAAGCTGTAAGCATTGCCGGCCCTTCTTATCAGCTCCAAGAAGAACTAAGCTAGAAACTGGAGAGGGAAGACCTGGGGTTCTGGCTTGTGCTGCGCAGAGCACATCATGCAGAAACGTGTAAGAACTGAAGAGTAGCATCTCAAAGGCAGCACAGTCACTCACCTAAGTTGGGCAGGCTTCCATCATAAGAGTCTGCAGTATTGGTTACGTTGTGAAGTGCCTCACTTCATATTTTCTAGCCTGCATTTTCCACAAGTTCTGCTCACTGAAGTATATCCACGTCAGCCTTTACACACTCAAATATCAGATTCATTTTGGATTATCACTTTAAACTAGACACAGCTGCTTCAAAGCCACAACAAAACCATTTTAACTCCTTTTAAAATACAAGAATGGATTTTGATCGGTCACTCGAACGAGTACTTTCCTCTACTCACAAAATACACCATCAGAAAATATCTTTCTAAATAACAGTGATCCTTTAACAACAGTAATAGTAAGTCTCTAGAAGACTCAGCTTCACCAAAACTACCTTATCTACTGAATGTTGTTGTTACATATACTGCTGTTTAACCAAAGCTCAAACCTCCAAATTATGTGAGGCCAAGAAGCACCTCACAGACATGTATCTGGTCAGGACTAGCTGACTGAGGAGAGGTCACCTGCTTGAAAGAGTGTGGAGCAAGTTACCAAAATGCTTCCTCGTCACCATTCCCCTGCATTGATGGGAATGTACCCACAGCATCCCCAGCCTCTCCTTCAAGGTGCACCTTGTCAAATCAAGCCCCTCATTTCTTTCCAGAGGCCAGTACACAAGTCCTGCCTCTGCTGTCCCCTCAGTGACACGTGGGCTCTATTCCAGGGCACACTGGTCAGAGACCAACAGGCAAACACTGGGGATAGGGGTGGGAGATACAGTCTCCTTAGCTACTGTTCCATTAGCTTGGCATAAAGCAGGACAGGTGCTATGTCACAGCCAGCGTAAGAAATGAGCAGCAGGCAAAAATCACGTGCAACTATCATGATTAAAGATTGTATCATAGAGCTTAAGGAAAAGGGATGAATGCGTTTCTAAAAAATTCTAGTATTTACAAACTTGTTACTTTGCATAATTTGGAAGTGGTTTCATGTTTGGTAAGGAACCAAATAGAACATTGTTTACAAGGAAGCCTGTCAAAATTACTACTGTCACACAGCTCATATCGTACTTTTGCTTTAACAGTCTGCATAGGATAGGTATGTAAGAACTTTTGCTCATGTTTAGACTTAGCTTTGAAAAAAAGTAAAACCATTTAGTCACACTGATTAGTTCCATTGTTCAAATGTAACTTCAGAGATCAAAATATGGCCCTAGATCAGTACAAGTAAGTCAAACTGCACTCAGTCAATCCTTTCTTTGCACACACAGGATTCAAAATTCCTACCTACTTCAGGTAGGAAATGCACAGGAATCAACCAAATTTTCATCTTAACAGAAGTGCTCTAACTGTATTCAAAGCAAGTTCAGAGCTGCTCAAAGAACTCAAAGACTATTCACATGGTAGAATAAAATTAATAAGACAAAACTCTGCTCTTCCACCCACATCCTCCCGTTGAAGTCACTGGTGCTACATGGATACACACATCTACTCAGTATTTCCTTGTATTCATTTCTAGAATGAGAGTGCAGTAATGTTTAAATATCCCATTGAACAACTTGATCATTCAGTAGAATAATGATATAGCAGACTCAAAATTCTACATCCTTAATATCAAGACCAAATTATTTTAAGCCATAGCCTCACTCTAATACAAAGCAACATAAAACCCTATAGATAGGTTCATTTGGGCTTACATGTGTTATGAAAGTCTTATATAACTATTTATTTTATAGAAACAGAAATTGCTTTAAAAGCTTCTTGGCTGCTACAGCATTAACACAATCCACTAAAAGCAGGCATTTCATGCTTTATTCAAACATGACTTACACTGTCATGTGTACTGCAGAGCACAGGCTGAAAAGAACTATTAAAAATGTATTTCATCATACTTATCACAGATAACAAAAAAGACACTAAGTAAAACAACAACTTCAAATGACTCAGTTTGAGTCATGACAGAAAATTAATGGCAATTTCAGCCAGCAGTATAGATTAAAACTACTGGTTCCATCTCAGCATTTGTTATTTTGCATTGTTACAGAAAACACTTCACAGTAAATCCCTACCATGAGAAAAGTTTACATTCAAAACAAATCATCCCTCTAACACTAGTAGCTGTAAAATCTTCATAATTACCTGTATTGTTAAAAAATACAACAAATTAGTACAGAACAATAGAACAAGAATGGCTGAAATTAAAAATGCACAGAAGCTGTCATACGTATTTTATGCATAGCATCCTTCTTCACCTGTCCCTGAAGTACTGTCCATAAAAAAAAAAGCATTCAGACAAATGTAACATTAGCATGAGATAATTTTAGAAATCAGAAAGCTCATCAGCTATAAGAGCCATACACAGAAATACTGTTTAGCAGTGAGACTTCATCATTTAATTGGGCAGGGGTTTTTCCCACCCCATCTGATATTAAAAGAAATCCAGGAAAAATCATATTTCAGTTGCACTGATTTATATGGGTCTTCCATCAGTTTAAAGAAGCCATGATTTCTTAAGAAAAGAAGCCGTGATTTACTGATTATAGCTACAGCCATCAAAAGCCTTAAGAGCCTTTGACAAGACCTAACTCGCTGCACACTTTTAGCTATGAGTTACAAAAACGCATTAACAAATTCTCCAATGAATGGTTTCATTAAGAATTGGTTTATGATCTTGTCCTATGATTTAATTCAGAAATGGACTGATACATTGTATTATCACAGCGGAACTTCTTGAGCTTCCAGAACATTAATTTTAAAACACATCATCTATTATCCGAGTTGTACCTTCTTTTTCTTACTATCAATAAAAGCCATTTTAAGGAAATCAGGTTGTACATTTTTAAGAGCTTAAAGATGCACACAGAAGACTAGAAGCTCTGGCCTAATAAAATCCAGCAAAAAAAAAATATTCAACTCAAGTGATATTGAGAAAAAAATAATTGTTAATAGTGAATAGATATTTTGATGGAGGGACCAATGGTATGAAAAACACAGATGAAAATAAAAGCATCCCCACAGTTATTAATTTAGAAAATAGGGAAGACTGGGAAGAAACAAAACCTTTTCCTTTGTTTCATTCTATGTTTGGGAACATGTTTTTAATATGGAACCTACAAGTTGTCCCCTTGTGGTTTTGGAAGCTCTGCTGCTTACGTGGCTAAATGCCTTGTTTTAATCAGTGCCAGTAGACAGACCTACACTCGTGTACTTTACTCGGCCAAAAGTGATTTTACGGGAAATCTTGAACAAACTGGATCTTGCAGGATTATATACGAAAGGGTAGAGGCTCCAGTTCAACTATGGGATGCCAGATTTGTAGGTCACAACATTCACTTTGCCTTGCACAGGACAAGCCATAGTGATGGCAAGAGAAAATCTTCAGCTAAAGGCACTCTACACATACAGCACCATCCTATTACTACTTGAGCAGGTTTCCATGCACTTTCTGCAAGGTGTGGCTCTGGTAAAGAGCCTTCAATACAAAGGATACAAAGGAAGAGACACATTCTGCAGATCAGAGCCTTCTATTCCATTACATTGGCTTTTCCTATGCTGACATCAACCGCTCCCCCCACTCCCGGAGTCCAGAAGGTTGACGAGCAGCATGGAGCAGAAATTTTCCTGCATATCTGCCACAGCCTTCCAATTCAGCCCATTTGGGATCCTTAAGAACTAGGATAGATTAACCCAGACATTGCACCTCATAAGGAGTAGCTCAATACTGCTTTTCCCTGTGCACAGTTAACTTTCTCCTTTTCAGTACTTTCACCTCTAAACCAGTCACTAAAATGAATTTCCGTAATCAACAGAACCTCACCAGATTGCACAACGATTCGATTTACCTGTAGCACGAGGCTTCTGAGACAGTCCTCTGCAAATAACAAATTTCACCCAATGTTGCTTGAAGACTCATTGAAAATTATGGAAATGAATGGACCATCAGGAAACTAAACATATTCTATCAAAAGAAACAGAAAAGTATACTCCACCCCAAAAATGTGCTTGCTAATTTCAGCAACAGCCATCTTGTTCTCAGCAAGAAAATACTTTCTTGACAAGTGATGGTACTTCCCAAAGGTGTTACAGTAGTATGAGGAACCTGAGCGGTGCGCAGGACCTGAATACCCTTGGCATATCACATATGGAAAAGTGATGCAGAGCTTGTCATGTTCACATATATATCCCCTACCAACATCATAACAACTGGACCAGCAGTCTGAAAGCAATCAGACCCTCAACACCAAAGTTCATAAACTCTACCTTTGGGGAAGTGTGCCTGTACTGCTTCTGGTCTCAAACAAATCACTTTAGCCACAGCTACATCTGCGTCTCCGCACCGTGCTGCTCACTGCTTTAGAAGTAAGGCAGGCAGGGCCAGGTTGCACCAGACACAGCACTGTCAGGTTAAGGATCCTTTACAAATATTTCCTTTAAATTAACATTTTATTCAAGTGCAAAAGCATGAAATAAAACTCAGTTCAGTTCTTCATTCTCTGTTAGTTTCTTTTGCACTTCTCTCTGGCTGAACACAAAAGAAAGGTTTTTCACTTTCAGAGCTGTTTATAATAAAAATGGTAAATACCATCACTCGTCAATTTCTCTCCTAGGTCTCAGGCAGTGGTACAAGGGTTAGCATGCCCAGGTTGCAGAACATTTACTGTACTGGGACTTCACAGTCTCCAATGAAAATAATGTCATAAATCATGGAAACGTCTTTTATTTTCAGAATTTGTTTCTGAAGGTGCATTTTTTCTTTCCCTCTACAGAGAGTGCACTGCATTCTCCATCAAAGGGTGCAGGTTTGGTTCCATACCTGATGTTCCCAGGGGTTTTAGTGAAAGCAAGACTAAATCCACACAAGTCTTATGCCCTCTAACCTCCCCTTCTCCCCGCCTCCTTGTTTTGTCAATAAACCAGAAAAGCATCCGTGACTTCCACTGTAAATCCAAAGCCCCATAAACACAGGGCTTGCTTTTGCTATCCTTACAGATGCACAATTACCATGTACCTCAGTGAGAATTTTTACCAAGGAAGGACTGCAGAATCTATCTAGCATTCACATAAACTGGAAAGTATTTTTGCCTCCAGTTACTGACAGAGCATTGGAAGATCACAAAGAATCAGTATTGTCTATAACATACTGCACCATTTGAATCGGGTGCCTTGGCCATGACTCAAGATTGCAACTGTTATTATTATAGCGCTTGTATACTGCGGGTGTATCACATTACCCAAGAAAAACATTAATATCACATTAGCAACAACCATCAGGGGCTAGTGATTCTTTCGATACTGCTCTGTTTTACAGCATGGGCTCATTTGCAGTCCCTGTTGGGTGTTCTGATCTTTAAATATTTCAACACTTCAAACAAATTTTTGTCAAAGAAGCACTACATGCAATATTTATTTTTCTAATTTTACATAGCTAGTATAGAAAGACAACTTTTAAAAATATCAAATGCAAAACAAGCAGGATTACAGTGCCCCTCATTTCAAAGAGGAAAGAACCTTAAGTTCACTATTCACTCAAAGGTGGTCTTGTGAGAAGAAATCACAGGTGACCAGATGAGGTCTGTAGGTGTCAGCAGATGGATGACACTTTGTATATTCTTTCCTCTGTGTGCTATCATAAGGCCATCCCATCCCAGGCTGGGCTGAGAAATTCTTAATTCCTTCTTTACTCCAACATGTAGGGAGGAAATACTTCTAGCCCTAGCATAGCTCTTCTAGCTGGCATTTAGTGCATGAGAACCTGCCTCAGCTGATCTGCAGCCTGAGAAGAAGCTCTCACCCCTAATAACTCTAACATAGACAATTCAGACAATGCAGTTTGAGGCGAGTCTTGCTGCAGATGGTGCGGTATTAACACAAACAAAATACTAACCCTAACAGGAAAACCCTGAACTTTGATGCCTACATACCCTGCTATTACCTTCAGCCATATAAGATGCATCAGTTTACCAGTCACACCTAATATGAAAGGCTGTCCAAAGAATTCCCAGTTAAACTACTGGTAAACAAATGGTATAATTAGTGCTGTCCATAGAGCAATGCTTCTAAAAGAGGTTGCATGACAATTACTTTGTTATTACCATGCCTTTTTTACTGAGTTAACACTTCCTGCCCTAAAATGTAACAGCAAAATGTATTTTCCTCTGTTTACCTGTGACGGTGGTACACATCCTATACAAGTACCTTGAAGCGAAGCACTTACTCAGTATCTGTTTCTGTTCTATGACCAAAATCCTCTCCTTTCAACGGGAGCCCACCCCAAACTAATAACAGCCCTATGTCTGTATCAATTCAGGATCTGTTGGCACTACTTAACTTGCTTGCATGTGCCAGCAAAAACAGTTTGACAACAAGCCCAAGGCTTATTTGGCAAATCCCAAATGGCCTAGATAGTTTTATTGTGGGTCACGTTACTACTTAACTGAATGAGACCAAGAAAGGGGAGCCAAACCTCAAGCTTTATGGGCCCATTTAAGCACTCATCCTGTGGGCATCCCAAATCATCTCAGAGGCCAAGTAGGCAGTCCAAGATGAGACAGGAAGCAAGGAACGAGCATGTTTACATACTGCCCACACGCTGGCCAGCACAGCCCTGCCAGACGAGAAGAAAAAGGAGCGTGTCCTTGTCTCTTGAATGAGATGGTGGTTAGAAGAGGCTGGTGGCCCCACATTAGAACTGATTCATACAGCATTCGTATGTGATGGCATCACACAGCAAAGCTGGACTGGGTCCAGCAAAAACTAGAAAGCACAGTACAGAAGAAATGGACTTCTAAACCTGAGTCGCTTCCCTGAGCTTCTCCTAAAGTGTCTGAGCTGTGCATCCCTTCCTACCAAGCTTATTCTAAAAACTTGTATTGATTACAGCCCTCAGGACTTGCTGAGCATTTGGAAATGGAGCGCTGTCATTTCACCTGTGCTGTCTGGCACCACGCTCTGCTATGACACCTTCTTAATAATGGAGGAAGAGAGGCAGAAGCAGAGCATAGCTTGCGCTGCACGATTTCCCTCATGTCCAAACCTCAACTGATTTATTGCATTGAGGTTTTGGCACTGGAAGTTAAAAGAGAAAATTGGGTTTTCATGAAGAAAATAATCAACAAACTCAAGGAAGGTTTGAGAAAAGCATTAGACAACTGCCTTTGGAAGATTAGAGAAGCAGCCCAAACGTGATGAAATGTAACATCCCATTTTTTAAAAAAAGAGGGCAAGACACACTCTTAAGAATGCTGAGTATTTTTTTTTTCAGGAATGCAGCTTCCAGTCCCTTTCCTTCTATAAGAAAGTTGCAGAGAGAAACAACGTATAAAAAGAACCTCACAATTTTATGTGAAAATATGGCCTTATCAAAGGCTATTAGTCCAACAATAGTGCCTAATTGAAAAAATAAAAAATTGAAAATCGCACTCTGAATAATCCGAGTTCTTAGCCACTTATCAAAACAGTCATTGTCTTTCCCTTATCAGAACAGACTGTATTTTTAATTAACTCATCTTGTCTTCAGAAGGAGCTTGATCCTATGTATTCTGCATCACACTGGAAGTTCTTAGTCCCTTAAGTCACCCAACTCAAGCCAGCGGAAGCATTAAAAATGGCAGAGCTTGGGCTCACCGCTCTGAAAAGATGCACATGCCCAGGTTTAAGCAAATACACAAACGCTTGCAGGGTCGCAGGCTCGCTGAGGGAGCAGCGTTTTGCTAAGTCCCTGAGTGAAAAAAATCTGGATAACATTCATGCCTGCAGTTGTGAGATTGGAGGCATTTCCCACTCCAGTTTTCCAAGAGAAGGACCTGCTTACAGCGCGATAAGAAAAAAAACATAAATGTCTCCCTTTAGCCCCCGAAACGGCAAACTCTGCCCTCACTTGTGACAAATCTTCCCCTCCGACTCGGACTCGCCGCTCCCCAGCACCGGCTTTCCCTTCTCAGAGCCCGTCCCGCACCCCCGCCCGCAGCCCGACACCCCGCGTGGCTCCGTCCCGGCGCTCCCCCGGCTCGCCCGGAGCCCCGCACCGGGCACGGATATAGCCCGAAGCGAGGTCGATCTTGTCCCGCACCGGGCACCCATCTCGCCCCCTTCCCCCGCACCGGGCGCGGATCTCGCCCGGCCCCGCACCGGGCACCGATCCGGCCCCGCACCGGGCTCGCCCCTTGTCCCGCACCGGGCACCGATCTGGCCCGAAGCGAGCTCGATCTCTCCGGCACCGGGCGCGGATCTCGCCCACGGCTGGGCTCTTCCCTGTCACCGCACCGGGCACAGATCTCCCCCGGCACCGGACTCGCCCCGCACCGGGCACCCCGAGCCCCGCCGCCCCAGAGGGGTCTCTCCGCGGGACCGGGGCTGCGCAGCCCGCCCCGGCACCTGGATGCACGGAGGAATCGGCGCCGCCCGGGAACGGCGGAGGCTGCGGGCGCCCCTTCCCCAGCGAGATCTCACCCGCAGCGCCGGGGGCGGGCGGCGTCGCCTCCGCGGTGCCCCCTTACCGTTAGACCTCCGCACGATGTTCTCGAGGAACGTGTTCTGGGGCGCCACCAGCCCTCGCCTCCCCCCGGCCATAGTCGCTCTGCGGGAGCGCGACGCGGAGGCTCCGCTCAGGTCCGCGCCGCCCCGCGCTCTGCTGCGCCGCTCGCCGCTCGCCCCGCGCGCTCCATGCCCCCGCCGGGACCGCTACGGCGGTGCGGCATCAGCCCGCCCGCCCGCCGCCTCCCGCGCACCGCAGCCCCGCCGACGGCGCCCCGCAGCGCCCCCTGCCGGCCCGCGCCGCGCCGCTCTGCCGCAACGCCGGGGCTGCAGCGCCATCGCCTGGGCGATCGCTGAGAGGCGCCCGGCGCGCGGAGCTCGGAGCCGCTCAGCAGGAAAGGCTGGGGCGGGTATGGGCGCGCTGAGGATTCTCGACGGCCTCGAAGCCTAAGAGGGCTTTGCCCGTCACGGCGCAGATGGAGCTGAGAAACTCGACGGGCTTTAAAACCACGCACAATCTCGTGTCAACAGCTGGCCGGCAGGTATCCCCGCTCCCCGGGAGATGCTCTGCCTCCTCCCCGGGCCCCTCCCTATAAGAAAGACATTGAGGTGCTGGAGCGTGTCCAGAGAAGAGCAACGAAGCTGGTGAGGGGGCTGGAGAACAAGTCTTACGAGGAGCGGCTGAGAGAGCTGGGGTTGTTTAGCCTGGAGAAGAGGAGACAGAGGGGAGACCTGATCACTGCCTACAACTATCTGAAAGGAGGGTGTAGAGAGGTGGGTGTTGGTGTCTTCTCCTAAGCAATAGGTGATAGGACAAGAGGGAATGGCCTCAAGCAGCACCAGGGGAGGTTCAAATTGGACATAAGGAAATATTCCTTCGTGAAAAGGGTTATTGGGCACTGGAAGAGGCTGCCCAGGGAGGTGGTTGAGTCACCATCCCTGGAGGTGTTTAGAAGACAGGAAGATGGGAGTGCTTAGGGAAATGATTTAGTAGTGGACAGGTGCCGTTGGGCTTGATGATCTCAAAGGTCTTTTCCAACCTACTGATTCTATGACGCTGCCACCAAACACTGGAGGCTTCACTCCTGGCCCCCAGCTGAGGGCATCAGCACCACCCCATGACAACTGCTGCTTGGTATTGTGTGGTCAAACTGCCCAGCAGCTCAGTGGAAGCAGTGAGATGAACTATTTAAACATACTTTTTGGCAGATCTTAAACTCCTTGAAATATTTAATATACAATGTTTTTTCATTCATGGATTAAACAACTTTATTCTTTCCCCCTTACCAATCTCTCAGTAAGTGGAAAATGCTCAGATCTCTCCCATCTAAAAGGCAGAGTTTGTCCCTGGCAGGGGCATTTACTTCTGTAACGCCTCATTAAGTGCAGCACCTTTGAGCTCCATATCTCGGG
This sequence comes from Cuculus canorus, assembly GCF_017976375.1. Classification (NCBI taxonomy): domain Eukaryota; kingdom Metazoa; phylum Chordata; class Aves; order Cuculiformes; family Cuculidae; genus Cuculus; species Cuculus canorus. Next base: position 96,280,158 of record NC_071403.1, on the reverse strand, counting down.
GCTTATTCAAGACATGAGTGCCTTTCCACATGATCACTTGTCTGGGGAAAAGCCATTTCTCACGAACTGAGCAAATATAAAGCATGGAAAAGACGATGGTCCATGTCACTCAGGATTTTTAAGTGCTAGCACTGCTCCCACAGAATTTTGGCACTGCCTAGCCAGCTCTCTCCCGGGCAATGCTTGGGCCACCGCCAGGAACAGCAGCCGGCTCCAGCACAGCCAGGCATACAGTCCAACTCAGCTACGCAGCGTGGCCCACGGTCCTGACCATATGCTGACTGTACCCACGCACTGCAGCAAGAGCCTGATCCTCCTGCCACTGACCTGCGGCCTCCCACAGTGCTTTGAAGTGACCAGACACACGCTATGTATTGTGGAGAGATAAAGGGTGGAGGCAGATGACGACTTAGGGCCTACACGAAAGATGGGGAGGGGCTCTTTCTCAGCGAGTGCAGGGATAGGATGAGGGGTAATAGTTTTAAGCTGAAAGAGGACAGATTTGGATTAGATATTAGGAAGACATTTTTTACTATGAGGGTGGTGAGACACTGGAACAGGTTGTCCAGAGAAGCTGTGGATGCCCCATCCCAGAAGGTGTTCAAGGCCAGGTTGGATGGGCCTTTGAGCAACCTGATCTGGTGAACCTGCCACAGCAAGGGGGTGGAACTGGATGATCTTTAAGGTCTATTCCAAACAAAACCATCCTATGAATTTAATTGCAGGAGGAGCTACAGACCAAGTCTCAGAGCAGCCTAGTGTCAGCAGTCCCTCACACAGCCAGAGCCTTGGATGCCTCCTAGAACCCCAGAATGGGCCAGCCCTACAGCCAGGCATATGAAGGAGCTTATAAACTGGTCATGAACGGTATACTGGCCATCCCTGGATTTGCTGCCAAAGAAAGACAGGTTAAGAGGAAAAAATCTAAGTGCCTGAAGTTGCACAAAGACTACCAAATCTCTCTGGCACGTCAGATTTTGAAAAAAAAATCCCATGGAAACATTCATTTGCACCTTTATAAATCTATCCCAAACAACTGTATGTAACGAAGACCCCAGGTTATTTAGTTCCTGCTAGCTTCAGCAGCACAGGCCAAACCCGAAGAGATCTTAAACTCTCGGGTGCTTTCCCAAGAAAAATTGTAACTGCAGCCTTTGACAATGAATTTACACAACTGCTGACAACCAAAGTGAAGTTGTGAAAAACTGGAAGACTCTCATTATTTCTTAAAGACACTGTGCCAGAGGGGTGGGTAAGTGCCTGCTATCTTAGCTTCTGCCGGGCTCTGCAGGAATATCTATGACTTGGAGACATCTGGCAGCTGGCATATATTACAGAAACTTTGAGGCCTTTACAGAAAAAAAGATTTTAAACTGAATCAGCAAGTACACAGAAGTGAGCACAAAGGGATACAGAGTAAGAAGAAAAACCGTGTTTTTTTTCTGGAACTCCATAAAGCATGGGCTGGCTGCAGTTCATGTTGCATTGTGTGGTCCAGTCCCTGATACTGGCTCCAATGATCTAATTTTTGAGAGCATCATGCTTAATTCCACAAGTTCCATGTCAAAGGTACCATTTTAGCTAGGTTGGGGGTTATATCTACTTCAAAATATTGCAAACGAATAAAATCTTAGAGCAAATGGAAGATTCCTCCTTTATTTTCTACCTGCTTTAGAGTTTCTCCCCACTGCAACATACAACTCCTGCTTGTGAAAGAAGTTTTTCCACCAGGAGTGCAGAGGGACAATGTGTTAGCGTTCCACTCAGATTATTTTTAATTCTATACTAATTTTCTTGTCATTACTGGTAAATTTTGCAAATAATACAAAGCTGGAAGCAAAGCCCCACTTAAAGCACTGCACATACACTGTCCAACTTCATTATTACATGCTTATCTCTCTCCAACTATCATTTTTTTGGAGAGCTGAAAACTGGGATTGCTTAATTTCCTTGTCTGCGAAAGCCTGTTGGACAAAACTTAATACCTAATACTTCCATTTAAGGCTAATACAAAAGGTCATTGTTTGCTACAGAGGACACTCAGCTGTATTTTATTATCCTGCTCTTTCACCCTAATGTTTTTTCTCTGGAAAAGGCCCTAGGTCAGGACTTCTAGTACGCCAGTAATTGACTGTCCCTTGGCTGCAATGCCTTAAGCTACTGTTCCTCAGTCACTTCGAGCAGCTGCTGCTGCGAAAAAGACAGACTTGCCTTCATCTAAGCTGTCTGTATTTTGTCACCCCACTTGAATTGAAAACCAGCCTGAAAAGAAACCCAGCACTGGTGGTGAATGAAGAAAGGCAGCTGAGGCACCTCCCTTTTTGGCAGCAGCCGTATTTATGCCAACCTATTGACTAATATGACTATAACTTCCAGTGTTGATACACACAAAAATGTTCAAAACTCTATCATAAATAAAAACATTAGTTCCAGGCACTGATTTGCAGGAATGTCACTAACCCCTCATGCCATCTATGAAATAAAAACACTGAAAGACGACAAAGCTCTGTTCTTTCACCTCATCATGAGGTTCACTCCTGTGAGGTACGATTGTAACTTCTATTTAAAATTTTCCATTAGTCAGCCATAGGGCATCTCTACGTAATCTGTTCCAATACCTAACAAATCTCATTCAAAAACTGTTCCTAAAATACTGCTACATCATCTGGTCTTCAAAGCTAGTAAAACCACTTTCTTCTATGGACGCAAAAGTCATCAATGCTTCTGCAAGTTTTCAAATGCATGAAAGGTTGCTACAATGCTCCTCTGCCTGTTCTTGCTGCCTTTACATCTGAACACAGTTCTTCCAAAGTTGCACAACACTTTTGCAGACAGATTCTGTCCGTTCTGTGGGACTTGTAATTTCACTTTCACAGCATCACATCAGTGAAGAAACACAGTAGTCAGAGAAGTCTCATAATCTCAAAATTTAATTAATACTGAAAAGCACTGTTTTTCTTCAAGGCCTTTTTATTCCTACCCTGTTTTGCATACTAACTTCTCTGTTGAAAAAGTAAACTGAGAAAAAACAGAATCTTAACACCACAAAGCTATAACAGACTACCACCAACCCTTAAAATAAAATGAACATGAAATCTTTAAATTGAGTTGTTTGTATACTACCATATGTTTTTTTGCTACAATGTCAAAATAAAATACATTAATTGATAGAATAATAAATTACAGAAGGTAACGCACAAGTTACTCTGCCATACAGACACTAAACAATAAAAGGAAATTCTGAATTCAAACCAAGATGGTAATAACAGTGATAATTTTATTAGTACTTTTTTACAATAAATCAATAAACCAGTTATTATTCTACAAATTTTTAGCCCCAAAAGTTTGCAGGCTAAGGCTTCCATGTAAGTATACACTTGAATACGTAGTTGCTTGTGCCTAATATTATGTGTTACCTCATGGAAAAAGCAATAAGAAACAAAAGTCAGACCTTAAAACTAAGGTAAGCCCATAGTTTAACAAGTACACACATGTCTATCAAAAGGAAAGGATTTGGGAAAACATCTGTGCATCTTAGTGAAACCGTACCATTTATTTCTACAACTCCTTTTAACCAAAATGCTCCAGACATTGGCAAAGATGAACCTGAGATTCCTAAAAGTCCAATTATTTCTGCAGTCTAAAATTAAATGAAACTTTTCACTCAAAGAAATATCCAGCTGCATAGCAGACTGCAGACCTGTTTTCAACTAGCCATAACTAATTTGTCAAAAAAATAAATATGGACACTTTTCCAGTTTTGGAATTACTGCATTTTTTCCAGTCTTTTTATGGGTAACAAATACGGAAAAATAACTAAAAAATCCTATGTTCTGAGTGAAAGAAAAAAAATCTCAAAATAAAACTCATGAGAGTACACAGCAGTCTTTTATTTATACATCTGACATCTGGGCTGTGGGCTAACAGGGAAGAACTGTTCCTTCTCAGATCAGTTCAAAAGGGTATAGAAAAACTTTCGCATTTGAACACCATGTCCATCCCCATCTGTTTCAACAGGAGGTAGCAAGCTGTCCTTCCAGATTTAGGGGAAAAAATCAAAAAAACCCAAAACCAACACTCAACACAAAAAAGATCCCCCTCTACCCTAATTAGGACACCAGCTACTAATCCCATTCTCCTCACTGCAGGTGTCTCTACCCTGCCCTCTTGGGTTAGCCCTGCCCATGGTTTCTCCCAGTCTTGGAGCAGAGGCGGTGACCCACTCAAGTGTTACTACCCAAAGAGGGAAAAGAAATTACCCACAGTTTCATTGGTTCCAGGTCTGGTAGGTTTTTCATTAACATTTTTTTTGTATACTTTAGTCGGCTCTACTTTTCCTGTGTCTGTGTCAGTAAAAAACAAGGCAGAATCAAGCAGCTTGCTTGGATTCTCACCAAATGCAGGCACCCCCCAGGGACCTCTAAATAGTTGTAATAAATATTTTTATTTGCATGCCCTGTCCACAATAGGAACCCATAGCTTGGGGTGATAGCTTTTTGTTAAGTAGCAAGGAGCACTGCAGCCTGTATTACTATGTTGCTACTGACTGCATTTTCCTCTCTCATTTGTGATCCAGTAGTCCCTGATTTAACTTTTAATCTTACTTTTTTGTAATGTGCTGTACAAAGAGCAAAACCTAGCTATTTTAGGCCCAGATTCAGGAAAATAACCCCAAGTTAGGAATATGCTTGCACTAGGTCTTTATCTCTTTTTTCACTACTTCAGCCCTAAAACTTCTCCTTTTAGCCACTGCCCTTGATCTAAACCACATGATTAGAATCATAGAACCATAGAATAGTTTGAGTTAGAAAGGACCTTTTAAAGATCACCTAGTTCCAACCCCCTGCCATGGGCAGGGACATCTCCTGCTAGATCAGGCTGCCCAAGGCTCCATCCAACCTGGCCTTGAACCCCTCCCAGGGATGGGGCATCCACAACTTCCCTGGGCAACCTGTGCCAGTGCCTCACCACTCTCATAGTGAAGAGATTCTTCCTTGTGTCTAGCCTAAATCCGCCCCCCTAAAGTTTATACCCGTTCCCCCTCGTCCTATCACTACAAGCCTTTGTGAACAGTCCCTCCCCAGCTTTCTGAATGAACCTTGGATTCTACCACAGAGCAGGTTCCAAGAAGGTAATAATACAAAAAGAATTCCTAAATAATATGGAGTCAAACTGTCCAAATTATATAACAGAACTGTCTTAAAAGCCTCATTGCTTGGTCTCTGGACAGAAGCATCCTACCTGCAAGGCTGTCTGAGGCTCTCCAAGGAACGTCTCAAAAAGTACTTAGTATAAAAATATACTCAACACAGTAAACAAGTTTCTTGCACAGGGCTTGTATTTCATATCTTTTACCTTACACGTGCCCAGAATTCCTGTTTTGAAGTTAAAAGTTTTATAAAGTTGATCTCTTACCTCACAACTCTACTGACCATATCTGGTGCTTGTACAATTTCAGTTGTAGAAGGTTTGTCAACAAGAGAGAAACCAATCCCCCTTCTCCAAAAAGCCCCCTACAATAGGGAAGAAAGAAAAAAAAAATCAAAACAAACAGTTCTCACTTCATTTCCAAGTTTTACTGAGCTTAACATTTCATCAAGTATTTCCCACTGACCAGATCTTCCTGTCAACAAGCTAGATTACTTGCAGTATTTGCTTTTTATGTAGACAGAACTTTGTTGCATTCTTTGACAGTGGGAGGGATACACAGAAGTAGCCAAACAACTGGGGAGCATAAATGTGGAAAAAAAAGAAACAGAAAAACAATGCAAACACTTTGTAACTAGCTTAGTATTGACATTCTTTTAGATTTAAAATTTAAATATAGTGATTATAAATTTTCTCATTCTAACTAACCTTACTGTTATCTCTTGCAGTTACACTGAAAAAAACTCCTAATTTTCTACACTTTATCAAATCTTAATAGCATTTTTTCCAGGGCCTTTATCAGCAATGGATTCATATGTAGTACTAGTGACTGAGTCAGCAGTGTGCCCAGGTGGCCAAGAAGACCAATGGCATCTTGGCTTGTATCAGAAACTGCGTGACCAGCAGGTCCAGGGAGGTTATTCTTCCTCTGTACTCGGTACTGGCGAGACCGCAACTCGAGTACTGTGTTCAGTTCTGGGCCCCTCACCACAAGAAGAAGAGAAGAGCAATGAAGCTGGTGAAGGGGCTGGAGAACAAGTCTTATGAGGAGCGGCTGAGAGAGCTGGGGTTGTTTAGCCTGGAGGAGGATGAAAGCAAACCTTACTGCTCTCTACAACTACCTGAAAGGAGTTTGTGGAGAGGAGGGAGCTGGCCTCCAAGCTGGCCTCCTTCTCCCAAGTGACAGGGGACAGGATAAGGGGGAATGGCCTCAAGCTCCGCCAGGGGAGGTTCAGGCTGGACTTCAGGAAAAAATTTTTCATGGAAAGGGTCACTGGGCACTGGAACAGGCTGCCCAGAGAGGCGGTTGAGTCACCTAACCCGGAGGTGTTTAAGGGACAGGTGGATGAGGTGCTGAGGGGCATGGTTTAGGCAGTGTTAGGAATGGTTGGACTCAATGATCCTGTGGGTCCCTTCCAACCTAGTGATTCTATGATTCTATGACTAATATCACATGACCCTAAAGCTGGATGGGCTCTTGATTTCTGTAAATACCTGGATACCTGCTGTTCCGTTTTTATGCTTTTTTTGAATTTTAGTTATTTTTTTAACAATCTATTCAGTTCAGGCACTGCCAGGTACAATGCTTGTAAAGAGTACACACTGTACATACATTCAGTCATGAACATAGATGCTCTATGAAATTCAAAGTGTTTAAACAAATATAATGAGATTCCTTTTTGTGCTTACATTGACTACTTAGAAGCAAAAACTACTAACAGTTAATCTATATGAAAGCTTCTTTGTAAAGTCAGACGGTACAGTGAAACGTCAGGATGTTCTTTAAAAAAGATGCACTGTAATATCTAAGCCTACCTCCAGCAAGCTAATCAAAATAAGGGTATGGCACAAAGGAAGATGAATTTTGGGAAGGATGGGCTGGGACACATACTCATTTATACATTTATACATGAAACATCAGCAGAAGCATCATCTATCAAAGATGCCTTCGGCAGTTCTCCAGTATCTGTAGGGACAGGATTTCTAGCAGTGGACTCAGAGTGCATCTCTGAAACCTGCATCGTCTGTCTTTTCAGAACACTAGATGTCTAACATAGATGGATCTCCTTGCAGGCTCATAGACTATGTTTTTCAAGCTTTAATTAGGCAGACCCTTAAACAGAGGATAAAAGCCACCTTCAGTAAAAGGGACTGAATTCAGATGAAAGATAGTGAACAAAGTACGAGCAAGTACAAACCTCACCTCCAGCATAAGAGTATTTAACAGATGGATTGAGAGTGAATTTGAAGTCAGTATTTTTCTAAAAACTATAGTGGAAACCAGCATTTTCCCCCTAAAGTTATACAAGCATAAGTTTCTGTTTTAACTCTTGGTTTAACAGACACTCCAACAGAAATACTGTGAACTGCTGAACCTTCCCAAGGAGGATTCTCCTAGTGTAGACTGACCTTTTATGTATTCATCCATACCCTCCAATGCAAGACTGTGGTTTTCAGTTTTATATTTATGCAGTTTTATCTGCCTCAGACCAGAGAAGAGAGAATCATCATTCCTGAAATCATTACATAATACAACTTCAAGAGCCAGACTTAGCCATATTGATTTGTTTGTTTTCAACAGAAGAGACTTAAGAGAACCATTTGACTCCTAGGAAAGAAATGGAGTGAAAGAGTATAACAATTTCCATGCGGGAAGATAAATCTTATGCTTTTCAGAAAAATTAAATTAAAAATTAATTGACAATTATATTTTTATTGCTTGCAACTCCTTTTCACAGATATTCTCAAAATGGAACCTCTTACTGGTCCTTCCTAAATTGCATACCTGGACTGTGGATCATTACGTGAACCAAAAAAGAGTTACAATAGGAAAAAATATGATATCTGACTAGTAATAATATTTTGGTATTGACACAGTCCAGCCAAACTTAGTTCCAAAATTCAGCATAGCTCCACAGCACAGGGATTTCTAAGAAACAGTATATAATTTTCTATAGCAATCATAAGAAGGAAAACAAAAATATAAACTCTCATAGCACCTCAGGAACCTTCTTTTGGTCATATGCAGTCAGTGTTATTTTCTACTTTACACACATCCCCCCTCCACTCCACAAGAAGCCAGGATAAGCTACGGAGAACAAAATCTAACTAGAGGTGCCAGTATGCTGTAGCATAAAATGTTACTACAGTCCAAGACCCAAAACATACAGCAAAACAAGCTGTCACTATTGATTACTACAACACACTCTACACTTTTTTTTCACATGCAAAGATACATTATCTTCCTCAAATAAGGTTCTTGAAAGAACCAAAGGTAGTATTGTCATGAACCTCAAGATCACTCCTACAATGACACTGTGTCTTAAATGAATGGGCAATACAGTAATTTTACCTGCTTTGTTCACATCAACACATTACTGATGCTTCCCTTATTCTCCCTCATTTTTCCTAATGTGGGTTTCATAGATCGACTGGATCCTCATTAAACACTAAGCTCTTTGGGGCAAGATTTTCTCTTTTTCAGTATTAGGCATACAACATAGTAACACAGAAGCATAGAATAGTTCGGGTTCGAAGGGACCTTAAAGATCATCCAGTTCCAAACCCTCTGCCATGGGCAGACCAGAGCATAATTTTTTATTCTATGAGTTAAAGGCCATTTCTCTCAAGGAAGTCAGTGTCTGGCATTATTAACTGCAAAGAGAAAATCTTGCACAGTATGTTCCTTTTGTAATGTTACTTCACAGAAGAAAAAGGAAGAGAAAAAATAGCAGGGAGCATAAACATCATTAACTCACAGCAAATGGTCACCTCTTCAAGTACAACAACACTGGACAACCTAACAAGAAAGAATAAAGCTTAAGTTTAGCACATATTTCAGTAAGTGCATCAAAAGCACTTGTTCGGCTTTGCATTAAAAATAAACACAAATGAACAAAAAACCAAACTAACAAAAAAACCCCAAACAACAAAAATCCAGAAGCCATGCAGGGAAAGTAAAATTCCATTCCTTATGCAAGTCCGACTGCTTCAAGTATCAGTTAGGCAAGATCTGCTTTTCACTGAACAGCCCTATAAAAAGTAGTTCAGGTAAGTGTTGGTGAAAGTTAACACAGGACAAAGTAAAAGCAGATTCCTTACCAAAACAGTCACAATGTTTTGTTTCTTTGTTCATTTTTTCTGCGGGAAACAATTCCTTCTAAACCCAAATTATTTGTAAAGAAAGGCTGCCTTTTCAGCTACTTACACAGCGCATCCATACACAGACCAAGAATCTTCACTGACAATACTGTATGCCAGTGTTCCAATTCAAACACATACCAGAATTTAGTTGAACAGGGTCTGGAAAATATGTCATTAAAACATGTCTGTAAATTGACTTTCTGAAATGAACTGTTACACAGACAACTTGGGACAACATCCGCTTAAGCCAGCTAAACTCAGGCTTTTCTCACAGTGTGTGTCATGCCCCGAACCCACGAGCCACACGCTTGCGTCCAGGCCTAACTGCAGGGGAGAAGGGTCATTTATCTGTGCAGTGATTCAGAGGCCAACAAGGTCATTCTCAGGGCAAAAACCAAAAGCAATATTTATTCTGTCTCTGGCAAACATAAACAGACCAAAATACTTGAGTGCACAGCTGAGATACTTGGTGCGACTTCCCAAAGTTACAGGAACAAATCCCAACCTGTTCAGATCAGAATCTAATCCCTGAACACAAAGTTACTCGGATCCAATCCCAGATGCATACCATAAGGTAATGGGAGAGAGAAAGAGAGAGGAGGGAAAGGGAAAGAAATCACCACTTTGATGAGCAGCAGCAGTTCCTCAGGAACATGTGGTCGCTGCAGCAGCTTCTTCCAGGCTACGTGGTCCAGGCTGGTCTCATCGAAGTGATGGGTGAGAGAGAGCGCCGCGGGTGAGAGCCAAGAGAGAGAGGCCTCGTCATTCCTTGCAAGTTCTTTTATAACATCCAGAACTCAAATCCAAAACTCAGGTCTATGCTGTCTATAAAGGTGATACTTACAAGAAAGGGAGAGGATGAGGAGAATAAGGCTGAGGAAGACAGAAGGAAGGAGTAGTCACATCCTGGATCCACGAGCTATCAACTTACCCAGTCGAAAGACACAGGGTATTTCCCAGATCCATGAGCTGTCAACTCACACCCAGGCCTCTTTCAACTTGCCCAGTCAAAAGACAAGAGGAGTTTGGGATATACTGGACAGAGAAAGAAATATATGGAGGAAAAGACAACCAGGATGGCATAGGTGATTATACAAGGACCACGATTAATATAACAATAGCCGAGTGAACCAGTATGAATATAATCTAACAATCAAACAATAACATTTTAACAAATAGGGTTGAAACTACAGTTCTTGTCCTTGGTTTTCTATCCCTTAGATTACTTGCAATGGTAAATAAACAACTCCAATCTTAATGCATATCACACAAGCAATAATAATTTTGGAGCACTCAAAGGGATGCCACTTATTTTCCAAAAAGTTTTAAGGTTCAATTTTGTAACCAGAACCCCACTGTCTCAGATAAATTTAAGAGGCTTAAAACTAGAATATTAGGAAACTTGAGGCATGTAAAAAGCCTCATAGTAATCTGTTTTCTCCAAAGGATGGAATTTTGGATCCCAAGGACAGAACTCACAAAACTGTGTGATGATGACATCCTCAAGAGTATTCTTCACCACCACAGAGCAGTCTGGCAGGTGGAGGAAGGCGGGAGGAGGAAGGGAGCAGCCCTCACCACTGCATCACCTCCCCCTGTAGCAGCCAGCTCTGGACCTTGAGCTCAGACAGGTGAGGGAGAGCAGCGCTTACTCTTGCACCTCCCCTCCATTGAACCCACAGATTAGGCTCTCATGCGCTATCCCAAGCTCCATCCTTGGGGAGGTCTGCTGCTGCACCTCCTCCCCTATTTGTTGCTGGCGACACAAAACAAACACACAAGTGGCCAGCCTTCAGACAAAACGTTTAAGGCAAAGAAAGAAGCAAAGTCAGGCTTTACAGTATGCCATGATAATCAGCTGGATACAGAACCCCCTTTACTTTCTCTAAATCACAGAATCATAGAATAGTTTGGGTTGGAAGGGTTCTTAAAGATCATCTAGCTCCATTCCCCCCGCCATGGGCAGGGACATGTCCCACTATGGTACAGCTTACATGATATTTACGAAACTATAGAGAAATGAAACAGGAACATCTCTCCCTCCTTCCTGTCAAGAAAACAACAATATTTTGAAAATTTTTAAGTTTTCTTTTAAAAGGAAAAAAAAAATCCTCATACAGTGACTGTGGAACTCACTGCTACAGAAAGTCACTGAAATAAGAATCTACAAATACATACAGGTGGAACACACTTTCATAACACATCTAGAGGAATTGAAATTATAATTTCTTTTTTTTAAAAAAGATACCAAGCTTTACACTTCAGAGCTTCAACAAATCTTTAGAAGACTAAGAATAGTCTTCTTGGAGATTACGGCTTCTGCCCCCAAATTAGTTCCTCTGTAGACTTTGCTGTCTGTAACTGTCTGAACAAGATGGATGTTAGTATGGACCCATTACACTAATTCTTGGATAAGCCTTCCTACAGTGCAACAAACTGTTTCAAAATACTATTTTTAATGGGGTGCCAAGTCCTAACATTGCCAGGTTCATTCAACGGATCAACCACCAACACCCTACAGCACAGCTGAAGTCATAAAGCTTGGCAAAGGTTTCAGAAGAGTATGATTTTGATCAGCTGGTAGAAGTATTTAAATACAGAAAAGCATTTATAACTGCTAAAGTCCTTAGACTTCTCAAAGAAACTGTAACATGATTTCCTCCATTTCCCAAGAATAAGTTACTGACTGTCCTTATAGTGACTGTCTATGATGGTAACTAAATTGCAAAAGAATCCCATTCAGATTACAGAGCATAGAGCTTTTGACACCTGTAACTGAAAGACAGCACTACAAAAATAAAGCAAACAAAAAAGTCTCGAATCACAGTTAGCAGCAAGTCAGTCAGAGAATGTTTTATTGTTGTACTTCACTGACAAGTTATAGAACAATTTTTTACTGATTTCTGCCTCAATAAAAAATTAATACTGAAATTCAGAAATACTAGCAAGTGCTCAGCTTGATACAGATGGCCTAATTTTCCAGAGCTGTAGAAAACCCGTGGCTTCCATCGTCTTCCACCTGTTCCACTAAAAAAATGGAGTCTTCGGAAAATTCAAGAATGTTGCATGGAACAGAGCAAGAACCAACATCCTGAAAGAACTCATAAATCTCACCCTGTCCACTCTAAGCCTCCCACTTACCACCCAGCAGGCTGAGACGTGTTTAATATAAAAGAAACACAGTACTTGACAGATGACACCTACATATTTTCCAGCAGAGGAGCAAACAGACTCCAAGCAGTGTAATTTATCTGAAGCTACCTTGATTCCAGGCATGCTTTTCTTAACATGTTTATGAAGACAAAGGGCATACTTTACTTTATGGAACATTGATACCAAAGGAAATTATAAATCTTCACATTACAGTACAAGTTTCCAGGCTGGATATTGCCAAAAGAATTCATGGTCATCCCATTTTCTCCGTGTTTCACACAACACATGCTATATATTTGTAATTTTTCTGAAGAAGCAACACAAATTAATTCTCTGTTTATAACAAAACACAGATTTTAGATGGTATAAAGTGGTATTTCCAAGCCAGGAAACTGTCAAAATGCTCTTTCCAAAAAAAAAAAAAGCCAAAACCCAGAATGGATAAAACTGTCACCATAAGATAAAAAGGCCAAGAATATGATCTACAGTACGTTTCATGAGCTAGAAATTTCATAGGTGAGATGGACATAATATACAAGAAAGACATTGAGGTGCTGAGGCACATCCAAAGAAGTGCAACAAAGCCAGTGAGAGGTCTGGAGAACAAGCCCTGTGAGGAGCAGCTGAGGGGACTAGGGTTGTTTACTCTGGAGAAGAAGCTGAGGGGAGACTGTATTGCTCTCTACAACTACCTGAAAGGAGGTTGTAATGAGGCAGCTGTTGGTCTCTTCTCCCAAGTAACAAGTGTTAGGACAAGAGGAAACGGCCTCAAGCTGTGCCAGGGGAGGTTTAGATTGGATATCAGGGAAAAATTCTTCACCAAAAGGGTTGTCAGGCTTCGGAACAGGCTGCCCAGGGAAGCGGTCGAGTCACCATCCTGGGAGGTATTTAAAAGATGTGTAGATGTGGTGCTTAGGGACATGGTTTACTGGTGGACTTGGTAGTGCTAGGTTAAGGGTTAGACTTCACGATATTAAAGGTCTTTTCCAACCTAAGTGATTCTATAGCAATACAGTCATACGAAATTATCTAGTGTTTTAAGAAATTATTTTATTTTGAATAAACATTCTTTGCTTTCCCATAGTTCACTACTCAACAGTTAATATCATTATCCCTCACTGCAAGGTCACGATAATGAATCTCAGGGGTCCACGCTCCAAAAGTCTGATTTTAAGCAATGAATGAAAAGAACCTGCTCTAACAAAGATGATTGCAAGAGGTGTCAAATCTACGTGGAACAATCTCAGAAGCCATGTGGTTTGAAGCTCATCACAGACAGCAAAAGCTGTTTGCCTTTGAGCTTCTATTTCTACTAAAGGCTTTTATTAACTGTTAATAGGCATAAGCAACTGCCTCACATTCCTTGTTTGCAACCTCTTCATTCCACAATTCCTACCCTCTCTGTTACAATCACCTCTGCAGTCCTGCAAGTCCTCCTTTCCGCCCAAACAGAACCTTTCCCCTCCAGAACTATGACTTTGGGAAGTAAGTTTTAAGAAGAAATCATAACCTCCAAGAAAGAAAAACTGGCAGGCTCATAAAACAAATCTTCCGACTGGCCCAAGTCATACCTTCTGAAAGCAGTGGTTACACTGCTGTCCTCTATGGCTTACGCTCAGAAAGAAAAACTAAGAGTAAGGATATACAAGGTACTATTAGTCTAAGCTAATTTCTTATATGTAGCATCTACAACACACACAGGATGAATTTAACAAACAACAGTCTACTGTAGCATACAACATCTAATCCGCAAGCACTCAGATACCAAATGTGACAGAGGAATTGGGCAGGGAGAAAAAAGAAGACTTCCATAGAGGTGAAGGCATATTCCAAGTCGAGCTAATTTTAAAATTGGAAGGGGTGGGAGAAACCCACTACACGCACTTGCTAATATTTAAGCGCCTGACCTAGTGAACCTATGCTTTTTCAACGTAATCTCTGAAATGCAGTTTTAATGGTAGCCATGCAAACAACAATAACAAAAAGGGGCACGGTGTTAAGACAATTCTCCTCCCAGCCATACTGTCAAAGAATCTTCCTTCCTTTCAGGTCATTACATTCCCAACACTTGTAACAACTTAGTATTCCTGAAAGCTGTACTAGCTTACTAAATTTTTCAGTGGCTTTAGCAGTTAAGAGACAAGCTGACAGACCTATGCAGTCATAGGGCTGCACACATGCCCAAACCTCATATCCTTAGAAAAAAAAGCTAAAAAGCCTCAAATAATCAGTTTTAGGAGAACTAAACTAAAAAAGCTCTATTTTCTGCGAGTTTTCTTATTGATTCTGCATCTAAAGCGCAACTGTTGAAGATCCTCCCGTGGTTCTGGTTTTTTGTGAATGCTATTTCTTATATGAAGTCTTTTGTGTTCATTAAAATGTGAGACAGCTTACAGGGTTTTTTTTCCTCAGCTGTCGAGGTACTTGCAGGTAGCCAATCACCTCTGCTTCTACCTACTCCTTACTAGTCTTTCTTTCGAAACAATTCTTGGAGAGGGAGAATAGCAAGCATACAGGAGTCACAGCCTGTTTTCTCCCATTTTTGATGGTCAGCTGACAAAAACTGTTACAAAACAAGTTCTTCAAAGACCACAATATACTCAGAGAATGAAAGATATTGACAACATTTCTCCACCATATTCTAGGAAGCTCATTTAAATCAGAGGTTTTTCAAAAGTCTAGAATCTGACCACATTGGGCTGATTTCAAGACACATATCAAATAATGGCATCCTGCAAACGTGGCAAACTACATCAGGTTACTACTGTAAGGCACTAGGAACACTTAGCAGTCAAAGGCAGGGACACAAGTAGTCATCATTCCTTAATCTCACTGTAAGTGAGCAGCTGTGACATTCTAGCTAGCACTCTTCAATCAATCAACCAACCGACCCGGGGCAGACAGCTGCCAGGACAAAGTTTGGGAAGAATGGCTGAGACATGACAAAGTATAACGGACTGTGCCAGGCAGTCTGAGCTGGAACGTGAGAGATGATGACAATATAGAGCAATCATAACTTTAACAGGCAAGCTCATGCTTTTTTGCTCACATCAGGAAATCAAACTGTCAAGTTACCGCTGCATCATTAAAATGCCTTTAACA
Source organism: Cuculus canorus (assembly GCF_017976375.1). Lineage (NCBI taxonomy): Eukaryota > Metazoa > Chordata > Aves > Cuculiformes > Cuculidae > Cuculus > Cuculus canorus. Next base: position 96,264,612 of record NC_071403.1, on the reverse strand, counting down.
CATACTTATATAGCCATGATGACATTAAATGTATTTGCATAGAAACAAATCAGGCTGAGGCATCTCCAGATTAAACAACAAGAACGTATTGCAACTCAGCTTCAATCTGGAGCCAGGCTCAGCTTTTTTTTTTTCTCCTTAAACCCTGGATACTTTGATATGACCTGGGTGGTGACACCCGGGCACTTGGTAACACACCTGCATGACATGAAATGCTGATTACAGCATGCTGGGAGATGAGAAGCTCGACATGAACCGGCAATGTCTACTCACAGCCCAGAAGGCCAACAGCATCCTGGTCTGCACCAAAAGAAGCGTGGCCAGCAGGTCAAGGGAGGGGATTCTCCCCCTCTGTTCTCAGAATAAGAGATTTTGAGACCCCACCTGGAGTATTGTGTCCAGTTCTGGAATCCTCAACATAAGGATATGGAACTGTTGGAACAGGTTCCAGAGGAGGTCTACAAAGATGATCCAAGGGCTGGGGCACTTCCCATATGACACAGGCTGAGAGAGTGGGGGTTGTTCAGCCTGGAGTCTGAGGAGATCTTACACCAACCTTCCAATACCTGAAGGGAGTTACAAGAAAGCTGGGGAGGGACAGTTCACAAAGGCTTGTAGTGGTAGGACTAGGGGCAATGGGTATAAACTGGAGTGGGACAAATTCAGACTAGACACAAGGAGGAAATTCTTTACCATGAGTGGTGAGGCACTGGCACAGGTTGCCCACGGAAGCTGTGGCTGCCCCATCCTTGGAGGGGTTCAAGGCCGGGTTGGATGGGGCCTTGGGCAGCCTGATCTAGCAGGAGGTGTCCCTGCCCATGGCAGGGGGTTGTAATGATCTTTAAGGTTCCTTCCAACCCAAACTATTTTATGAGTCTATGAACCAATTATTTTGTGCATTTGGACAGAGAGAGCAGCCCCGCTCCTCACGGCACCTCAAACCACTCGCCATGCTGCCTGCTCCCGCCTCCCCCGTGTCCTTAATCCCCTCAGCCCGACTTGACCCTGGACCGCGACGCTTCCCGGAGGCCGCGGGGCTCGGCGGGAGAGCCGCCCGCCCGAAGAGGCCGCTCCCGGGCCGGCCCTTCGCCACCTCCCCCTCACTGCCCCTCAGCCACCCCCAGCGCCTCCACGGCGGCCCCGACACCTCCTGCGCCGGGCCGCAGGGCCCTTCCCTCCCGTCTCCCTGCGCCGACACAGGAAATAGTCCCCTCACTGTCTGACTCCGCCTCCGCACGCCGGGGGAGCCCCGCGGGGCGGCCCTGTTACGGGCACGGTGGCAAAACCCAGGAGACGGCTGCGTCCTCCCCTGCCGCCGCGTCCCGGGAGCTCCACTGGCAGCTCCTCTCCCTTCCCCCAGCCCATGGCTAGATCCGGCTGCGCCGGCGCGGAGGGATTCGCGGGGGCTGAGCTGCGCCCGGGGGAGGGGGAGCGCGCGCGGCGGAGGTGGGGGGGGGGAGGAGGTGCCGGCGCGGCGGCGGCCCGAGGGGGGGGCGGGGAGGGGGCAATATGGCGGCTCCGTATTAACTTCCCCCCCCCACGGCAGCCCGCGCTGCTGCCGCTCTCCTGCGCTCCCTCCTTTACCCTCCACCCCCACCCTGCCAAGCCCTGACATGCCGGGCATGATGGAGAAGGGAGTGGAGCTCTTAGGGGGCAAGAGCCGGGCAGCCCCCAACGGCACCAAGAGCAGCAGCCCCTCCAACGGGCACTACTCGGAGCCGGAGAGCGGCGGCGGGGACAGTGGCGACGAGCACGGTGCGAGCCTGGGGACGGCCCGGGCCGCCCCGCCGGCGCGGGAGGGAGGGAGGGAGAGGGGGGCGGGGGCGGCGGGAGGCGCGGCAAGCAGAGCCGAACCGGCCCGGCCCGAGCAGAGCCGAAGCCCCTCGGTCCGAGTGGAGCCAAACTGGCTCGAGTGGAGCCGAGTGGAGCCGAACCGGCCCGAGTGGAGCCGAACTGGCCCGGCCCGAGTAGAGCCGAGTAGAACTGAATGGGCCCGAGTAGGGCCGGACCGGCCCGAGTTGAGCCGAACCCGCTTGGGCCGAGGCGAGTGGAGCCGATCTCCCTGCCGGGAGCCGGGGCGGCCGCTGCCTCCGCGCCTCTGTATGGCGTGGGGGAGGCGCGGAGCGGGGCTGGCATGGAGGGGGAGGGGGCTGTCGGGAGCGCGCGGCGCGTCCCCGCGGCTGCCGGGCGGCCCCGCCGTGCTTAACGATGGGGAGTGTCTCTCGGGAGCCGCCGCCGTCCCCATTGTTCCGCTGAAATAAAAAACTCCCCCTCCTCTCCCTGGCGGTCGCCGGGGCTTTAATCCCGGGCGGGGGGGGCGGGGGCTCCCGGGCGGCGCGACCGGCGTCCCCTCCCGCCGCACGGCGGTGGCTGGGACGGCGCCCGGGGACACCGGAGCCGCTAATTCCTTCTTCCCACCCCCCTCCCTCCTTTCCTCCCTCCCTGCTTTTTACGTTGCAGATGTAGGAATGAGGGTCGGAGCGGAATACCAGGCGCGCATTCCTGACTTCGAACCCGGTAAAATCGCTTTTTCTGCTTTTTTTTTTTTTGGTGTGTTTTTTTTGCCTTTTTTTTTTTAATTATTTTTTGGGGGTTTATTTATTTATTATTTTTTTCTCCCTGCTGTAACCTGCCATCTCCCGAGGAGGGAGGGCTGGCTGGGTCCGGCGGCGGGGTGGGATGGATGCTGCTGGTGGAGCCTTTGTGTGGGCGATCCCGGGAGGCTGGCAGGGGCAGCATCTGCTCTCCCTGCTCCCGAGGAGGAAAAACGGGGGTCGGGGGGTCGCGGAGGGGGAGGATTGGGATTTTTCACTTCGTTATCAGACCTATTATGTGGATCCTTCGGGAGAGAGACAGGAAAAAAAAAAAAAAGGTTGGATGCTCCCCACCTCGCGATAATAGCTAATAAAGGTGATTTAAAATAGCTAAGAAAGGTGATTTAAAACCCTTTAGGCGAGGGGTGATGGATGCGCTCGGGCGAGGGTGGGGAGGGATGCGCCCAAGGGGAGCGGAGCCGGGTGGAAGGAAGATGCGCCTGGTGGGAAACTCCTGATGCCGGGTTTGTGTGCTGGAGTAGCCTCGTTCTTCCAGGCTGATCTCCTCCGCCTTCCTCGCTTCCCCCCCCCCCCCTCAACCCCGGGGAACACTGGGTACGATCGCATAGCCTGGTACTCGGTTTTAGCAAGTTAATTGCCGGAACGCTGTCTTGCCTTTACTCCGCTGAGACCATAGGAGCGTTGATCAGTTTGGCTGGAGTGGTCAGATGAAGCCTATCTACTTTCCTGTTCTCCAAACAGGCTCCATTCGTGTCAGATGATTTCCTACCGGAAGAGGATTGGGCCAGAGCTTCTCACATAGTGCCTCCTAAAGCTGGAGAGAGCCCCTCTTGATGGGCGCACGTCCCCACAGGCCAAAGAAAAGGCCGAGGGAAAGAAAGGGGGAGGGTGGGATTAAATGGATGCATGATCTTGGCATAAGGGAATGCCTTTCCCCTAGAAAGGAGCGCGTAGTCTAGGTCTCTTTGTTAATAAGACTAACCGTTTACACCCTTTCTTTTTACATTGCCTACGTAAAAATAAATAAAAATGATAATTTCTAACGTGCAGCCTGAGCTTGTTTTTCCTACAGGTCACTTAAATTAGAAAAACACGTAGTGTTTGTTTTTCTTTTGATTAAAAGAACCGTTTACCCCTTATAGGACAACTGAGGTTCTGTGGTTTCAATTTTGTAAACTATGTATGCGATAGCATCATTGTGTTTGTAACTGCGGAACTCATTTTATGTTCTCTTATAACCAGACTCTTTAGAGCTCCTAAGCATTCCTGGGACGTGGAATTCAATTGATGCTCCTTTCCCTAATAATTTGGATTAATATATACTCCCTTAATTTTAATGATGGAAATCTTTAATAAGCCTCGTGTAAGGCACATAATGTGTAATACTGTTCTTACTGTGTGCAGTTTCATTATTAGCGCAAGAAGATAGTATTTTTTTGAATACCTAAGTCTTAGAAAACATTTTTTTAATAAAAGGTCCATAAAGCATAGAAGTGCAATGCATACTTACCATGTTAGCAGATTGGTTGTCTGAAGAGATCTCATGCTTTTTGGTTTATTTTTTTTCTGATTAATCTTGAGGCATGATTAGAAACAGTCCTAATGCTGGGCCAAAAGCTATGCTCTTATCATAGTTACACTTAGATTACTTTTTTTTGTAGCAAACATTGTCACAGATGCTCCATCTTATTTCTAGATTTGTATATATGGACATAGGCCACTGTGTCTAATTGACTAACTTCAGCGCTTGTTCTTCTTGGAATTGTTTTAATGCTTTTTTTTTTTTAGGATTTACTAGATACCTTAGAATGTGTGTTCATTTACAGTACTTTGCGAGCTGTTTTGTTAACTCTCTTAGAACAAATGAGTGGGAGAAGGGAATTCAGTGGCAGATGAAACTAGATAGAAGTCTAAGATGGATAGTCAGCCCTCTGATACACACACTGAATACTAAAATAAGTAGAATAAATACCAGTCCTTTGGCCTCCCTTAGGTTGGGCTTAAAAATATTTATAAGCAATACATTGAGGAACAAAATATTCCTGATTCAAGTTCTGGTGAACTTGAATGGTAAGCATTTTTTTAACTTTAGTTCATGTATAAAATAAGAAATTGTTTAAAGAAAAAGTGAATCCACTGTTTGTCAGTGTCTGTTGGAAGAAATGGGTTGTGGTTGGAAGCAACAATTAGGAGAAGTGAGTTTAAACATACTTCTTCCTTACCCCTTCCTCACCATCCCCTCTTTACAAGCAAGTCTTCAGGCAGAACTGTAAGGGAAATAGCGGTTTTAATTGTCACTAGATATTACTGAGATGAGACAAATTTTTGCACTGCAAAAAAATAATTTTAATATAACAAAAATCCTGTGTCTCCTTACCTAATTTACTGAGTTGATAAAGCATCTCCTGCACTGTAGATTTTTGTTTGTTCCTGCTGGTCTTCCTACAGTACTTTATTCTTGAGGCAAAATTTTCTCCTTGTACTTTCTGGCCCACCTATAGATGTGGCAAAACCAAAGGTGGCCTGCCTCTAGATGTGGCAGAACTAAGGCTGTTGGCATTCTCTTGGAAAAAGTACTGGAGAATGCCATCAGTGGAGATGCACCATACTGTCATGTCGTCCATGTGTGAGATTACTGCCAGAGAAGTTTTACTCTACTCAACTTTACTCTACTACTTTACTCTACTTGGCGAAGGCTTTAGTATGTATTTTGCTTAATTCATGCTGAAGTACTTGCCTTCTAAAGTCACTTATGAATACCATTTCTGTGTATATCCTAACAACTTTTCTCCGTTTAGTTTTCCTGTATGAAAGCAGGCTTTCTTAAATTACTAAATGGTGTGGTGTAGTATATATAGTTTTCTATTTATTCCATGCCATCTGTCCTCATATTCTCTGACTTTTTATTTATTAATTTGCTTATTTATTTTTAAGTTTTCCTGTCCTTTGTTTTAGAAATTTAGTTCTTCCTCCTGTTAAGTTTCTGTGGTTCTGTTCCTACATGCAAAGCTTCGTCTTAAATAGATGGTAGTAGTACACACGCTGGAAAACAGGATACTTTTAAATTGCCATGTTGTCCCAGAATACTCTTGTAAGACTTGTATGCTTCCAGAGTTTCATTTTATTCTGAGTACTTAGTCGTGTACAGAACAGCATCTTCTAATGCTAAGCTGAAATTTAGATAAAGTGTCAGTTTGCTGCTACAGTTTCTTTGGAAACAGTGGGGAGTGGATTGCTTGTGGGTCTTCTTCAGTCTTTTTCTAAGTGGTGTCTTTTTTCTAAGCAGTGGAGCACAGCAGCTGAAGTATAGAAACCTTTTCCTACATGGCTTGAATGTGGCGTTTGGGCAGGGGAAAGCTTGATGTAGCTCAAGGTCTTCCTCTTCCTTTCTGGCTTACAACTTTGCTCTTCTAACATTCTTTGGTTAATGTGTTGCCTGGTATTTCCAGCCACTGTCCATAATGAGAATGGATCTTGCAGATAAAGATCAAGTTGCCCTTGAGATACAGCACAGCCTTTGAAGGGGACAAGTCCTACTGACTTGCATATTTAGGGCACAAAGGGCAAGAAGCTTTCTTCATAAAGGGATGTCATGGTCCTGCATATGGAGATGGAGAGATCCCTCTGCTGTAGCTATAGGCCTCTTGTATTGAGGACAGGATGCCTTCCTTTGAATGCAGGCCTACCTGTAGGCATCCCATCTTTCCTTTGTCATCCTTGCTTTCCTTTTGGCAGTGTGAAGGTGCCACCTGAAGGTAAACAGTCATCTGATTCTTGCAGGAGATACAGCTCTGCTCCATAAAGGGGTATTCTGGTGGGAGATGCTCATTAGTCAGATGATGGTGGCATCTCAGTAAGGGAGTATCACTGCATATGTGACCTCCTGCAGTATTTTTCAGTTTAATACTTTAATAGTCAATAGCTGACAATATCCGTGATATCCACTTGTCTGCAGCTGTCTGTTTTTTTGTTTGTTTGTGGTTTTGAAAGAAGAACTGAGGGTATACTGATGTTAAGTTTAGATGTGTCTTGCTCACAACCTGAAAATCTGATGCATTCTGTAGTGGTCCTGTTTCCTCTTCATCTTTTAGTTAAGGAGCAGAGTACAGGGCACCAGGCATTTACCAGTGATAAAAACTAAGTGGACAAGAGAAATGTTGTGCCTGTAACCTGTTTGCATTATTCTCCATGGAATACTGTGGTCCTAGTGGCTACAAATGGCATGCTTTTTTTATTCTAAAGTAGAATGTTACCGTAAGGAATTTGTTCTTATATACGAAAACCTTTACAGAGTTTAGTACTCTGGTGCTTTATGAATGCATGTACATTTTTAACTTGTAACAGAGTTTACAGTGCATTTAGGTTATCTGTCTTGCACATCTCATTCTGGAAGACACTTGAGTTTTTTCTAATTAACTGGTCTTCAAATCCACAATCACAACAGATCTAAAGATTGCGAAGATGATATCAAATACAAAACACTGCCAAACTAAAGAGGGGAAAAGAACAAAACATAGTACATAATTAGAAAGCATTAAGTTGTTCTCTTCCAAAGCATTGATTTCTTTCCTTCAACAAGATATAGAACCTAAATATAAAGAGTGGAAGCTTAAAATGGAGTGAGAAGTTATTTGTTTCACTGAATTAAAAAAACCCCTATCCTTCTCCAAGAAGGATGCAAGGCAAGTTCCTCTGAGACTGATTCCCCAAGGAATTCATACTGACACAAGTGCAAATGCTCCAGTTGTTGAGCAATGTCTTAGTGAGATAAACTGTTGTAAACAAATAGATTGTAAGAGTCTTTATGTAGTAGCATACACTTGTCAAATATTAATGAAAAGTGACTATTTGTTAATACTTCTCTAGTACTGGGAGTTTCCTTTTCTTTTACAGAGTGTTTTTAAAAATAAAAGGCTCTTATGAAGTTGCATCAGTAGTGCAAATATTGCTGTGTCCTCCTGGTAGGCTGGGTAACTTGGATTGCTTCCCTTGCTACCTTGTGGAGGTGAAGGACAAAAAAAAAGACCCCAAATCCCCATACCTTCCAAAAAACCCCCAACCAACTAAAAAAAGATGATTTTTACACCTAACTACTTTCTGCAGACACACAATTTGGTTGGCTATGAGTATCAAAATTACATGGCTGTGAAAATCAAAACTAGAGAGAGAGATGATTAACAGAACTGTTTCTGGCATAGTTGTTAGTGTAGTTCCTTGCTGGAAGGATCAAGACTTGCTGTCTCATGGGTTTCTGGATTTTAAGGAAGCCTAAATTAATACAATAGATTCTTATAACTCCTATGGTAGTGATAAATGTTAGCGTACTAATAGATAATCATAGCTTCTGGTGGATGGTTTCAACAAGTAACTCTAAATTTTGCATCCATGGCAACTTTAGCAATGCTTGTTAGTGTACCAATTGTGGTAACCAGGATCTTGTCTAACATCCAGTTATAATTGAAGCTCATAAGAGTGGCGTTCAAATTCAGCTATCTGATGTCTTAAGGAAATAATGTAGAATTCGTGATTTTTTTTTTTTCCACTCACCTTAGTAGCTGGGCTGGACTTCTTGATATTGTTGACTTTTACTTACTGTTCCTTGAGTAGTTGTTCTCTAGATTATATTTGTAAATACTAAGACTTCAATATTTTCTTACAGGTGCCACGAAATATACTGATAAAGATAATGGAGGGATGCTTGTATGGTCTCCGTATCATAATATTCCAGATGCCAAGTGTAAGTCCTTCCCTGCTTGGGAATTTGAATGCTTAAGTATACCTAGATAATTGTTTCTGGTGTGCCTGTTTGCTCTTTATTTTGCACACAGTAAAACTGTAAATTAGAAAACTAAACAGAAATCTTCTCTCATTATTTTATTTAGAGAGCTCCAGGGAAAGGAAAGATTGCCTTTTCTTATTTTCTAGTTAAGTTCATGTTTCAGATTGCACTGACTGCATTGTATCATTAGTGTCTGAAACTTTTAGTTATTAATAAAAGAGTAAAACATCTAAACATGAGGAACTTGCTGCTCTAAATTTCAAGGAGAAGGGGTTGTAGTGGATAAACTATAGAATCATTAGGGTTGGAAAAGACCTCTAAGATCATCAAGTCCAGCCGTCAGACCAACACCACCATGCCTACTAAACCATGTCCCAAAGCGCCACATCTACTTGTTCTTTGAACACCTCCAGGGACAGTGACTCTACTTCCCTGGGGGGCTGTTGCAATGCTTCACTGTGCTTTCAGTAAAGAATTTTTCCTAATATCCAGTCTAAACCTCCTCTTATGCAACTTGGGGCCATTTCCTCTCATCCTATCACTTCTTATTTGGGAGAAGAGACCAGCACCAACCTCACTACTACTTCCTTTTAGGCAGTTGTAGAGAGCAATTAGGTTGCCCCTCAGCTTCCTCTTCTCCAGGCTAAATTCAGAAAAGATGTGTTGAGGCCGAGTTCTAGAGGAATGCTCAGGAAAACTGAACATTTTCTCCCTTCAAAAGTGACCTGACATGCAGGATTCTTCTGATCAAATGTGATCGATTACCTGTTTAATCTAGTTTAAGCCTGCCCCCGATGCTAGAATTTCAGATATGTAGTAAAGCAGAGTAAACTTTGAGAATGCAGTCACGAGAACCTGGTGCTCAGCAGTTTCTACATGTTACTAGTAGTTAGAGGTTTGTGTCCTTCTACATTTGAGAGAACATAGCTTCTACCACTGCAGAACAGATGAAAACAAAACACTGTACAACTGTGGTTATTAAATTTTTTCTTCATTCCTTTAAAGTACAATTAACTTTACTGCAACAGTTCATGGGAAGGACATCACTGGTCCACTTGAATAATGAGGATGTAATTATTTCCTTTTCTCAATCATGCTTCCTTTCAACCATATTTAGTCACCACTTTATTATGAGCTGTAGAAGGTGAATGGGAAGAGTTTGTTTCTTTAGAAATAAAAAAATGCCTATTGAAGATCAAAAGTAGGAGGACTTAATTGCAAAATGATGGAAAGCATTCAACTCAAAGCCAACTCTAGTATGGCCAAATATGATTTAAAAAATATTGGTGAATTTGATGACTTAATTATTGAATTTTCATATTCTTTATTGAAAACTGACTTCATACCATGGTTAAAATTAATGTTGGTCTTGGAAAACAATATTAATATTGAAGTTTTGCATAGTCCTTGATTTAGGATCTGTTTACATTAATTTTTAACATGTTTGGGAATACGAACATTAGAAGTAGTTAAGTTTAAAACTAAACCAGGTGTCTGCACCTCTCCCCAAGCATGTCTGTGTTCTTAGCACTGGACTCCAAGAAGACATAGCCTTTCAATAACCAAATAGTTTCTGATTTAAATGAGTAAATTATTGAGCCATGTGGCTTAGTTGTCATAAAAATGTATAAGAAAACATCTTTTTCACTGATAATTAGGTTGTGTAAAAAGTTTATAAAATTAAACGACAGTTTAAAATCAGTGAGTTTGTTTATTATTAATAAAGCTATGAATATATTTAATGTTTTGCGGGACCTGGGCCTATGCAGTGTTTAAAAGCACAGGAAGATTGTTTCCCCATGTTAGATGGCTAATTCTGTTCACCTTATAGCAGAACTACAAGTACTAAAGAATAATTCTGACATTGCTTTGTTACAGTGGATGAATATATAGCAATAGCAAAGGAAAAACATGGATACAATGTGGAACAGGTAAGTGCTATGAAATGAGTGCTCATTTAGAGGATTTTTTTATAAAAAAGTATAACACAACTCTTTTTCCCTTGGTTGCCATTAATTAACGCTGTTTCTCTTCAGGCACGGCAGCAAACACTGCAGTTAAATGGACCTGCATACAGTTGTGGTCTGGATTCTCTGCAAAAGATTGAGCTCTTTGTTTTCATGACATGCTCAGCTTGTAATGTGCACTTTTGAAAGGTTCGGTATGTTTCTTGATACACTGGGCATGTCATGCAATTGCGTGTGTATATTTAGCTAAAGAATTTCTTAGGAAAGCAGATTACAAATTTGATGTTTAATATTAGAATTAAAATATGGTACAGTTTTGAACCACTGATTACCGTAGGGACAGCACTGGAAATGTTTCTTGCATATTAAAAAAAAAAAGAGGCAAACCAACTTTGAGCGTTTTTTCAGAGGCAGGAAAAAAGGAATCAAGGTCTAGGCTTGAAAGTAACAAACAAGTTCATTTTTTTAATAACCTTTAGTCACCGTCCTGTGAAAAGTACAGGATAAATCTTTGCTGGTCTGCACTTAGTCTTATTGCAGTTTTCTTCATAAATTAACCAATTTATGTAAAAGTGAGATTGCCGCTTGCGAAAGAAATTTGGTGTGCAAGTGGAAATAAGGTGTATGGTCAAGTTTTTGGGGGGTGGAAACTTGCAGTAGTCTTGGTAGTCAACTGCTATCTGAAAAAGAGGTTGCCGGTGTTATGATGTCCAGAAGACCTGCAGTTTGGTGATGTTTGTTTATGGTGTGGCTTTTGTCAGGGAAGAGAAGGAACTGAGTGATCTCAAAATAAGTTTACAAAAAAGACTAATTTTCAAAACAACTTCTGGTACAAAATATTTGTAGACTGTTCACAGCAAAATAGAAATTATCCTTGCAAGAAGTGCTTGTCACTTGCCATTTTAACAAGAAAAGAGGTTTACTATGTCCAGGTTAATAGAAGATGTGAAATTGGTGGCTTGGAGAACTGATGAATAACTAGTGATTGTGTCTGGACTGTATAGTTGAAACTGAGCGGATTGCATTTCCCAATTCCCATGCCAGGCTTGGCATCAGATCTGTTATGGATCCTTTGGCAGAAAGTCTAATCAGTGTAAAATTCTTCTGAGAATATGAAGAAATGAAATTATGTAAGAAAATGTGCTTAAATTTCAGTTCTTATTAGGTGCACATGACATGGAAGTGGCTGTGCTGTTATTTGTGGATTGGAGAGTTGTAGAAAGACCGCTCTTACACTGAACTGTCAGGCTTCCATTTTAGATGATCCTCTGGTTGCTGAAAAGTATTTTTATTTTCTTTTTTTTGAGTGGGCCTGAAGACCTATAAGAAACTGTGTAGGAGATACATGCTTGTAAAGAAAGAAGGCAGGTCAGATTTGAGCGTATCAGCCCAGTTCATGTTAGTTCAGAATTAATGCTGCCATGCCAACCTTTAATTGTCTAGCTTTCATAGATTTAATAGAGTACAGATGTGCTCGCTTTTCATATTTTCTCAAAAGAGAACTCTGTAACCTATAGCACATAGCCAATAAAACTGTAAATACATTTTGAGAAGGGGTTCTGGTAGTCAAGTTTTATTTTGAACAAATAAATCATGTTTTCTTATTTAACTTGTTTCAACATTTTAGAAAGTTGACTAAATCCAAAAAGGGACTATTTCTTTTCAAAGGCCCTCGGCATGTTGTTTTGGCATAAACACAATATTGAGAAGTCCCTTGCGGATCTCCCTAACTTCACTCCTTTCCCTGATGAATGGACAGTTGAAGATAAAGTTCTATTTGAACAAGCATTTAGCTTCCATGGAAAGAGCTTCCACAGGATCCAGCAAATGGTAAAGTAATATTTTCATCAGAAGTATTAAACAGTTCCGATGCTCTTAGAACGAAGGCTCCTGTTGGGCTAAAATTTCATGTTGATTTGTGTGTAAAAGCTTGAGGAACAACCTTGAATATAAGATTTAATTTAATCTCATCATGTCTCTTGGACCTATAGCTTTTTCACTCTAATAAAAGCAGTCTTTGCCCCCTCCCCATTTTTTAAAAAGGTATATGAAATACATCCCTCCTTTCCATCTCATCCATGCCTTTAATATACTCGGATAAAGGTGATTGTAAATAGAGCAGAATTATAATCTTGAGTGGAATTTTAATTTTTAAAAGTATTAATAATGTTAATTAATTTTTCTAGCTTCCAGACAAAACTATTGCAAGCCTTGTAAAATATTACTATTCTTGGAAAAAAACTCGCTCTAGGACAAGTTTGATGGATCGGCAGGCGCGTAAACTGGCTAACAGAAATAATCAAGGTGATAGGTAAGTTCTATATTCCTAAGGAGCTAACCAGAGACCGAAGTCTTTCTAGGTAGAAATGGTAATTTCCAGCCAATGTGATTTCAGTGTGAACCCTGTTTTAAGGTTTGAGCATCTGCTGTGACATCTCTGCTTTTAGCTAGGGGTTTGGTACCTGTGCTTTAAAAACTATATCACTCCAGTAGGTGTGAGTTGTAATAACATGCTTGAGTGCTTTAATGGATAACTGTAAAAACAAGGGTTCAAAAAATCTGAAGTCTGGGGATATGATTTAGAAATAATGCTTGATTTAAGACTAATCCTGTATTACTGTGTGGGTAGGAGAGTGTTTTGGTGGGTGGGTGGGGTTTCTGGACATGAAGGTTTTATGTCTGTTCAGTTTTTTTTGAACTGGAATGGAATTAAAACTGAAAGAGCTGTGGCAATTAGAATACCCAAGTACCATTTTATAACAAAACTTTATATAAATATAAATCTTATTTTAGGAGACTTAGAAGTGCTGTCAGTCAAAGTGAATTAGAGTTCAAAGTAGTTTAACATTGTCTTAGATAGAAGGGAATGATGTTTCCTGTAGTTACTATGAAATTAAATAATATTGCATTTAGCACACTTGAGTATTAACTTGTACTTTTTTAAAAGTGATTTAATTTGTTGAATGTATAGGTAACATAGTCATGGAAAGAATGATTTTACATCTACAGAAAGTTGCCTAGCAAGAGGGCCTATTTAATTATGTTATTGAAAAGAACTCCTGAAATCTAAAATTCGTGACCCTGTACCTGAATAATTACAGAAGGAAATGCTTCTAATTCAGCATTTTGGGTTTCTTTTTGTAATATCTATATTTTTTTATTGGAGTTTTTTTTTTATATTCACTTGTTCAGAAATTGTGTGAATGATTGGATTTTACTCGGCTAAACTGGCTGTTATCTTTTCAACCTTTTCTCTTTGACAATTCAGCAGATTTCATTCTTCCCTACCCTCAGTAGCTAGATCAAGAGCATTTTGGTGAAAAAGCAATACAGTGTTTTCCCATATTATACTGTCCCCTTTTGCTCCCTACAGAGTTCGACACAGGTTTAATCATATACCTGGTGCAGTGGTTTGAGAATTGGTCTATTAAAAGTAACATGGCAAATGAAAGCCTTGGTATAGTTGACAGTGTAAGTGTTCATGCTGGTGCAAGTGGTTGAGTTGAAGAAAGGCGACATGAAATTTTTCGGCAGCAGTACCAGCACTGCTTAAAGTAACTTTGAAGCTACAATTGACGATTGCTTGTTAAGCATAATAATTATTAGAATTTAATAAAGGAAATATGTTTGCAGTAGCTGTCATTTGAAAAATACCAATAACCTTGAGATGCCATATACTTGGAGTAGAAATTTTGGAGCAGATAATTTTGTTTTAACCCTGACGCATAATTATATTTGACGTTAAAAAGTAGATAAAATAACCAGCTTCTTATCATCTGTCCTCAGTGATGATGACGTAGAAGAAGCTCATCCAATGGATGGAAATGATAGTGATTATGATCCCAAAAAAGAAGCCAAAAAGGAGGTAACAGATAGCTTAACGGTGAATGTCAGTTTGTTTGTTTTCTGTGAATATGTTACTATGAAGAATATGACTTGTACTAAAGAGGTTTAGCTTGTAGCCTGCTGAATTCACAGGGTTTTAAAGTGATCAAGGTCTTGACATCTTCTGATTGAAACAGAATTTTATCATATAGTTTTGCCATTCTGTGGACATAACTGCATCCCTCATTACCTTCAATCTCTGCCGAGAGATCCCCAGGTTTTATGAGAACTATATGTTATCGCTACCTGGTAAATCAACATTCTCTCACCTCTCTTTTGTTAATGTTTACAGTTTTACTGGTTGTGAATTATTGGAAACTAAATGTTTTCTTTGCATTTTAAAATTAAATTACATTTTTCCAAGAACAACTTTTTTGTTCTTTCAAAGCCATAGTGAGGTTATGCATTTCAACTAATATGTGGCTTTATTGAGATGCTTTCTACTAATAAATGTAGAGAAAAACATTTTTGTCTCCTCTAATGAGCACTTAGTGTTAGCTTTACAGACGAGTGCTGTGTTTGAGGTATGTTCAGGTTTTGGTTTTTTTTGGGAGGTTCTTTTGTTAAACTGAACAAAACTAGAAAAACAGTTGTGTGTAAACAGTATCACATAATTGTTTAGGTTGGAAAAGACCTTTAAGATCATTGAGTCCAAGCATATACCTAAAGCTGCCGAGTCTACCACTAAACCATGTCCCTAAGCACCACATCTACATGAATGGTGACTCGACCACTTCCCTGGGCAGCCTGTTACAGTGCTTGACAATCTTTTCAGTGAAATAGTATTTCCTAATATCTAGTCTAAATCTCCTCTGGTGCAACTTCAGGTCGTTTCCTCTTGTCCTATCACTTGTTACTTGGTAAAAGAGACCAACGCCCACCTCACTACAAGATTTGTTCCTTGATCAACTTGATGCATTTGTGATTTTCCTGAAATGGTAGAATTCATGCTTTTTGAGAATAGGAGGCAGAAGTAGTGTAAAACTTCAACATTCCCAGGAAGTGGTATCTAGGATTACTAGTATAATTTTGTGGTTTCACCAAAAAATTACTCTAAGAGACTGATAGATTTAGATTCCATTCTCAGCTTTGCAGTGACCTCCAATGTATTTATCTAACTGCCTTAGGAGAAACAAAACAGGACAATCACACCTTTCTGTAAAAGAGTTTTGAGATTTTAATTTTTTTTAACGTGCGAGGATATGTTTTTTAGAACTTGAAATGGCACAAGGTCTAATAATTAACATCTTTACTTTTTATTCTCCTGTTGTAAATGTTCATGCAAGCTCTTCATTTGAGTTGCTGCTAACATACTTCCAAATAAGGGCTATTTTGTTCAGTTTACTTTCCTTAGTTATTGTTCGAATCACTACACACAGTCCAGAATGAAAGTAGTATGTTCATAGAGTTCTCGGAACAGGTCAAATGGGTTTGCAGTTTCTGATGAGCCAGTGGGATCTACATAAGATAATTTTGTGATCTAATATCACAAAATAGGATTTGCATACTTTCACTTCCTAAGTAAAATATACATTGAATAGGCTACCTGAACACAGAGCAATGAGAACTTTCTGTTACTAGAGAAAACTAAAACGAGTCAAACTCTAGCTTGGCAAGACAAAAGCTAGAGAGAATATTTTTAACTTCAAATCCAGATTGAACAGACAGGAACTGTGAATTTTTTATCAAAAGAGCAACTCAGAACTAAAAAACAAATAGTATAAGTGGGCCAGAAATAAACTTAACCTTCAGATTTTTAGATGTCAGAATTGTAAGGCTGTGTATCAACTTTCCAAGGTAAAGCAAATATCTTCTTGCTTAAAGCAAGAAGCGCTTAAAAATCTTAAGTGCTTTTGAGCTTGCCTCTATGAAGTCTGTGTACTGGATTAAGACATTACATTAACTGGGAAGAAGATGTGACGGAAGGTCAAGCATAGCAGAGCAAAATATTGCTTGCTAATCTGTACTAGTGCTACAGAACATAATAATAATGGCTGCTGCGATTTGTTTTCTCTTCACTGCGACCAGATGACCACCTCCTCTTAACCTGTATAGATGGCAGCAGGGAGGAGCAGTAGGGAGCTCCTTGAAGTAGCAAAAAGCTTGAATCCCATATCTGTTCTGATATTTAACATTGCTTTGAATTCGAAGATCCTTGCAGGAAAAGTAGTTTTTGTTTCTCCACTCTTGGTCTGTAGGGAACCTACCTGGTTGCTTTATGGGAGTCACATACATGCAGATTAGCTGTTGTGCAGCAATGCCAATTTCGGACAAAGCTGAATTTTTTAAGTGTCCAAACACACCAGAACAACAGTTACAAAGATTGCATCTCCTCTTTGCTATCCTATTCCACTTCAAAACAGCAAACACCATAGGCTTAAGTTTGCTAAATTACATGGATTTTTATGACTAGAAAAGTAAATCCATCCTCTCTTCCAAATCTCAAATCCCTTCCCAAGACAAATCCCTTCACTTTCCAAGTTAAGAGTGCTTGCAGTAGGGAAAAGTGGCATCTCACATTCTTGCCCCCATGGTTGACTTTCACTCATTCTTCTCCCCTGATCTTTACCCGAACTCGTCATATCTGACCAAAAATAAATGTGTGAATTCACTGATTGCTTGGTTTAAGCATGTAAAATTTACATATATGCTTTACCCTCGGTTTATGTAAGAGGTTCTCGAGTTTTGCTCTCTTTCACAGTATTCAGACTGTCATTTCTATACCATTTATTGTATTTTCAGTCATGTTAAAAAGAAAAAAGAGGTTGAAAACTGACTTCTAAGACTAATGCAGGCTTAAGCAAATGACTCGTATGCTCCATCAGCTCATCTGCAAGACTTAGTTTGGATACTACATGCAGCGAGGATGTATGGCATTAGAATGTTATGTGATACTTTAATAAAGTTGCATACAATATACTGTTATTCTTTAATGATTTATTTCTTGTAAATTAAAGGGCAATAATGAGCAGCCTGTTCAGACCAGCAAAATAGGTCTGGGTAGAAGAGAGTATCAGAGCTTGCAGCATCGCCACCATTCTCAGCGTTCCAAATGCCGTCCACCAAAAGGCATGTACCTGACCCAGGAAGATGTCATAGCTGTTTCCTGTAGTCCCAATGCAGCCAACACAATTCTTAGACAGCTGGATATGGAACTAATCTCGTTAAAGCGACAGGTACCATGGGTTATTGGTTTTGTTTTGTTTTCATCTCAGATTGTTCTGATTGTAATGATTTTGAAGATTATCTGTGAAGATTCTGAAACTTCTTTGATGTGAGTCTTCCTAATTTTGTTACACAGTTACCAGAAATGCTGAACACTAGCTGACTAGCTATTCTTTGGTTTTGTTTTTTATGTTCATCTACTCATGTGGATAACATGAAAGAAGATGACTTCCTTTAAAAAAAGGGGGGAGAGTATGGCATGAAAACAGTATTGCAGATTTGGGACAGGAGAATGACGAAGTTACATTTTAGTAATTTTTTTTTTTTTTAGCTTTTGTTAAAAGTATTTGTGTGACAAGTGAGAATAAGACCAATGAAGCAGAGAAAGTTGCATTTGTTATGCTTGCTTAAAATTGTAGCTGTTTTTCAGGATGTCCTTCCCCAGATACCATGAAAGTATAGCTGGGCGTAAATCGTGGGTCTAGTTATTTCTCTATTTGAATTGATGAGCTTTCTAATTCTTACTAAATTTAGAAAAGCTTTGTAGTCTTTACCTTTAAGAGGACAATTGCCTGCGTCCTTTGCATGAAGAAGTTACTTTTTGACACTTAAAGTTGAAACACAGAATCCATTCAGCTTCTAAGGGTGTACAGCAGTATATGCATGCTTGCTTTCTAGGAGCCATGGTACTACAAATCAAGGCTTATCTCTTGGAATTTCTTCCTGCTTATAGACTGCTAAGAACTGCCATGTTGCAAAATCGTGGAGTGGAAAAAGTTTCGTAGGGATTTTGCTTCCTTGTATTCTTTTACAGGAGAAATATATGCTTCTTTCTGTCACAGCAGGACTCTGGGGCTAAATAGCATAGGTGGGTTTCACTCTTAGGCTAAGTGTAGGTGAGTTACAGCCTTGAGGTTCTGTTTCTCTTTTTTTCTTGCAGTGATCTCAGAGATGCAGCCTTTGGAATCTCCCACTGAGTTGTCTACTTTTGTGTCCGTACTTAAGAACACTTGTAATAGCTGTGCATCGTAGTATGCAAAACTATTTTCTTACCTATGTTACCTTACGTGCATCACTGTCGGGTTTTAATGGTTAATAGATATGTATATGTACGATTTGGAAGCTCTCTCCCTTTCATAGACTTAAGATACTTTATTTTAATATTTGAAATCACTTCAAGAGACACCCTTAAAGGATGATGATCTAAGGTCAATAAAAAACAGTCTGCCAAAAGGAACTAACTGGAAACAACTCATAATTTTATTTTTTTTTCCAAAGTGCTTTTTGGAGAAGGAAGAAATTAATGTGTGTAGTACATTTCACTTAGATTTCTAAGAACCAAGTTTTGTGTCTAGAATATTCTCCATTCTCCTTCAAGAGCATATGCATCATCTTCATATCTTGCTTTTTATGTCCTACTTTTAATATTCCTGCAGACAAACTGCTCTTTTGAAAGTCTGGCTTAAATATTTTTCTTTCCATAGTGAACTGTGCTGTATTTTTAAATTTTTTTTTAAACAGTTAAAAGTAGTGAAGCCTTAAACCGTAATATTTCTCTTTCTAACTTAGGAGGTACACTTGTGGCAATCCTAGTGAAGATATATGTGTAAAGTGACCAACTTTCTTTGTGGAGCTGATTAACTTTGTTGTTTTTGACCAAGGTTCAAAATGCTAAGCAAGTAAACAGTGCACTTAAACAGAAAATGGAAGGCGGGATTGAAGAATTCAAACCTCCTGAGGTAAATCAGAATAAATATTAGAACTCGTGGCTTTGCTGTTGTGTTAGTGGGAAACTACAGAAATGTATTTTGCTGCAGTATAGTGTTTGCATTTCAGCAGCAGCTTAAACAGGATCCAGGGTGAGTCTGGCTTCTTTACAAGAAATTAATGGTAGGCTTTTTTTATGGCAACTGGCTGAATAAAGGAGCAGAAAAAAACCTGAAATGTCATGTCTGATCATAACAGTAGGGAGCTGAAATTGAGCCCTGATGTATGGAGCTTTTTCTGATTAAAAGTAAATATATGGATTGCTAGCAGTAAATTCTATATCCTGTGTGGAAACATGACTATATGTACATTTGCGCATCTGAAGTGAATTATTTATTACTACTGAAGTTCTCTTTTTGCTTGTTTTAAAGGCTTGAATATAAAACATAATGTGAATGCAAAACACTCCAGAAACCAAATCCCAGTAGTTTAGATAAGTGTAACTATGAACACCAGTTCTGTCTGCATAAACATAATTAGCTTGTGCATATGTTGTGATATATATGCACTGCAATAAAACAGAGGAGAAATTATTGGTGTAGTTCTAAACACAAATCTTAAATGCTACTACTTCTTCATGAAAGCACTCTTAATCTACAGGTTTATGACTTATAAGTGAGAGGTTTTAACCTGCGTTGTGAAATATAGTGCAAGTGAAACACATTCTGATGCTCAGATATTTTGCAGCTGTTGAAACATCTTTATGATTTTTATGCTGTTTTTCTAATTTTAATAGTCTAATCAGAAAATCAATGCCCGTTGGACCACAGAAGAGCAGCTTCTTGCAGTACAAGGTATGTTAATAGTAGAAGCAACTTGAAATCTGATGCAAAGGGTTTGAAGAGGTACTCTGACTTTTATTTGTGTTTCTAATGAAAAGCTAAACTTTAGCAGGACTTACAGGGAAGTCACTGGGAAAACAGCAAAACTAGTGGGACTATTTAGGGCATTCATGCAAGGACATGACACTAGTCTTTCAGTTACCAATATTAAATCGTAGACTCATAGAATAGTTTGGGTTGGAAGGGGCCTTAAAGATCATCTAGTTCCAAGCTGGGTTTAACAACGGTAGTAGTACCAAAAAGTTCCGTCAATCATCTTCTAACTCACCTTACTTGGATTTCTCTAAAGTGGAAGACTGAAGTAATAAAATTTGAAGCAAATACTCAAGAAATCTCTCCATATTATTAAATAGGAAAAAGCAGAAGTAAATCTGCTCTACAGTTATGTTTCTCTGCTCATGAGGGAGTAAAAGAGCAGATATCTACCCAGTGGAGGCCTTTTAAGAGTCTGAAGAGCTGGATATGGGTACTTGACAGTCTTATTGGAGAAAAAACATTTCCTAGCAGGCTATTGGTACAGCTGATTTGCAATTAATTCTTTTATATGAAGAAAAACTGGCTCTTGTCTTGCTTTACTATGCACTGCCTAATCAAGGAACATGCAAGGGAAACATCTGGAAAGCCTAATGCTGTCTTGAAAACACTATATACTCATTTCTATGGATCATCTTTTTTAAGACAGTATAATCAGCTCAGTTGTACACACTGCTTTATTTCACTGTATTCTTCACATTTAAAACGAAAGTCTGAATTTTAGTATAAACCTTCAGTTGGATAACTGTAAAGTTGTCAGGTGTGCCATTCCTAGTAATTATTAGCCAGATGACTGGAACTAAAATTATTTGGATGTGTGGATGGAAATGCTGACACACATGGTGTGTCTGAAGTCATGCCTCTCAACTTACATGCCTCAGACTGGGATTTGCATCTCCAAACCATTTTCTGTCCTAAGTTCATCCTTGGTCTTGCTGACATGGTCACTTTTTTTTATTTTCTTCCCAAATGCAACTGAATGAGATGCCCGTCTTTGATGTGATAGTCTAGTAGGTAGAATGCTTGCTTGAGAAACAGGGAAAGTCTAGGTTTATTGTGCCTGCCTTAGCATGAAAGGGTTCAAACCATCTTGCATTTTCGTAGTTCAGTTATTGGAGCTTTCACTAAGCATTGGTTTGGGAAGCAACAAGAATGCATTTAGCTTTTGTTAAGATGTGGAATTATGGCTGACAAGGTAAATCATAAAACTGGAGCATGGGCAGAAGAGAATGAGGTGATGACTCCTTGGGGGAAGAGTTCTAGCCTTCTAGTCTCTTCTCCAGGGAATGTTTTGTTTCTTATAAAGGTAGTCAGCCTCATTATTTCAGCATCGGATAGGAAATCAGGCCTTCTGGAAGAAAGCTGTTTTCATTGAACTTAGATGTACTTCTTATATGTATTATTTCCTTTTTAGTCCCCTTCCTGTACAAAATGGAGATGGGAGAGAGCCCTGACACCAGGAACAAAGTATTATTATTATCACTCCTTACCTGTTGCCCAATAGTAAAGTCTCCCTCCTGGAAAGAGAGTGCTGTAGTATTAACCTCTCATCCGTCAGGCTAAGGACCCTGATCTCTTGCTTCGAGATAATTGCTTGAGCAGGTAGACAAAGGAGCCATGCTGTCTTTTGCCGTGACTGTTTTTAGAAGGAAGTATCCATGGTCGCTATGCTAAAAGCTACCATAATGCGTGTTAGGGTTGAACTTGGAAGTTGACTTGAGCATGAAGACATTTAGTTTGTACATTTAAAATTGTACATTTTCTGTATTGATACATTTTGGCATGTGCTTTTAATAATTCTACAGAAGTCATAAGCAGTGAGCAGGTAGGTGGCACTTCTGTGATTTGTTCACTTGAATTCAGACATTAAATCAAACCATGGCAATCAAAAATATAATCTGCAGTAATATAGTTTTGGTATGGGTTTTCCTAAACATGAAAAGACCCTTGTCATCTATGGGCTAATCTGTAGAGATTGGCAGTAACTCAAAAGATGATGATTAAAAAACACACCTTAAAGCAGAGCTGAGTTAGTAACCTTTTTAAAGCAGTGTGGCTGCCTGCAGTGGGGTTGTGGACTCAGACTTATGATCTCTGAGACAATTTTTTACAGTCTAATTTATCAGGTTACTGTTCAACTTTGTCTGAATAGTTTTTTTTTAACATAGTGGGCTAGTTCATCACTTAAGAATAGCTTAAGTTACAAATTTTATGGAAATACATTTTATAGAAATGTATGAGCATGTTCATATTTTCAAACAAAAATCTCAGCCATATCAAAATCACAATTACAAAAGTGCCTTAAGACTTCTTCAAGGCAACAAAATTTGAATTGAAAAGGAGCACAGTATTTTCATGGCATTGCAGTGGAAAATTGTTGGGACAACCAGGATCTAACCCTACATAGGGTAGTTGCCAGGGGCACTGTGATCCCATCACAGCGAAACTGCAGCTGTCATAACCCAGAGGTTGCCATGAACGATTTCTGCTTCATTGTAGTGCTTGTATTATATTGCTTTGGATCCAGGCTAATGTTTTGTGTGTCTCTTAGTGTTTGCTCTGCCACACAACTTAAGCAGTGTAGACAGCATCAAATTTGGATTTATGAGTTTCTCTGCGTTAGACATTCAAGGTAAAACATTTTAGTAGTGAGCATGCACTTGTTCAAGTGCACCTTTGCAACTGGGTGAGTTGCAAGAGTTTGAAGGATTCCCACGATCAGGACTACTTTCAAATGAGCTGCGAGAAAGACATTCATACATGTGAGGTTATGCAGTCATCTTTTTTGAGCTTCACTTTCAGCAACCTAATGAAAATATTCTTATTGAATAACAGTTTAAACACTTGAGAAATAATTTGGGTGATGTTTAGCACAGAATTTGTATAAGCATGTGTAAGTGATGTGCACCAATTTGAAAGGGGTAATGGGTTGGCATAAACTCTTACAGATATGCCAGCACCTTATGTATAAAACTGTCATAAACATGTATTGAACTTCCTCTGTTTCTGATACAGCTTGAAAGGTTTTGCTACATCATTGCGTAGAAGTCATTGTGGTGATGCTAGATAACACTGAAAGGAATCCAAAAGGAGTAGTGCTGTGTGTAGCTAACTAAGAAAGTGTTGGGCTTTTTAGAAGTTTCTTATAGTTGGGTTCTCAGTGAAAGCAAAATACACTGCTTTCAAGTTGTTTGCATGGAAACAGGCTTTAAGACCTTATTTTTGACAACTTTAGTTGAAGTTAGTGAACAGGCTCAGTTGTTTTGCCATTTAAGGGGAAGGAAGAAATTTAGACAGCATAGTAACAGAAAAGGCTACAGTCACTAGAAGACTGAATTATTTTTCGAACAAAAATGTGCTTTGTTCTGCTGGGCATTTTGTTCTCTTGATTAATTATACAGGATGTTAGATATGTTGCAGTGGACATTTAATGATCATTACAAATTGGTAAAAGTGGTAATGATAGAGCAATCAAAGGAGGGAGTATTCTGTGGGTGCAGACAGCTTTTAAGGAGTGTAGCTGATAGCTTGTACAACTGATAAAGTGCAGAGCCAAATCCCTTTGCTTTGCCTAGATACATGCCCTCCCACGTGGCTCTGCTAGGTCCCTTCGTTTTCTTTTCAAGGTTCTTGCAGTCAGAATGGTTGGGTTCTTTTATATGCCCCAGAAAAGATCTTAAATAATGTAGCTAGGCTCTTGACAGTTGAAACATCAGCTTCAGCTACAGTAATTGTTACTATCCCAGAGCTGAACTTTTCTCTTAAATTGCAGTGAGCATACATTACTGCATCAGAAGTGCCTATTAATGAAGAAAATAGAAGAGAGCAGAACAAGCTGAAGGTCATACTCTTCACAATTAAGTTGAAAAGAAACATGGCTCTCAGATTTGAAACAAGTCTCACTTTCTGAATCCTTTGCTTCACTTTCTGAAGTGAGGCATGAAATCAGGCATACATTTCTTTTCCTGTAATGAGACAGAGTGCCTGTCCTCTAAGCACTGTAATATATTCTGAATTAGTTCAGTTATCAGGAGCTTCACAGAAGAAGTCAAATTGTGATTCACTCGTGCATAGCTGAGGGCAAAAAATTAGTCTTCTGTTTACTCAGTCTGGAATAAATCTGTCATTTCTTTTAATCTTTAAACTTTTGGATACTTGCGATTAAATGTACACTTTGTGCAGCTAAAAGTTTTGTTCTAGGATGTTGGATAGTTTGTGGATTTTTTTCTTAAGCAGGAGAGAGGAGGAACTAGACAGATAAACTAAAGTTTATTGATTTTCTGTCAGTTATATTTAGGGTATAATTTCAATTTTAGGTTAAAAATTATGACATGTTGTACTCAAGGGTTTGGGGTTTTTTTGGTGTTATATGCAAATGTTGTTTTAGAACTTTAAAAAGTACATGTTGGGATTTTCTTGTGAAGTGCTTGTGAACAAAAGTAACCTACTAATGTCAGTATGAAAATTAATGAAAAGAATGATGCAAAGATCTTCTGTCGTGTTGCTTCTTGGTGGTCGATTTGATCCTGGAGGTTTGTGCTGGGCTGTCTTATAAACAGACATCGGTAGCTTCTGTTTATTTACGTTCCCTAGGGTGCTTGTCTCAAACCCCCAGATTGTTCCACCCCTCTCAAACGGTGAATGAAAGCTTTAAAAACACTTTGTTGGGTGAATGCTTGCCATTTGCTCTTTGTAGCCTCAGTAGAGCATGTCACAAGTATAGGAATGAGCAGTATATCGTGACTTAATGTAACTGTGCCCTTCTGTTTGGTCCTGTGCTTGATCCAGTAGCTACTGCCCTCTGCCCTCTAGCACAGGTTGCGGGTCCAAGAAACATCTGCGTGCAGCTGGCACTGCGGGGAGCTGTAGAAGCTGTCAATGTTAGTCACTTGACGTTTCTAGTGTTATACCCTGTTTACAGCTGTACGCACATGCTCGGTCACCCTCCCTGTCCCATCTTGAACTTGTCTTGGACTTCTGCCTTTACTGCAAGCACACTGAAGGATTAACTTTATTTGTCAGAGGACAGATCTCTGCGGTTTTAGGTTGGGAGGCTTGGTGAATAAGCCAGGATCTTTAAGAAGACCGGGTAATGACCTTTTATTAAAGTTCTTGATTTGTATGTTGATAGCTGTGCAATTAAAAAATATCTTGTTTTAATGGAAATTGAGGCCTTCTCCTAATTGAGAAGTCCTCCTAATTAGCAAGTCCTTGGTTTGTAGGTCCCATAGGTTCTCTCTATAAATACATCAAACGTAGCTGTGTCTGACTGATTCTTCACAGCTATGTTATTTACTTTGCCTTCCAGGTGTCCGAAAATATGGTAAAGATTTTCAAGCTATTGCAGATGTAATTGGCAACAAGACTGTTGGCCAAGTGAAGAACTTCTTTGTAAACTACAGGCGTCGGTTTAACTTAGAGGAGGTATTGCAGGAATGGGAAGCGGAACAAGGAACCCTGGCTTCTAATGGTGATGCTTCTGCTTTAGGGGAGGACACAAAAAATACTTCTAATGTGCCATCAGGAAAGAGCACTGATGAAGAAGATGAGGTGTGTTTTGTGTACCAGAAATAAGTAAGCATGGGTTGAGGAACAGCATTTTATTTAGTGATATAATGTAAGGTTAACTGGTGTGGAGTGGCAACCACATTCTAAAGAATGATGATGAGCTTGCATAGAATTTCAGCCAATGTCGTTAACCAGCTGGGAGCAGGACTGCACCTTTCATAGTGATGATCACGTTACTGTTTTATTGTTAAAATACAGTTCTTGTTCTAGAAGAAGACTCTTGCTTCATAAGTATTTTTAGTTCTGCTGTCTATAATGTTTTGGTTGGTCATTTCTTTTCAGTAACTTCTCAGTTGTTTGGTTTTATTTTTTAAATGCCGTTTCCTGTGTAGTGGACAATGGCAGCCCAACTGCATCGTGTTGTGGCTGGGATGGCTGTTCATGCGGTCTTGTCTTTGTCCTTTGTGCAGGCACAAAGCACTCCGGCCACTCAGTGTTTAGGCCCTTCACCTCCAGCACAGGCATCTGCTCCAGCACCTACTGCTCCCATGGCAACTTTAAACCAGCCACCCCCGTTACTTCGTCCTGCGCTTCCTGCTGCTCCTGCTCTCCATCGTCAGCCTCCGCCACTTCAACAGCAGGCGCGATTTATTCAGCCAAGGCCGACTCTAAATCAGCCTCCCCCACCACTCATCCGCCCAGCTAATTCCATGCCTCCTCGTCTAAACCCAAGGCCAGCGTTAACCACCGTTAGCGGCCAGCAGCCACCCTCGCTTATTGGAATTCAGACAGAATCTCAATCCACTCTGCACTGAAGAAATAAAGCAGAATTATGCTAACTCCTACATTTGAAAAATTCTATCGATGTACTTTTTTTTTTCCAAATAATGAAGGGGAGACAAGAGCAAGCCTTCACAGATACCCGTAGTTTTACAGAGGAGCAAGCTAATAACTAGAAACGGAACCACGTGAATGACCACCTGTATAAAAATATTTTTATGTCGAAGACTTGTACAGCAGAACAATGCCTACGATACAGCCCTCCTCTATTTGAATAACTGTTGAAGGAAGCTAACTTCATAAATGAATAAATGTTCAACACACCAAGATTTTGTTTAACTGATTTTTACTCTATTTATTTTATTACAGTTCTTTGTAGTCAAGCATCTAACTGCAGGAAAGTAGTCTGGCAAATCTAGGAATAGGTAATATTGTAGGAGACTTAAATGTAGCGTTGGGTTTTCTTGTGTATGTGAATTTTTTTTTTAATTTTTAGTGCAAAAAAAAAAATAATGGCCTTAGGTTCAGAATTCTTGGCCCTGTTTAGATAACAGTAGAAGCATTTCACGCACTTGTAAAATGTGTTTCTTCATGTTTTTCACTGAACAATTTTTGTTGTTTAAAAAGGTACTGTCTTATTAAATACTCCTCTGAAAGAGTATTCTGAAGACTCAATGAGCTGTTGTACCAAAATTACCAAATCTCATGCGTGTTCTACTCATAGGAGTGAATTGAAAACAGGAGTCCAGTTTCCTGCTGCAATATCTTTTGGGCTGGGGTGGAGAGAGAGGCAGCAACTTCACCACCCAGGGGCATGACAAGGAGAGGAGCCATACAGCAAGAATCATTAATATAATTTGCTATTCCACTAATTCTTCTAACTTAAGTACGGTAGAATTTCATTCCTCTGAAAATGGCAGTCTGCAGTTCACGTATGTTAGATCATGGGTATCTTGCCTAAGAATTCATGAGGGAAATATATTCTACTACCACTGCTGATGGTAGTAGAATATTGTGGCAGTAAAGTTTACCACTGCCAGCCCAGTCTTACTGTTGACTGATTCTCTCCAATTGCTGCTATTTCTGGTGGAGGCGAGTAGCTGGGTTGAGACTATTTGGGATTTTTTGTTTGTTTTGTTTTATTGACTAAGTATTTGGGTATGAATTATTGCTTTCAAATTTTAGAAGATTGAATGGTTTTCTTGTCTGAAACCTTGATTTATGGCCAGCATTGTTTTGGGGGCGGATTGTTTTGGGTTTTTTGGCGGAGAGGGGTTGGTTTGGTTTTTCTTTTGTTTTGTTTTTTTAAAGTAGATGCCTCCACCTGCCAAGTAAACCAGGCAGGAAATTTGATTAGCACTGTTTGAAACTGTGTGATCCGAATCAAGCTATTGAAAAATAACTGCATTCTTGACTATGTAATAATGTTCATGGCGACTGCCATATTTAGAAAATTAGTTTTGCTGATAGCTGAAATGGTGTATTTAAATCCTTTTAAATCTATTCTGTTCTTAACTAGATTTGCTCTTGACTAAAATAATACTTTATTTAAAATGGAATGTGCTCTCCCTAAGCTTTTTCACAGATAAATTGGATGGTCTAGCGATCACTTTAGCAGCCGGCTAAAGTATTTTTTTATGTGCAAAGGGAAGTTCTTGTAGCATCGGATCCTATTTCTTTTGTAAATCTGGTATGGAAGTTCAATAGCAGTGGCCTGACTTGCAGTTAAGGTGTTGATCTTTATGGTTTAGTTCTTCATTTACAAATATTTTCAGATCAAACTTGAGATTTTTTTTTTCTTTCTGAACAGCTTTCTCTGGCGTGCTGAAGTCTTGTGCAAAAGGTCATTCTTACAGTTTTTCCTTAGGATCAGAGTAGGTGCCTAGCCACTGCCTGAGCATCAGGTGACCTCTTGTCTAAGAAAAGCAGCATTGTAAAACAAGCACCAGGGAATTTGTGGTCACCGAAACTTGTGCTCTGGCCATCCTAAGTGTCCCCTCACCAGCTACACACAAATCTGGCTGCTCTCCAGTCTTTAAAATTGATATGAAACCAATCTGGTACATCCTAAGTATCTCAGTTTAATTGTTAACAGTGATAAGATACATCTTCAGGATTTCTTTTTTCCTTTACTTTTTTTTTTTTTTTAGCATTGAGTCTCCCGGGTGTGTGTATTGTACCTTTGCTAATTTTTGTCTCGTCTCTTGTTGATAGGCTTCAGTATGCAGAATGTTGGGTGTTGCAGTACAGTTGGCCACCACCAACTGCTATAAAACTGTTCAGTACCTTGTAATTCCGTTGAATCTTGTTTAAATAGTCTATAACTGGGCAAAGGTGCTGTTTTTGAAGGGGGAGGGAGGGTCAGAGATAGGTAGTCTTTCTTAATTTACATACACTGTAGCACACAGTAGGGAACTCCTAGCATTTGTAGTACTAAATAAGTATGTACATAGCAAAATGTCTTTATTGTGTGCTTTGCAGAATATGTGCATACAGTTTGCACGTCCTGTTTTGGGGGGTAGGGTTTGTTTTAAGCAGTGTTTGCCTGGAGAGTGATATGCTTGCTGCTTAATCAAAGGATTAAAGTTTCAAAGAAATCTGTGTCTTCTATTTTTATGTACCTTGTAATAGTCTAATATGTTAGGGCCCTTATACTGTGATTCTCTTCTAAATTCATTTATATTTTTTTAAGAATTAGAAATAAAATTATACAATGGTGTTGATTTCGGTGGGGAATTTCTTTTGCCGTATCTGGTCTCCTGTTTTGTGATGTAGTCATGAACTCTGACTTCAAGGTTGGCTTAATTTTGTCACTTTAAAAAATGTAAAATGTTTGCACACTAAAGTTTGGCAGAGAACATTGTTCATTCTACATTGTTCAAAGCTAATGTAACTCTACAGCTTTTTGTACAGTTTATTTTAGTTAATAAAGCAAAATGGTACTAAAAAATGACAAATTTTACAAATGCAAGGCATAATCTGAACGACATGTCATCTAGGAACAGCACTTGCAAAATATGGATGTACAAGAACTATCAGATTTAATTGTTGCACTTTAAATCAGAATAAGTATGAAGTTAAGCAGGTATTTCTGCATTAATAAAACAATCACCAAACATTGCACATCATAGTAAAGTAGTTTAATTTGTCTTGCAGTTGATCATGAGCAAAAGGACTTACAGTTACCTCTGTCCTTAGGTTTTTGTTCATCTTTCTGTTATTGGGGTTTTTCTTAAATCAGACATTGTTTATTCTGGAAACTGGACAGTTCATAGAAAACTGAACACAAACCACTAGCTTATATATATGAGAGTTTGTGTTTGAATAGAGCAGAATAGGAGAGTTTAGGATGAAGGTTACCAGAACTATGTTGTGCCTCTTGCTAGCAAGAGAATGGAATAGACTGAAGTTACAGCTGATGCTAGGCAGAAATGTGGTTGCTGGGCAAAAGCAAAGCCAAGGCAAACATCTTGAAGTTGTTTGCTTAGAGGTGCATTTCCAAAATGCAAAGGGAGCTGTAGAGGAGTTAGTAGCTGCGACAGCTCTGTTGCAAAATGGTGCACTGTAAATTGCGCTGACTACAACTTGGTAGTTGTGTGGTCAACCTCCAGCTTTTCCTGAAGTTGAAATAGCTAAACCTCAGAGCCTGCCTTTCTCTGAGTGAGTTAAAAGCAGAAAGGCATCTGCTTGAAGATCACAGGAAGTTGTAGGTGAGATATAAAAGGCAAACAAGTTATTTCACACCACGTGGACAGTTACTGCTGAATTGGACATCAAAAATCTATAGGCAGGGAGGAGAGACAACATAGGTGACATTATGTGGACAGTAATAAATAATAATAAACAAGTGGCCCTTTTCTTATAACAGACATTCTTAAAATTGATACTAAAATACAACTTTACAGAAAAAAATTTGCTTCATTTTCACCACTAGTGACTACTACTTTGCAGTTGCATCCATTATTCTTTAATCTTAAAAGCTCTTTTTCAGTTTAGCTTTGTACTGAAATAATAGCAGCAAAATAAATCCTCTTTGTTACTGACTTGGAAGTTTTCCCTTGGACTGGCACAAAAGGAAGCACTGTGATTCAGGGATTGTGATCTCTATGGCTGCCTCAAGGATATAACTTTGTCTTAATGCAAACCAGGCCTCCTGTTATGCTCACTGAATCCTAAGAGTTGGGATTTTAGATGTAACGCCTGCACCCTGATATTTCATGATCCATTTGATGCATCTTTGTCACCACAAAGTTCTGTTCTGCAGAATTACCATGTTCGGCAGTTGGAGTATAATGACTGCAAAAAATATCCATCTTGGGAAGCTGATCCCATCTCAAAATAAACTGTTGTTTTTACATTTGTAAATATTTACTTACAGAAACATAATGCCTGTTGTTCCAGCGGATGTTCCTGTGAACTTCCTGGACAAGTAGTACCCAGACTAATCAGGGCATTCCTAAACGATAAGAAAAAATAATAGCCCTCAATTTTTGCAAGAAGGGAGAGTTTTAAAGTGTGTCTGTTGTAGTAATGGCCTCTACATCTTTGCTGAACTCGGAGAATCAGTGCAGCGTGGACTAATGCCCTTGGGAGTGGTAAGTCTGAGTCATTTTAGCAAAACAAGAATCTTTCTGAAATCATTTTATTACTATTCTTTTTAGAGTTCATCTGAAGACAATCCTGATAACATAGCCCAGTTGTTTCGGTCTCAGTGCTTTTGTGTGTGTGCTGGCATGGTATTTTCCTTAGAGACCGGTTTTCCTGGAAGTAGTTTAATGTGAAAGACAAGACAAAGCACAGCAGCAGGAGATGGGGAGCAGGTGGTGAAATAATTGTATCAGTGCTGCCAGCCTGAGGATGACTGCATTGTCTGCGTGTGTAAAAAAACCCTTTGGTGTGTCCCAGGTAATTCGCAAATAATACGGGCATGTGGTCATTGCTAATGTCCGTGTTCTTGGTGTGTTTTGTATGGGTTTTGTTTTACTGTTTTAGCACCGTAGATGTAAATAATAAAGAAGAGTGACTGTATGGGCTTTTTCAGCCTGGAGAAGAGAAGGCTGCGGGGAGACCTTATAGCAGCCTTCCAGTACCTGAAGGGGCTACAGGAAAGCTGGAGAGGGAATTTTTACAAGAGCATGTAGTGATAGGATGAGGGGGAATGGCTTTAAATTGGAGAGGGGATGATTTAGATTAGGCATAAGGAAGAAAATCTTCTTGATGAGAGTGGTGAGGCACTGGCACAGGTTGCCCAGGGAAGTCGTGGATGCCCCATCCCTGGAGGCGTTCAAAGATAGAATCATAGAGTCATGGAACAGTTTGGCTTGGAAGGGACCTTAAAGATCATCTAGTTCCATAGATAGGTTGGATGGGACTTGAGCAGCCTGGGCTGGTGGGAGGTGTCCCTGCCCATGGCAGGGGGATTGAAACTAGTTGGGCTTTAAGGCCCTTTATAACCCAAACCATTCCATGTTTCTATGATTCCATGATTCTATTCCAGGCAGGCAGACATGCAAGAGGGTATATCGCCCAAAGGAGGAGTGGATAAAGCCTGCTTATCCTTACCAACACCTCGCCATGGTCTCTCCCTTGCTCGAAAACGTACTTCACACCCTGTTCAGGGCTCCCATACCAGCTCTAACAAACCCCAGTGTCTCTGGGCGACTGCCGAGCCCTGCAAGGATGTGGAGAATCATAGAATCACCAGGTTGGAAAAGACCTCTTGGATCATCGAGTCCAACTATTCCTGTCTGCCACTAAACCACATCCCTGAGCACCTCATTTACCCGTCTTTTAAACACCTCCAGGGATGGGGACTCAACCACCTCCCTGGGCAGCCTCTGCCAGTGCCCCATGACCCTTTCTGTGAAAAAGTTTTTTCCTGGTATCTGAGGTCTGAACCTCCCCTGGTGCAGCTTGAGGCCATTCTCCCTTGTCCTGTCCCCTGTCACTTGGGAGAAGAGCCCAGCTCCCTCCTCTCCACAACCTCCTTTCAGTTAGTTGTAGAGAGCAATAAGGTCTCCCCTCATCCTTTTCTTCTCCAGGCTAAACAACCCCAGCTCTCTCAGGCGCTCCTCATAAGACTTGTTCTCCAGCCCCTTCACCAGCTTCGTTGTTCTTCTCTGGACACGCTCCAGAGCCTCAACATCCTTCTTGTAGCGAGGGAGCCCCCGCCCGAGATGGAACCCGAGCTCGGCGGGCGCCGCAGGCGGGGTCTCCCCGCTCGGGGGTTGCCATGAAACCACAGCGCCCGGGGGCGGCGGCACCAGAGCCTCCTCGCCGCGCACCCGGGGCGGCCCCGGCACGGCCAGCGCAGGTGTGGCGGAGCGGGGATGCGGGAGAGGGGCTGGGGATGCCGGAGATGCGGGAGCGCGGATGGGGATGCCGGGGATGAGGGAGCGGGGCTGGGGATGCCGGGGATGCAGGGAGCGGGGCTGGGGATGCCGGGGATGCAGGAGAGAGGCTGGGGATGCCGGGGATGAGGGAGCGGGGCTGGGGATGCCGGGGATGCAGGAGCGGGGCTGGGGATGCCGGGGATGCAGGAGCGCGGATGGGGTTGCCGGGGCTGCGGAGCAGGAGCGGGGCTGGGGGTGCGCGGGGCTGCGGGCGTTGCACGGGGGGCGCTGCGCATCCCGGGGTGGTGCTGCCGGTGGCAGCCGGCGGGAGGCCCTGGGCGGGGGAGCGAAACCCAACCTAGAAGAGGCTTTAGTGCTGCTCCCGCCGTGCAGAGAGGCCCATGTGGAAAACCTGAACTTGGTGCCCCCGGGAGCTGCGCATGGGCTTGGAAGAGCCCCTCTCCCACGACGCTGGGAGGCTCCCTTTGGGGTGGAAAAGAGCCTTATGGCGCTGGGAGGCTCCCTTTAGGGTGCAGAGGAGCCCCTTTCCCACAGCGCTGCGAGGCTCCCTCTGGGCTGCGAAAGAGTCCCATGGCGCTGGGGGGCTCCCTTTGGGATGCAGAAGAGCCCCATGTTGGCTGGGAGGCTCCCTCGGAGGTGCAGAAGAGCCCCCCTCCCAAGGCGCTGGGAGTCTTCCTTTGAGGTGCAGAAGAGCCCCATGGCGCTGGGAGTCTCCCTTTGGGATGCAGAATAGCCCCACGGCGTTGAGAGGCTCCCTCTGGGCTGCAGAGCAGAGCCGAGCCCCTGCCCGGCGCGGTCGGAGCCCTCTCGCCTTCCCTCTCTCCGAGGGATGCTCCAGGGCTGCCTCCCCGGGATGCTGTAGGGAAACGCTACCCGGGGGCTGCGGGGCCGTGGGAGACTGAGGAGGAAACAAAGCAGTCGGGGCTGCTCTGCCGAAAGCTCTTGCGGCCGCTCTGATCCTTCGAATCGCGGGGAACTGCAACAAGGATGCCCGCTGATGCCGATTGCGTTGTGCCGCGGGAGGGAATTCCCCCTCCGTGGGTGTGCGGGGAGATCCGGGCAGTCCTCGATATTCCCTGATTAACAGCGCTCCGGGAGCCGCTGAGCCAGCGGGCTTTGACCAAAGACTTTCAATGCTCTGAAGATTTAGGAGGGGAAAAAAAATGGAGAGCTCCTATGGTTGCGCTTTTTGATCCGCTCTCCCTATTGTCAGCGTGACAGTGCCTTCCTGGTGCCAGCCAAGAACAACTTTCCTCATAACTTCCGTTTGGTAACTACGAGAATGCTGAAAGGAGTGCAACATGGGCTAAAAATAGCCGTGTGTATCCAGGTCAGGCGCTTCTCCAGATTGGCAGCAGCAACACGATTGTATTTTTAAACCACCCCAGGTGAAGCCGTGGCTGCCCCATCCCTGGAGGTGTTCAAAGCCAGGTTGGATGGGGCCTTGGGCAGCCTGATCTCGCAGGAGGTGTCCCTGTCCATGGCAGGGGGGTTGGAACTGAATGATCTTTAAGGTCCCTTCTAACCCAAACCATTCTATGATTCTATGTGGGTTCAAGTGATGAGAGCCTAGAACAGACTTTGAAAGTCAAGAGGGTTCGGTGCAGTGGGGAAGTAGAGGGACGTACAAAGAGGTGATGTGGTTATACCTGTGGCTTACAAAAATGATCCCCATGGCAGCACCCTGAGTGGATAAATACCTAAAAGATTGCATTTAAAGAGAAATGAGTTTTTGAAAAACTGGAAGGTGACGGTGACGGACAATAGTTTTATTTGTGTAAGTGGACAAGAAATACTGTGTAATATAGAGAGATAAAGCCAGAGAAGTTGGTGAGACATTGTGAAGATCTGACACTTGAAGCCTGAGAGGGAGATGAAGGTTGTGGACCTAAGCGTAGTGTGGGCTGGCTGTGTCAGGTTTGGACACTGAGAGGCTGTGCAGAAGGCTTGTTGGGGAAGGATGGGAGCAATGGACTATCTCCAAGCTGGTAGTTGTCCATAGTCCAGATACCATGGGAGGGGCTGACAGTTCAGCCTGTGCAGGAAAAGGGTCTGCGGCAATAGTCCATATCTCTGAGTAGTTGGCAGGAAACTTCGGGTGAAGAGGTGTAAGCTGATGAAAGATAGGATTCAAAGTAACATCAAGAAGGAAGAAAGAAAAGCTTGTGGCTCTCATAGAAAGTGCGGAGGGCATGGAAGGAGTAATTGCAGAGTTTGGAGAGAATAAGGAATGACATCCAGGAGTGGAAAAGATACTGGAGACTTTAACAAATTTCAAATGAGTGTGAAGAGCAAGAAATAGACAGTTCTTTATTTCACCTTGCAGGAGCCCTAATTTTCACTAAGACAGGAGCAAAGTTTTTGCACAGCCATCAAAGCACAGAGCTGTGGTCCAAGTCAGGAGCTCTTTGTTCTGTGCCAAGTATGGTCTGAGCAACTTCGCCAAATCTGTTCTGTGGGTAGCTACAGGCTTGCAGTGTGCTTGATCTCCCGAGTTTTATTTGTGTCCTATCTTTAACCTAACTTTCAGCCTTCTATCTTCTTTAATTCTTTGTCTGACCTTTTGATTTTTACATAAATAGATGTTATTTATCATCAAGAAAAGCAGACTATGGAGAGGTGTTCCTCTCTCTATCCCTCCAGGGAGTCTGTATGTGTTGTAACATTTCTTAGACTCCTGATCTTCTTGAGACAGTTGGTGGCTGCAGTGATATAGATAGTTCTTTTGTCTCAGGCTGAGAGAGTTGGGGTTGTTCAGCCTGGAGAAGAGAAGGCTTCGAGGAGACCTTATAGTGACCTTCCAGTACCTGAAGTGGCTACAAGAAAGCTGGGGAGGGGCTGTTTACAAAGGCTTGTAGTGATAGGACTGGGGGCAATGGGTATAAACTGGAGAGGGGCAGATTTAGAATAGACAGAAGGAGGAATTTCTTCACTGTGAGAGTGATGAGGCACTGGCACAGGCTGCCCAGGGAAGCTGTGGCTGCCCCATCCCTGGAGGTGTTCAAGGCCAGGTTGGATGGGGCCTTGGGCAGCCTGATCTAGTGGGAGGTGTCCCTGCTCATGGCAGGGGGGTTGGAACTGGATGATCTTTAAGATCCTTTCCAGTCCAAACTAATTTATGATTCTATGATTCTGTGATTGTATGGTCTCACCTCAGCAGCCGTTAGCAGCCTGCCAACCCGATGGTGCCTCTGCAGGACCCCGGCCAGTTGGCTGGGACACCTTGCGGCCAGTGCACGCTTGGGCCTGGCCCTGAGTTGTGGTGAGGATTTCAGAACAACTTGCTTTTGCTTTCTGGTCCTTTTCTGTCCAAGTTTCTTGGTGAATGAGTGTGAAGGATTAATATTCACGCTGTTAGTCATCAGTCCTTTATCTGTACCAGTTTGGGCTGCAACATGCAGTTGTTCCACCTTCTTTCCTCAGCTCAGGGAACAAGCAAACCACTTCACCCTGGTGTGTGGCTGGGCTTGGGAAGGTGAGAAAACTTGAGTCATGGATATTGTTAATAAAAATGTTGCAAAAATTTCCACAGTCTCCCCAGCTTGATCTTACAACAAATAGAGTGTGTGAGAAACTGTCTGCACCCTAAACCACAGTGGTTTTTATACGGGACTACCCGGAACCCTCTGTAGTTAAGCATGTGTGTCTCTGGGGGGCGGGCTGATAAAGCAAGTTTTTGTAAGTAATATGCCGACTTGCATACAGAGGTTCTCTAAGTGTGTTCTGTGTGCTTGTTTTGCAGAAGATAATATTGAAATGTAATTTTTTTTATTATTATTATTACTCAAAGCCACGTAGTGAATAACCAAACCTCCACGAGAGGAACGATCTCCAAAGCAGTTTTTCCTGAAGTAGTGACTGTGAGACATTCAATGCTCAGACCTGTGCTCAACCATGTGGTTTTCAGTCTCATCTGCTATATCTGTGCACTTGAAACTGGAATATGGTCGTTACTAACTATGAAAGAAAGAAAAATCAAGGGTATCATCTCTTAACATTGCCTTAGAGACAGCAGGTACAGTTGCCAGATCACATATGCAATGGAAGATATTATGGAAGGCTACTGGTCACTACCTATAAAGAAAAAAAACTTGTCCATTTGTCTGTCTCACTGTCATCAACATTAAACCTTGTGTCATGGCAGTTTTTTACTGAGGAATTACAAATGTGGACCTTGGTGATTCCGGAGATGCATCTTCAGGTCACTAAAAAGAGTGATGTTGCTCACTGCTGGGAGCAGTAAAGCTAAAACCAGTGCCAAGAACAAGA
The DNA here is from genome assembly GCF_017976375.1 of Cuculus canorus. Classification (NCBI taxonomy): domain Eukaryota; kingdom Metazoa; phylum Chordata; class Aves; order Cuculiformes; family Cuculidae; genus Cuculus; species Cuculus canorus. The sequence goes on along the minus strand of NC_071403.1, from coordinate 96,227,709 downwards.
GCAGGGTTGAATGCTCTTCCACCCCTCATGGCAGGTCATTCGCTGTCATTGCTTTTCCAACAGCAGGTTCATGAGGTCCCCAATAGCATCTGAGTTTTGACACTAGCAGTTACTGTTTTGGTGAGAACTGTGGCTAAAAAAAAATGTGTCTGTATGTTGTCAAGTGCGTGTGTGTGTTAGACCAAAATCCACTGAAATAATGGATTCCTGAGGCTGCGGGGGGGGGGAGGATCCCTTACCTCTGGAACAAGGAAATATGTCAGAGGAAGATAGTGGCCAGACTTAGTGAAATTTAAGCTTGTCCTAGTATAGAATCATAGAATGGTATGGGTTGGTAAGGAATGTTAAAGATCATCCAGTTCTAACCCTCCTGCCATGGGCAGGGACACCTTCCTCTGGATGGGGTTGCTCAAAGACTCACCCAGCCTGGCCTTGAACACCTCCAGTGACGGGGCTTCCGTGACTTCCCTGGGCAACCTGTCCTAGTGCCTCACCACCTTCACAGTAAAAAATGTCATCCTAATCTCTAATCTAAGTCTTCCCTCTTTCAGCTGAAATCCATGACTCCTAATCCTACCCCTGCACTCCCTGATAAAGAGCCCCTCCCCATCTTTCCTGTGGACCCCTTTAAGAACTGGAAGGCTGCTATAAGGTCTCCCTGGAGACTTCTCTTCTCTAGTCTAATAATAATCTGGATGAATAACCATTGAGTTGATTCATAGGTTTCTGTATACATGCTGATTAAAATCTTCCTTAAGACTTAGTCAAAGAGTCAGGATCATGGAAACTAAAACCAAGACTCTTTTATGCCTTGAGAGCCATAAGTGGCATTCATGGCCAAAGTGACTGAATGGTCAAAGCAACTGGAGTCCTGGATAGTGTGTTCCCTTGGAGCTTGGAAGGAGACATGAACTTAAAAGCCTGAAAGGCCTAGTTCTGCAAAATGTGTAAAGGCCTATTATTTGTTAGAAAAAGTGAGGGCTTTTTGGCTCTGATACACAGAAATAAAAAAATAAACCATTTTAGTTATCTTGCTCTCATCCTTGACTCTTTTCAATAACTTGTTTCTTTATTGTTATTCTTGTGCCTCTCTTTCTTTTCCTTCATTCTGTTTCTTAAATGCTGCTGCTGTCTGCCTTTTCACTCACCCTCATCCCCTTGAGCCTGCTTAAAACTTGGTCTGGCTTTCAGCACTGCAGTTGGTGCTGGGGGAGATCGAGGGCTGCTCACAAACAATAACATCAGCCTATTGCTCTCTACTCATCCGCAGAGTGAAATTGTTTAAAATGAAGATCCTGCTCCTACTCAACTTCTCCATTTGGGGTTTTCCCCAAAGCTTTCCAGAAGCAGATGGTGCTTCCTGGAGCTGTGCTCACAGAGCGCTGCGCTATCTACAGCACTGCCTCCTCTCCATGAAACTGACTGGATCCATCCTTCCTCTGGAGCTGCCAGGTTCAAGGAAAGCTTGCATATTGAGCTGTTTTGTTGTTCAGATGTCAACCTGTGCAAAGGTTGTGTACAGTCAACAGCTTGATGCACCCCGAGGACATGAGTTCATTGCAAGGATGAAAGGATACCTTCTGGTTTAAAAAGCTTGAACTTAGGTTGTGTCTGGATATGCAACTTGGATCAATTTAATTGATCCCATAAAGAAGCAGAATGCCTTCAAATTGATGTCTTTCCTTTTGCCAAAGGCTTCAGCAATGACTTGTTTATTCCAGAGCTTGAAGGAAAGTTGAGGAAAACATGCCATAGGTTGAGATGGGAGGGGAAATGGAAATTGAAATAGGTTGGAAATGGAAATTGAAATAGGGTAGAAATGCTCTCGGAGCAAGCTCAGTTAAAAGGAAAAGACTAAAGAGGGTATGTGTTGCATTTACTACAAGAGAGAACAGAAGCTTTCTTTGGAAACCCACTATTTTAAATAACAGGAGATTTAGAAATTATTGCTTTTATAGAAGATAAGATACATTACTTTAGGAGAGGGTAGGAGGGGAAGAGACTAGAAAGCCAGGGGAGGGGGTAATGGAGAATAAGGAAAGAGTGGGGTTAGAGATGCAGCCTGTGACACTGCTGCGAGGGCAGCATGTTTTGGTCTGAGGAAGGAAGCTGACACAGAGTTGGTGGAGACGAAGACTGCCAGGAATCCTGTGTGCACAATTAAGTTCAGGCTATAAAATCGTTAGGTTTTATGGCCACTTAAATTATTCCAACCCCCAAAATAAACATTTATTTTCTTAAAATGGATTTTATCTCAGTTGGCGAGTTCTGGTTTAAATGTGAAATGCCTGCCAGCCTGTAGCTTGAATTGATGTAATTGCTCTGTGACCAAGCTGGTGCCGTCTCCTCTGTGAGCCAACCCTTTGCTTCCTGCAACAATCAGGTCTACCCAGGCTTGGCAGGGCTACTGTGCAGGGATTCACAGGGTTGGACCTGGGTTTTCCTTACATCCCTATATCTCCTGCTGCCTGTGTTCTTTTTTCTTTGGTCACATCACTCACCATTTTTGTGAAAAGTGAAAACTTCTCTGCATTTTAGACAAAAACTAGGAGAAAAGTTCTTAGTAACCTTTTGTTGCTCCAGCTGGTAAAATCTGCAGTTCATATATCAACACAGTAAGAGAAAATACTTAAGGGCTTGCTTTTTGAAACATTTTTAGACATCATCTTTTCAAAGCTACGCTGGGGGATTTCCACCCCCTTGCTGTTTTAAAATCCTCATAGTGTTGTTTTAACCACAAAGCTTACGCTGGCGCTCTCTCTCTCTCTCGCTCTCTCTCTCATTTTCTCTTCATTGAGGACCAGCTACAGTTTTCAGGTATGGCTTTACCAAAATGCATCTTGTTAATGCTGGCAGGAGACTAAAGTTGCCAGGATTCTCTCTCATTTCTGAAGGGATCTTCATTCATGAGCTGTGGACCGGGGGGCTGTGAGAAGTGTGGGGCTACGTTGCTGCAGACCCCAAAACATCTCAGGAACTGGGTTCAGCCCTTAAATCGGCAAAGCGGTGCTGGGCTGTTCTAAGGGTAAGTGGTGCTGCTGCATTACCAAAATTCCTGTTGGTGCTCAGGAAGGCGGTAATACATCCAGGTACTGGTACAGAAGTGATGGGAAAAAAGTTTTATTCCAGCTGTGAATGAGAGTATTTTAAGAAAAAAAAATCTGTATTACTCTAATAATATTGTTGATTAGATGTAGAAAGATTTCCTGAATACAAAATTAGTGAATGAGTGATTAAGACATCCAGGGAGAATAGCAGATGCAGCAAATAAGTAAGTTGTCCATAAAATCAAAGCTACTACACACTTTGTAAGTTACAAGAGTGTATTTTTTGTATGTCTGTCTAATATAAACTATGCCTTAAAAAAAGATGAAGTCTATTCTTATGGGGATTTATTGTAATGCTTGACTGTATCTGTATGCAAAGTGAACCTTAACGTCTTACTCTGTTTAGTGAAAATTTGCTTATGGACATTAGCAAATCAGTGCTTGCTTAGGAAGGTTTTAAACTGTGCTTTGAGAATAAGGTGATACTGGAATTGAATTGGATAATATTGTCTATATAGAAAAGAAAACAAATTTGTTCTGCTGCCCTCTACATCAGCCTTCCTTGTGGGACCTCAGGTACAAACCAAATAGATAATTATTGCTGTTAGAAATATTCTTTCCTGGGTACCAGCTGATTGCTGTGCTGTGTTTCTTAAGTAATTGGGACAACAGCAGAACTGCTCCTGAGGCTGAGTTGGTGCCAGATGAAGTAGGAGCAAGTCCTGGGTGTCAGTGGTGGGTCTGTGTTGGTGCTGTGTTGGTGCCACTGGGCTGGGGGCCCACAAATGATGCAGCTGAGGTCCTTCTCCCCCATGGGAAGTCTATAAGTGTGTTTCATTATCTGCAGTCTAAATATTTCAACCCTTCCTGGGTTAGAAGGGACTAGGATGATACCACAGTGATGTCAGGTGTCACTATCTGCTGTTTTCACAGGATTCCATATAATCTGTTATATCTTAAATGTTTTTTTTAAAGCGTGTAGGTATTTAAAGTCATTATTTAGCAGACTTTGTTACCTGTTCTACTTGTATACTACGAGTCAGGGCATACATTTCTTGTGCTTTTATGAAGCACCTTATTTTAGACTCATAGAATTACAGAATCGTCTGGTTTGGAAGGAACCTTAAAGATCATCCAGTTCCAACCTCCCTGCCATGGGCAGGGACACATCCCACTAGATCAGGCTGCCCAAGGCCCTATCCAACCTGGCCTTTGTACTATGTCATACAACGTCCTTATTTTAATTAAAGATAGTAGAGGCAACTAGTCTCTCTGGTTTGTAAGGCAGCTTGGAGAGGGTCATTTTAATGTGAGATGTGTTTCTCTCCATCATATTCTGCCTGTTAGCTCCCAATGAAGTGATCTTAGACCTCTAAAGTACTTTGAAAGTGACGAAATTTTTCCTATGGTGACTAAGACAGGCTTCCAGTTCTGACATGCCATAAAAGGTAGATAATTTTCAGAGGGATAGACAGGACATCTTTTAAGACTTGTCCTTACCAAGTCCCTTGGGGCAAAGGAATAGAACTTAAGTAGAACTAGGATTAGAGGAATTAGGTATATAACTTTTTTCCATGCCCTGTTTCATGGAGGCATGGTATGTAAGGAAGTAATCACATGCTTTTTACTGACCAATCCCCCAGTTCTGAAGGGGAGAGAAGTATTATCCTCCCCTCATGTGACGAACCTGACAGAAGGTGTGCTCTCAGCCCCTGTTTGTTGGGCAGCAGGACCAACGATCCTGTGTTCTTGTCCCTGTGTGACAACCAAATCTGTGATAACAATTTACATATTTGTCAGTCTATAAGATGTGGTGCTGCTCGGTGCCTGTGGCTTGGGTCTGCCATCCTGGAGGTTGTGGCAGCGCAGCCTCCTGTAGTGGCCATGTGGGGAGGGCTTAGCTTTGCAAGAGAAAACAGGAAATCATAGTCATTTAATAAAGAACAACTGCATTACATGGATGTTTTCCTCTGTGTGCAGTAAGTATGTTTTTATGGCTAAAAATTGTTACCTTGTCCACAGGTGTTTAATGTGATATTGGTGTTGGACATTGCTTCTCTCCACTCTAAGTGCTGGTGGTTTAGTAGACATCGGTACTGCTAGAGGGGAACTTTTTGAACATAACTTTAAAAATGTTCATGTAATGTCTGTATTATAGTAAGCACATGATGTTTTTTTCCTTATTATCATGTTCTACTCATCTCTTAGTTTCTAAGCAGCAAGATTAGTGTGGAGCATTTTAATAGAAGACATTTGGGCTCAGTTTGGTGTAATGGTACTTAAAAAAGGATAGCTCATGTTTAAGAAAGTTTATTTTTTTTAATGAAAATTCTCCCCCTTGGATTATTTCCAGTGAGGTTAAAGCATCTGTGTACAAAATAGTTGTAGAGTGATTAGTTAGAGAAGCATTTTGTGTGTGCTGCTGTTGGCACAGGCAGGGCTGGGATGCTGAAACAGCAGGATGATGCAGCTGGGAGTTCTTTGTACTGTGCTGCCTTTGAGCTCCCACTCTTTGGTAGCTCTTTATAGGGCTCAGGCCCATCTTTTAATGATTCAAACTATTTTTTTGTGTGTATATTTTTGTCAGAATAATTCTATTTATTCCAGCGTATGAAAATACTTTCCTTTTTTGACATGTAGACTTCCAGTGTCTGTAGAATGCGAGTTTTTATGTATGTGCTGTTGCAGTGGTGATACAGTGAAAATCCTGTTGCATGTGTGTTGTGCACAAGAGCATCGCTGTGTAGCCTGAGTCCACCGTGCTCTGATATTTTAAAAGATCATTGCAGTTCACACACGTGCTGAAATATCACAGCGTATGCAAAGAAAGGATGCCTTCCCACTGCTCTTAGCTGTAAACAGGCAGAAGTGAAAGCATAGGTCTTCTACCAGGGACAGGCATCAGCATAAGCAGGAAGTTGATTCAGTTAACCGTTGGCGTTCTCTCACTGCCACAAAAAAAGCATTTTTCCCCCTGACAGTTTCCCTTTGGTTTCAGTTTGGAGAGAACAGGCGCGGGTGCTGGAAGCCAGAAGTGGAAGTCGAGGTTCTGCAGAGTGCCCTGAGTCACTGGTGGGTGCTGGGATGGGAATAACTCACCGCCTGCAATGGTTTGGATTGCTTCCTGCCAAACACTGGCCAGCAGTAGGTCTGGCACAGGGCTGCTGTTTCACAGCTGCCCTGAGCCTGTCTCCCCAGCAGATTCACACAGGCATATCTCCAGCTTGGGTGAAGCATTGCATCCATAGGCTTTCTCCTGTGACAGCTGCTTTCTCCAGTAAAAGAGCTGCAAAGCCCACAGCAACTCCCCTGCAAGGCTGGCAGCAGTAGCAAATATCCCCAGTCTTCTGGGCACCCAGAGACTTCTGCTCTGCCTTCTGAGCAGGCAGGCTTGCCTGTCACCTGAAATTCCCTTTGCTGTGCCCTGAGCTGTACGACCCACTCCTGAGTGAGGCTGAGGAGGCGGAGGAGCTTTCATGGAGATGCTGAGAGTGTTCTTTTTTTTAGGAACCGGATATGTGTTAAGGATATTGATGTGTCATGAAGGTGTTTGGGGAGACAAAGGCTCTCATTTCAGCAAGAGAGTTGGAAGGCATTGTACTATAGCAGAGTGCTCCCCACAGAAAGGGATGGGAATGAATGTGGGAAATTTAATTAGTGGTGAGAGCTCTGAAGGTGTCTCTGGATGGGATTTTGGGCTGGTGGCTCTGTTTCTTCTTAATGCATGCCATAACCTTGTTGCCTAAAACATTTTCAACATTGTTTCACCCCAGTTGGAAGTAGCCCAGGAGTTAAGGTACACCCTTAAAGGCAAAACCGGCTAAACCCAAGACTGTTTTTTTTTAAGTGTTTTTACAGAGCACAGCATTAACTCGCTAAACTGTACCAGCAGATAATATAAGTCCTAACATGTAAAAGGACTCAGGAAATCAGGTGCTATGTAAATGAGAGAGACCACCAGTAAAAGAGGAAAGAAATGTATTTTGGGCTTCTCACTGACAAATGACAGAGTAAGTTTCTGGGAAATTCATCCTGTAGATAGTCTGTGCTGTGGAAGTTAACGGTGGCAGCTTCCCACCTGCTTTTCAAGCAGCAGGGACGCTACTGGCATCTGCTACTGAGGCAGCCCAGGCACGAGGGTGGTAACTCCTCAGCCTGCACTTTGGCATCTCTGGTTGGTGTGAGGAAAATAGAATTGCTCCTTATTAAGTGTGAGGGAACTGGGAACCCCATTTTCAGAGGAGAAAAGGTCAGCTGTTTAAAAATGAAAGGAGAAACATGGACAATCATCTCTGCTTTGAAGTACAAGGATGTTCATTTGGAGGGACTGAGAAGGGCAATTTGCAAACTCCAGTTGGAATAGTAAGAATTTATGCATGGAGTATGATTAGGGCTTGTATTCCTGTGGGTTACCAATGTTAGATGATCAGTTGTGCTGGAGTAAGTCCAACATTCAGCCTGGATGGAGGGCAGGGAGGCTCTTGCAAGCTGGGCAGGTAAATACCAAGTACAACAATGAGCAAGGGTACTGAGTTACAGGAGCACATAAATGTTTGTTGTGAAATGCACTTTCACTGCCTAAGTGCTTTGGCTTGATTTTAAATCCAGTCCTTTACCTATTGGCAGGATTTCCTTGCTCAGTATGGTATTTTAAAGTAGCAAGGAAAATGGATGTTGCTTTCTGAAGGCCAGGAGATCTGTGGCAGTGCTTGAGCTCTGTGTGGCACAGTACTTATTAATCACTGTTTCACAGGCCAGGAAAGCATGGCAGCTGGGAGGTAGGGCAGTATATCAGTACTTGGCATACTGTTTAATGCCAGCTGTAAGGTTATTAAAGGTGAAGTGCTGGACCTGCTTCCATACGAAAGCAGTAGACACCTTTGGTGACCTTAGAGGAGCTGAGTCAGAGCTTTCAGAGAGATGCTAAGGCCAGTAAGAGTGACTCGAATGACTGACAGGGTGGGTAATATACACAGAGGGGAAACAGTGTCCCACAGCAGAGCTGTAGAATCATAGAATAGAATCATAGAATCGCTAGGTTGGAAGGGACCCACTGGGTCATTGAGTCCAACCATCCCTAACACTCCTTAAATTATGCCCCTCAGCACCTCATCCACCCGTCCCTTAAACACCTCCAGGGAAGGTGACTCAACCACCTCCCTGGGCAGCCTGTTCCAGTGCCCAATGACCCTTTCCGTGAAAAAATTTTCCCTGATGTCCAGCCTGAACCTCCCCTGGCAGAGCTTCAGGCCATTCCCTCTTGTCCTGCCCCCTGTCACTTGGGAGAAAAGGCCAGCTCCCTCCTCTCCACAACCTCCTTTCAGGTAGTTGCAGAGCAATAAGGTCTCCCCTCATCCTCCTCTTCTCCAGGCTAAACAACCCCAGCTCTCTCAGCCGCTCCTCGTAAGACTTGTTCTCCAGCCCCCTCACCAGCTTTGTTGCTCTTCTCTGGACACGCTCCAGAGCCTCAACATCCTTCTTGTGGTGAGGGGCCCAGAACTGAACACAGTATTCGTGATGCGGTCTCACCAGTGCCAAGTACAGAGGGAGAATAACCTCCCTGGACCTGCTGGTCACACCATTTCTGATACAAGCCAAGATGCCATTGGCCTTCTTGGCCACCTGGGCACACTGCTGGCTCATGTTCAGTCGGCTGTCAACCAACACCCCCAGGTCCTTCTCCTCTAGGCAGCTTTCTAGCCAGACTTCTCCTAGTCTGTAGCACTGCGTAGGGTTGTTGTGCCCCAAGTGCAGGACCCGGCATTTGGCCTTGTTAAACCTCATGCCATTGGTCTCAGCCCAGTGGTTCAGCTTGTTCAGATCCCTTTGCAGAGCCTCCCTACCCTCCAGCAGATCCACGCTTCCACCCAGCTTAGTGTCATCTATGAACTTGCTAAGGGTGCACTCAATGCCTTCATCCAGGTCATTGATAAAGACATTGAACAGGGCTGGACCCAGTACTGAGCCCTGAGGAACCCCACTTGTAACTGGTCTCCAGCTGGAGTTAACTCCATTTACCACCACTCTCTGGGCCCGGCCATCCAACCAGTTTTCAACTCAGGAGAGTGTGCGCCTGTCCAGGCCAGAGGCTGACAGTTTCTGAAGCAGAATGCTGTGAGAAACTGTGTCAAAGGCTTTACTGAAGTCCAAGAAGACTACATCCACAGCCTTTCCCTCATGCAGTAGTCAAGTCACTTTGTCATAGAAGGCGATCAGGTTAGTTTGGCAAGACCTGCCTTTCATGAACCCATGTTGACTGGGCCTGATCACCCGGTTCTCTTGCATGTGCTTCATGATAGCACTCATGATCACCTGTTCCATGACTTTCCCCAGCACTGAGGTCAGACAGGCCTGTAGTTCCCTGGATCCTCCCTGCAACCCTTCTTGTAGATGGGCACAACATCAGCCAGCCTCCAGTCCAGTGGAACTTCCCCAGTCAGCCAGGATCACTGGAAGATGATGGAAAGGGGTTTGTAAAAGACATCTGCCAGCTCCTTCAATACTCTTGGGTGTATCCCATCCGGCCCTATAGACTTGTGGGTGTCTAGCTGGGCAAGCAAGTCTCTAACCTCCTCCTCTTGGATCATGTGAGCCTCATTCTGCTCCTCTAACCCCTGGGTTTGTACACACAGGGAACAACTTCCCTTACTAATAAAGACTGAGGCAAAGAAGGCATTAAGTGCCTCAGCCTTGTCTTCATCCCTTGTCACTGTTGTTCCTTTTGCATCCAATAGGGACTGAATATTCTCCCTAGTCCTCCTTTTCTTATGTATTTGTAGAAAGATTTTTTATTATCTTTCACGGACTTAGCCAGTTTGATTTCTAGTTGGGCCTTAGCCCTCCTGATTTTTTCCCTGCACGATCTCACTTGCTCCCTGTAGTCTACCCAAGACACCTCTCCCTTCTTCCAAAGCTCATAGACATTCCTCTTCTTTCTGATATCTCTCAAGATCTCCCTACTCAACCAAGCTGTTTTTTCCCCCCACTGGCTCCTTTTCCAGAACATGGGGATGAATTGCTCCTGAGCTGCTAGGATTTCATTTCTGAAGAGCACCCAGCTTCGTGGGCTCCCTTGCCCTTAAGGACTGTCTCCCATGGGACTTTGCTAACCAGCCTTCTGAACAGTCCAAAGTCTGCCCTCTGGAAGTTTAATGTGACTGTTTTGCTAATCCCCTTCTTCATCTCGCCTAGAACTGAAAACCCTATCATCTCATGATTGCTTTGTCCCAGGCGTCCTCCAGTTATCACATCCCCCACAAGGCCTTCTCTGTTCACAAAGAGCAGGTCCAGGAGGGCACCCTCCCTTGTCGGCTCACTCACCCATTGTGTGAGGAAGTTGTCTTCCACACGCTCCAGGAACCTCATAGACTGCTTCTTTTCTGCTGTATTGTACTTCCAGCAGATATCCGGAAGATTGAAGTCTCCCACGAGGACAAGAGGTAGCGATCTAGAGACTACCCCCAGCTGTTTATAGAAGAGCCCATCAGCTGCTTCTTCTTGTCTGCGTGGTCTATAACAGACTCCCATCACAATGTCTGCCTTCTTGTGGGCTCCTCTGATTTTAACCCACAGGCACTCAGTCCCTTCCTCACGATAATTGAGCTTTAGGGTATCAGAGCACTCTCTAACATAGAGGGCTACCCCACCTCCTTTCCTACCCTTCCTGTCCTGCCTGAAGAGTTTATACCCCCCTATGGCTGCACTCCACTTATATGAGTCATCCCACCATGTTTCCGTGATAGCAAAGACATCGTAGTCACCTTGCCCTACAATAGCTTCCAACTCCTCCTTCTTATTGCCCATGCTGCGTGCATTGGTGTAAATGCACTTCAGCTGGGCTGGCAAACCTTCAGGCCTCATAAAGGGAATAGAGTTCATTCCCGATTGACTGGTCCTTGGAATAACTAACTCCACAGTGCCAGTTTCATTCTTACTGTCCTCAGGTATAATCACCCCCACTTGCCCTGAGGTGATGTACTGGCGGTCCTCTCCAGCACACCTTCTCTCAGTTACTGGAGCCCCACTTCCAGGCTCACTCCCAACTAGCCTGGTCTCGGCCCCCTCCCCCTTCACATCTAGTTTAAAGCTCTATTTAAGAGCCTAGCTAGATTTTTAGTAAGGACTTCAGTCCCCCTAGGAGACAAGCGTGTCACATCCCCAGTAAGAAAGCCTGGGGGTGGGTGGGTCACCCAATAAAATCAAGTACTTTCCCCATGAAACAAACTGAGAACTAAGGTGTGTAGTGCTTTTGTACATATCCTGTAAGGAAAAGATGTCTTCTGCATACAAAGCCGCAAGAAATGAAAACCAGAGCAACTCTGGGTCTTGGGCTGTTTGCAAAAAAGTACTGCAACACTGAGAGACCTGAGATAAATGTCAAGGCTTGTGACTGTCAGGGCTGGAAATAAATGTTGCTCTTTTTTCCTATTGGAAAATTCCCGTTACATTCTGTGCTGTGTTTGCGCTTTGATAGGTTGAGAGAAAATTTGTCAAACTTCTGATTGCAATCTTGCTAATTTTCTTTTTTTTTCACCACTTCTCTCAGGCACCACTAATAGATCCAAGAACTTGCACATAATCAAATAAAAATGATAAAATAGGATGAGTTTACTGCTGTGGATAAGTGATCACCTGGGAAAAGAAAGATGTCAAGTTAAGAGAGTTTGACTCCTATAACACCCAAACTGAAGGTAAAATCCTTTTGCTGCCTGTTTTTTTGTATGTCCCTTGCTGTGCACCACAAAGCTGTCTCCTACTTGAATCAGTGCAATGAAGTCATGAAGTCATGTGAGTGGGCTCTACGTTACATGTAGACTTTCCTGGTAGACAGTAGGGCCAAGACTTGGCCTCTGCTTTGTCCAACCATGTCTGTGACTCTTGTAATTTTTTTGAGAGTAAGAGCTGCTGTGAGAAAATTAAGATAAATCATAAAAAAAATCTTTTTTTCTGGGGAATAATTATAAGATTGTGAAACTCTTTTCCACAGAAATGTGCCTTGATGCTTGTCATTTAACCGTCATTTTTGAGCATTTTGTTGTTCTTACATAGTTGGCACCACATTTCCCTCTGAAATCTGTCACACCCTGCTGCAAATGAAAGCCCTCCCATAAGCAGCACCCGAATGCAAGGGGTAGCTGAGACAGTGTGACTCTTGGGAAATATTTGAAGAGGTTCTCCCTATGTCTGATTCCCAGCGGAGCTCCCATGGCCTATGATGAACCTGCTGGTCTCTCAGGCATCTTCACGCGCCAGAACTCTGCCAGCACCATCTCTCTGGACTTCGAGCCTGATGCTGACTACAAGTTTGTCGAAACCTTAGAAGACAGGTACAAGTGCACCTACTGCCACCTCGTCCTTCGCAATCCCCACCAGACAGGATGTGGGCACCGGTTTTGTCAGCAGTGCATTCTTTCTTTGAGGTCAGTGCAAACTCCTTCTGCATCTGCAAGCTCTCAGTCCTCCCCTTCCTAAAAAGAAATCGATGCCTTCTATAAATCAGCATAGACTACCATAATAACAGTACCGATCTGTTAAAGTGCTGAAGGAGTCAATGGAGGGATTCTGTTGGACTCAACGACCGCGAGCTCAGTGTTTTAGAGTTGTCTTTAAAGACCTTCCCTGGTGCTGGCAGGAGGAATAGTTTGGTATCTGCTGGGAAGTGGGCTTAAAGAAATTGTTGATATAAGCTTAAGTACTACTGCGTGAGACGCTGTTTTGGTCTGTCTGTCTAGCATCGTGTTGGCTGGATGAATTTGTTGCATTGATATCTCACAGAACAGTCACTGCTGGTTAGATTAAGCTATTTTCACTTGCTTCTGTAGAATTTTATGATTTTAGTGGAGTTATAAATCTGTTTTTAGTGTTACCCAACACTACAGTCAGATCACAAGGCTGCCGGCATCCATCTACTTGGGATTCATCTGCAGGTACAAACGAGTTTACCCTGCAGACCTGTCTGGAAGTACCTTACATACTGTTTGGTGTATCCGAGGGCAGGATTTGGCCTGGGAAGGCTGTACAGGAGCCTCATTATGTAGATGGATGGATGGATGTTGCCATTCACCTTTTATGAATTTCAGATGCTTCATGTTTGACGCTTTCTCTCTCTGGGCTGCCTCCCTTTTGCACAGCCTCAATAAATGTTTTATTGCCCTTTATCGTAAGACTTCTGGAAGTCTTTTAAGACAGGAGCCATTAGATCTTCCTTTACTGGCACATCAAGGAGTGCACTGCTTGTGCCAGGCAAAGGCTGAGTTTAATGCATGCAATGGGATTTTTTCAGATGTGACATTTGTGAGCAGCAGATGGCCAGAGAGTGACAAAGTCCTCTTAATCAAAAACCATCTTATTAACGCATATAGGACAAACTCTGCTTTCTGTTACATATTCGCTGTCACAGTTTAATACTCTCTTAGAGCTGTGGGCAGAATTTGCTTGTGTAGTTGCCAGATGAAAGTGTTTTCAAAACACTTATTTGTTTTTTGTGGTATCTAGTACTGACTTCTGCTGGAGTCAGATTCTAGCATAGCTCAGTTTCATCAAATAAACTAAATTTTCTTCGGTTTAGCATGACTTTTCTTTCGATTTAGAGAGTTGAATGCGGTACTCACCTGTCCTGTCGACAAAGAAACAATAAAAATGCATGAGGTAAGTGGCAGTAGTTTTGTTTCAGCAGTCAACATCTACATGCAAAATCCAAGACAACTGAGAATAAGGTGGCTCTTAGTCAGTTAGTCATCAGGGGTAGAGCACTTTTTGTCTCTGAAATGATGCTGAGGGAAACAGCATATTTGATGGTGCTCTCCCAGAAAGGAAGTATGGATATATAGATAGCTTATTTTATATCCTATGTTCTGAACTTATTTCATTATAGTTCTCCGTATTTCCAGTGAAACATCGAAGAGTTTCACAAAGTTTTAAATCTTCCCTAGCTGTTAGATGTCTTTTATAACAGATTAACTTGCCTTTTTAATGCACCATCTTAGCGAGGGGACTTGTTTATTTGTTTGTCTTTGTTTTCATTGAATTATTATTTCCTGCCTTTACTATTTCCATTATAACTCATTAATCCTGCATTTTTAATTTACTTTTTGGTAACTTTTTAAAGGAAAAGACAAGTTCATGCTTCTTATTTTGCAAGCTACTGTCCTTTTGGCAATGGATTCATTTGTCCTTATTTCTATGACAAAGCTTGAAAGTGTTCTACATTCCTATCAGAACGAATTTTCCAGTGAAATCGAATGTCTCCTTCCTTTCTTTCCCCTACTCCCAATAGGAAACTGAAATTAGACTTTCCACATGATTTTTGTTTTTCACTGTCTTCTACTTCGTCTGACGTCAGTGGTGCAATAGTGAGCAGCTTTATAGTGCTCATTATAGGAAGATCTCTAAATAAGACTGAAAGTTTGCTCTGGGGGCTTAATTTGCTTCTGCATACACGACTGGGAACAGTGCTGTTTCTTAGAGTCTGTAGAAGGCATGTCTCAGCATCACCTCTATCCCAAAGGCATGGTGCACACTCCAACATCGGAGCTGCATGCACGGAGCTGGTCTGGCCTTTGGGGCCCGTTTGCTCCAGCTGACATCTTTTAGGTACAGACAGGCTCTGGCAGCAGTTTTGTAGCTCCTGAGCTACTAATCCTGCTGTCTGTGGGATGTATCAGCATCTGTGGAATAACTAGAAAGGGGAAAACCCCTGTGCTTAATAGAAAATTCATATATGTTTTAGTTTATATTTTTAGTATACATTTTCACTGTGAATTATCAAAAAGCATACTCCGGTTGGAGGGCACTCTGCACTCTTGTGCATAAAAGATTTGTGTGATGCTTTGCTTTTTTATATTCTTTATAACATCTTATGTGACTGCGTATGAAGGCTGGTTTGCTTTCTTTACAGGTATTCAAAGACAACTGCTGTAAAAGAGAAGTTCTCAATTTGTATGTGTTCTGCAAAAACATTCCTGACTGCAATTCGAAAATAATTCTGGGACGATATCAGGTTAGTTTGCCTGATCAAATTTTGAAGCCTTTGAGTTCCATGAAAACTCTGTGTACTTAGTATAAGCTAAATTCCAGTGATTATCTTCTTCAGAGTTATTGTAGCAATGCAGTTTAAGTACAAATGATATGACTGAGCTATACACTGTAAGTAACAAATGTTAAGCACGGAATATTACAGCTGTAAGCTTGTTCCGGCTTTGCCTTAGGTTATTTGTTCCATAAGAACTGTTTGCTTTATGCATATCCGTAGTGTCAACACATACCTTCAGTATGCTTAAGCAACACCTTGATTCAAGAAAACTGCCAGGACATACTGGCCATTTGGTCCTTTTTTAGTGTATCAGTTGAAGGAAAAGTGGAAGTTATACAAAAGACTCACTAAATGTCTATGTTCACTTCAGTTTTGAGGTAGGAAAAGTAAAAAGTTTATGGAGGAAAGTGTATGTGGAGTTTTGTTTGTTACCAAACTGCTGAATGTTTCTGTAAGCCTGCTGGGCAGCTGGAGATGCAATGAAATACTTTAGGGTTTAATTTGTTGTTGCAGGAGCATCTTCAGCAGTGTTTGTTTGAAAACGTGAAATGCACTAATGACGGATGTTGTGATCAAATTCTTCGGAAAGACTTGAAAGAGCATTTGAGCCAGCACTGTAAATTTCGAGAAGAAATGTGTCAGTACTGTAATAAATATGTGGTGTTAATTAACATAAAGGTAAGATTATAGAACATTCCCTGGAAATCCATAGCGCATGTTTCTTCTTAATGTTGCTGAGTGAAAAGTTTCCAACATTGCAGAGGGGCTTAACAACTCCCGAAGACAAAATTTAGCTGAGTAGCTGAAGGAGAAAATACAATAAATGTGCTTTAAATAACACCAATTACTGTTGCTCTGTTATGAACAACAATGTGATCTGGGGCTTGCATATGTATGTTTGGGATTACTTTTTGCATGCCAGAATTAATGGCTTCATCTATGTATACTATTTTACAAAAATGCAAACCATTGTATTGTTCTGTTTCTTTTCCAGAATCATGAGGAAAATGACTGTCCCAACTATCCTGTGCCTTGTCTTCAAAACTGTTCACAAATAGTTCTGAAAAAGGAGGTACTATTATGTTTTTCATATACTGTGGTTCATCAGATCACCCACGAGTATGAAAACTGAAATTTACATTGCTGACCACATTGACCCAATAAATCCTCATTGTTCTAAATATTTTCTTCTTGTGGTCCTAAAAGGGATGTATGTCCCGTCCTACAAAAGAGGTATTTGATCATTGCAAACCATTGACACTGTGTAGTATATCAGGTTTGTCTATTGAGTCTGAATACTCATTTTAATTTATGTGATTGGTGGTGTCAAGATATTGGCCTTTATCTGCCCTTTATGCAGGCATTCAGATTTTATCAGTGTGGCAAGTTACTTAATATTTATTTCACTACAAGTTTCTTTTTTAATACATGCAGATTGAAAAGCACCATGCCGTGTGTCCTGAGGCAGAAGTGGACTGCCCATATAAGCAGTATGGGTGTCTCGTAAAGGTACTGTTTTATAGATCTTATTCGTACTAGGACTGGAATTTGTCTCTCAAACCCATTGGAATACTTAATCAAAATATCCAATCATTGTTCTTTCACAGCCATTTCTGGTATTGGCTAAGATGATGTACTAGGGAACCAGGACTGCCATTCCTTCACTTTCAAAGCACAGAGGAGAACTTCAAATACTTGCATCAATAAATTTTTTACTAACAGCTTCAAAAATCTGCATATCTTATTATTTTAATTCTTTCACTTCCCCCACTGCTTCACTAAGGTCAAAAGAAGGAAACTTGCTGAACATGAAAACAGTGCCCTGAGGGAACACATGCTGCAGATTTTAGACAAGAACTCCCAGCTAGAAGAACAGGTAAGTTGTACTTAATGAGCACTCTTCAGCAGGGCTTGGCTGGCTGGAGGATGATATGAGATTCAGCATTTGCTGCCTGATTTAGCTCAGCTGCATTTTTAAAGACTGGTTTTTATTGGTTTTGCACACCTTGGAAGTGAGAATAAGCTCTTCTAGTGAAGTAAGTCAACTAGATGGAAGCCTCTGTGTGCTCAGGCACATATATTCTCCACCAGTCATGGTCAGAGGCTCATGGCCATCACTCACCTCATTTGCTTTTGGTTTCTGCTTACAGTGGATATGAAATTTGGAGACAGAGCATTTTAAAGTTTTGGTAGCCAGTATAGTTGCTCTCAAAATGAGCCTTTAGATGCCCAAGAGGCTTCCTCTGTAGAGGCAGCATGGAGCAATGCAGAGCCAGTTGCAAGCGTCTTTCCACTCACGATCGCTTTTGTGAAACTGAGTGTATGCCCAATCCTGCTAAGGTGAATGCATCCAGACTGGAGGTTCACTTACTCTTCTGCTTGTTTATGCTAAAAATAAGCACCCCCAAATGCTACAGCTTGGGTTTGGAGTTAGTACTACTCACTGACTAATCTCTTACTGGTTGCACCCTTGTTTGGGGGGAAGGGGGTGGAAAGTAAACACATATACACAGAAACATGCATGCAACGTGTAGATGTAAGCATGCATTATATCCCTACAGAGCTGAATGGATCATCATGATGGAGATGAGAGATATGAATCTCTTTGCACCTATTGCCACATGGATCTATTAAAGATATGACTACTTTATGTTCAGTATTTGCTGTGATTATCCACATGCTGTCAATTAAGTAGTACTATATCTAAGTTACAGGCTTTGCATTGTAAACTTTTCCATTTTCTCCTATATAGTCACATATGTTTTAATATGTTTGTTCTATATTTCATTGTGCCATAGTGTTTTTACTCTGTTTTCCTCCACATGTAGATATCAGACCTGTATAAGAGCTTGGAATGTAAAGAGATTAAAATCCAGCAGCTAGCAGAGGCCATTAAAAAGTGTGAGAAAGAATTCAGACAGTTTACACAACTATTTGGTAAAAATAGCAACTTGATGGTGAGCACACAGGTGAGACATTAATTTTATCTTTTTTGGCCAATTGCTTTCTTGCATCCTGAAATGTGTTTATCCAATAAGAGTTGTCATTAATAGCAGGGCAATTACAAATCTCCCAGGCACTTCACAAGCCTTTCTTGTTTTTTTGCAGTACAGTATTGTCTTTTCATTTTAATGAATAAAGAAGTTTGGATATCTGATCTGGACAAAAAGCACTGTGTAAATCCTCTTGGCCAGATCCCCATGGCAAATACGCAGGTGTAAATTTGAATAATCAGTTGAATACAGTGATGCAGTGTGACTGAGTAAGAGGTGGCTTCTCAGTCACTAAGTGCCAAATTAATTGTGAAGGAGCATTTGGATACATTCCTAAGCCAGAAGAATACTTTTGAATGCACCATATAGTTGATATTATTGACAGGCTAAAGGCTTCCTTATCTTATTTCAAAAGAAATGGATGATTTTATGAATGTCTCTTGTCTCTGCTTCCACCCTTTTCCAATGGCATGAACTGTTAAGGCTCTGGCCAGCCACCTGGATAAGTCTGCACGCCTGGAATCGCAAGTGAAGCAGCTAATACAGATGGCAAACCAGCAACAAAGCAAATTAGACTTGCGACCCCTCTTTGATACAATTGAAAATGTAAAACAGAAGATTGCCTTGATGGAGACATATGATCAGCGCTTGGGTGTGTTGGGACTTTCAATTGTTTTTTGCATGAGTGTGGGGTTTTTGCTGAGTTATGGCTTGCTAAGGAGAGACTCTGGTGCCACAGTCGGTCAGTTGCAGCTCTTCATCAGAAAGGGCTTTCTTCTTGCTTTCTAAGACCAGGCTGTGGCGGTGTGTGCTGCATCCTTTCCCCTGTTTTACAATGTCTCCTGAATTTCTGTGGTGATGCAGGGCTAGAAAGTTGGCCTTGGTCAGGCTGGTGCACTGTGATGGAGGCAGTGGTACTGTCCATAGTAAGGCATGGAATCTGGTTTGTAGTTACCAATTCTCCTTATTCAACTGCAAGCTGCAATTACAGTATGAAAATATTAACAGGTGTAGTAACACTTGTTAACAGCCTGTACTAAAGCTTGAGTAGTTCAGTATCGTCACCTTGAGTTTGGTTGCTCTTTGTACCTAGTGCTCTGACAGTTTTATTTTACCAAATGTTTCTCTCTTTTTTCTTCTTCCCTCCTCCCTTCCCCTCCAAGTTGTTTTGGAAGGCCAGTTTAACAAACATGATCTCCAGATCAATATCCACAAAGCACAGCTCAATAAAAATGAAGAACGATTTAAGCTTTTGGAAGGCACATGCTACAATGGGAAATTAATCTGGAAAATCACAGACTACAAGATGAAGAAAAAAGAAGCAGTGGAAGGCCGCGTCCTCTCCATATTCAGCCAGCCCTTTTACACCAGCCGCTGCGGGTACAGGTTATGTGCAAGAGCCTACCTGAATGGGGATGGCTCAGGAAAGGGAACGCACATCTCTTTCTACTTTGTAGTGATGAGAGGGGAATTTGACTCACTGCTGCTGTGGCCCTTCAAGCAAAAAGTTACACTTATGCTTCTGGACCAAAGTGGGAAAAAAAATCACATCATGGAAGTCTTTAGACCTGACCCCAATAGCAGCAGTTTCAAAAGGCCAGATGGAGAAATGAATATTGCCTCTGGATGTCCACGCTTTGTGCCACACACAATCCTGGAAAACACAAAGAACACCTACATCAGAGATGACACTCTGTTTTTGAAAGTGGTTGTGGATTTAACTGATCTGGAGGAATTGTGAAAAGAGTTCCCCGATCAATGTCACTTTTTTTACCATTAAGAAATGCTTTCTTGGTGACTACTAGCCATGCAATAGTGAATTGCCATTAATCAAGCCACTGATAATGTTTCAAGGCTTTTGGACTGCATAACAGATAATGAATTGCCAAAGCATCTCAGCCTTTCCTTTTTTAACCTTTTTTTCAAGACTGCATTTCTAAGGAAGGCAGCTAGAAGTCTAGTGTGATGCGAACATGCATTCAATCCAGACTTGTCTCAGACCAGGCTGGAGGAATGCTTGGCTCCCATCACCAGAATGGTGTTTACAGATGAAACTCCTTCAGCAAGCCCTCTGGAGCCCAAGCAGGCCTGTGGGCTCCCATCTCTCACACAGAAATGAAGCCATGCCAGAGTGTGCGGGTGTGTTTCACCTGTCTGAAATGGAGAAGTTTCAGCATTAGCACATTTGAATCAATGCATCTTGATCTCTCCATCTCCTGGATTTGTGAAGCAGAAAGGATGGCTTCATTTGGGCAGGGAAAACATTTATCTGGGATCTTGCATCCTCTTTTTGTTTTAATTGTTTTTTCCAGAAAGCGCAGAGGAAGATGCCAATGCCTCTTAATTTTCTAGCTTAATATTTCAGAGTATGCCCAGGTCACAATAGCTTTCTTATGTCCTTTTCTTTCCTGCCTAGTGCCTTGGGACTGATTTCCATTGGTGGTAAACATCCACAGTCCCCATCTGAAGTCAAAAGAGGTCACAGGCACTTCTCACCTCTCAGGACATGGCTAGAAGCTCTTTGACTGCGCTGCTGGAAGAAGGGGAGCAAGGCTCCTATACTTTTGCTCCTACATCTGCACTAAAGAGATGCTTTCTGGCTTACCAGCTCTACAGAAGGCAGGAAGAGCTTTGGATATCTGCTTGGGAAGAAGCCCACATAACATGCACTATTCCCCTCTGCCAGAAATGTGATGTTTGGAAAAAAAGGGGGAAATTATTTAGGGAGTGAGGTTGCTGTAAGAACTCAATTCTCCCAGTTAGTGCAGCTCTAGTGTTTGATAAAGAGCAAAACAGCCACTGGGTAACAACTGCTGACTATGAAGTATGTCTCAAGATCTTAATTTTTATTCCAAATTCCTTCCAGGCTGGAAGGGAAGGTGTGCATAATGCAGGGTTTATCAGAGACTCACCAAAACCATCAAGATCAGGCACTGAGGAACAAAGAATACACGTGCCTTTTTAAAGCCTTTTGGGTGCCTGTAAGAGGGATGTAATTTTGCACACTCGGTCATTTTGTTATTACAAGTGACAGAATTTTGTGTCTCTCATCTCTCACAGATTAAGTAGTGAACCACCACATCATTATCCATTGCTCCTGCACTCCACTGGCAGAGCAACCGTGGAACTTGTCATGAGGCAGCAAGAAACCAAGCTAGGTTTACAGTAAGACTGTAAAACTAGGCAGGATGAAAATAAAAATGGGGCACAGACAGCAAGGTATAAGGTAGAAAATTCAAGAGGGCAAATGTGGCAAAATCAAAATTGCCCCTTCTTTGCAGGATTTTGATATCAACTGAAACAATATGATTTGAGGATTGATGCTAAGACAAACACAAAATACCGTATTTTGTATCTGCAATCTCATTGCTAGGCATTTATGTTCCCACATGGTTTCCAGGACATAAAACAGACACAAATATTTTCAAATTCAGAGGCAGAAGGGAAGAGACCTTAGTTATCTGTACCTTATGGTGAGTTAGTACACCTGAAATTTTTGTTTTGATCTTGATGACCTTTTTGTTGTACAATTTCAGGACGTACTGGGCCACTGTAGGGGCTTTCTGTGTTCCTAGGGACAGATGGTGAGGGCCAGATTTTATTCTTTTATATGGCCACAACTGACTTTAAAAGTCATTTTGGGTGTACAACAGAGAGAATT
Organism: Cuculus canorus; assembly: GCF_017976375.1. Classification (NCBI taxonomy): domain Eukaryota; kingdom Metazoa; phylum Chordata; class Aves; order Cuculiformes; family Cuculidae; genus Cuculus; species Cuculus canorus. The sequence goes on along the minus strand of NC_071403.1, from coordinate 96,205,977 downwards.
TGGCTTCGGATCCGTAACACTTTGTTACAGAAAGACCAAGCTTGGTTTGAAAATGGTGTGGCATTCTACAACATCAATCCTGAGTCTTGGACATGGACTTTGTATTGATTATTACTTTAATATTTGTCCTGTAACTTTCAGAGTGGCACAACTTGCATAATAACCACTGATGGAATTACACCACCCATGTTTCCTGGGACTTTCCAGTACATTGAGTGTAAAATACAGAAAGTAATAAAGGACTTGGAGAATCAAAGGAGGCAGGAGGGAAAGGGTGCAGTCTATATCCTGGCACATTCCCAGACCCCTCCACCTCCACCACCCCAAGCATAAAATGGGGATAATAATACTTGCAGAAGTGTTAGGACTATTTAAATGTTTGTGAAGAATTTTGAGCATGAAAAGAGCTAAGTATTATTAAAACTCCATTTGTAATTGTTAGAGTAGGTGATGGCATAGTGACGTGGATTAAGTGTTTAGTGTGTTCCTGGACAGATTTTTAAAGCATGTTCAGTTTTAGCCAGTCTGTACTATAATCTGTCCTCTAACTACCAGCCGGGTTTAGGTTTTTGCCACGAATATCCCTTTTAAAATTTTGAAGCACAAATGATTCATCCTGGATGATGGAAACATCCCTTTTGAAATACTGCCTGTTTTATAAGGAATCAGTTGAGAAAATTATTTTTTTTAAAGACAACCTTCTTTAAATCGGTTCTTTTTATTACAATAGCTGAGACATTTATGTTAAAATTTTCAGTGATTTTTATGACTTATAAATAGGAATTCAAATTTCATTCCATGCCTAATAAAGAAAAAATGTTGCATAGCATGAATTGTAAGGAAGAATTTTGATGTTGCATGAAAAACACCAAAAAACTTTTCAATAATATTGTACTGGGTAAGTAACCAAAAGAATGTAGGGTATTTCTACATCAGCATATGGTATGTTTTTAATGTATTTATTGACAGTTTGTAGTTGTTTGAATATCTCTTGATACATTACAGGCATTTTTTTAGCCCAATGCCATCAATGTATACGTAAACTACTAGAAAAATAAATAATTTTACCATCCTTCTGGAGCGAGTGTGGCATATGTTCCTTTTGGCTGGATTTAAGCAGTCCTTTTAGAAGGATATGGAGTCCTGAATATTTGTTTACAATCCAAAAATAGAATAAATAAGAATAAATGCACTTCACAGATATTTTGGTTTATACTTGAATATTGTAAAAGGACCTGCACATAGAATTTCAGTAAATTCTAAGCTCAGCTAGATCAGATGAAGATCCATGAATTCTGAGGATCCATCAGAATCAAAATAGGCCATTATTTCTGTTTGGAGCAGGTTTAGGTTCAGCTGAGGTTAAATTTGTTTCAGTTCAGACCAGTGACAGGAATTGTTTCAGTATCCCATGACTCCTTCATGCTTGATAACATGGCATTTTAAATATAAGAATGGAAAACTTGGTGAGGTTACACCCAAAATGTTGGAAATCAGCTAGGAAAAAAACACTGGCATCTGACTTCTATTCCTCCATGAGACATCAAACACTCACTCAGTGCCATGAGGTGTCCCAGCTCCATAAATATGGCACGTTGGGTGGAAGTGATGGACAGTGTTAGCAATATGCTGCTCCAGGCAGCATTTGCACTGTGAAAGGGAAACCAGGTCCCAGAGCAGGACACAAACTCCCTTAGTTTGTTTACAGCCAGCTCTGCTGTAAACCAGCATTATGTCTGCGTGTGTGGAGATAAAAGAGCTGTGTCCACGTAGCAGTGCACAGCAACATGCTGGTGGGGAAAGCATGGGCTGGGGATGCGGACAAAGCTCACCCGGAGATGTTCCTTGGGAGCTGTAGGAAGACCATTACAGCCCTGTCAGGACTAATTGGAGAACTGAAGACCAGGGCAGCACCAAGTAAAGGTAATAGTCCTTGCTGGCCAAGCTAGGTGGGAAGTGGTGGAAACGCAGGGAGGGTGTCCTCTGGATTCTGGGAAGCACAAGCAACCAGACTCTTGTGGCAGGAACCATTAATTTATTGAATCATATAGAATCATAAAATAGTTTGGGTTGGAAGGGACCTTAAAGATCATCCAGTTCCAACCCCCCTGCTATGGGCAGGGACACCTCCCACCAGACCAGGCTGCCCAAGGCCCCATACAACCTGGCCTTGAACACCTCCAGGGATGGGGCATCCACACCTTCCCCTGTGCCAGTGCCTCACCACTCTCATGGTGAAGAAATTCCCCATGCCTAGTCTAAATCTTCCCCTCTCCAGTTTATACCCATTCCCCCTCGTCCTATCACTACAAGCCTTTGCGAACAATCCCTCTGCATGTCTCCTGTAGCTCCTCCGGGTACTGGAAGGTCGCTGTAAGAGCCCCTCAGGGACCCCCTTCCCCGGCTCGCACACCCTCTTCCGCCACCCTGGCCCGGCCCAGGAGCCGCCCAAGCGCTGCCCCCGCCCCGCGCGCCGCAGCCCCACCCCCGCCGGCGCGCGCAGCGCTTCCGGGTCTCGGCGGGTCAGGGCGGGCGGTGCTGCCGCGTCTGCGGTGAGAGGGGCCGCGGGGGCGGTACGGACAGCCTGGGGGGCGGCCTGGGCTCGGCTCAGGTTCGGCTTCGGGTTCCGCTCAGGTTCGAGTTCGGCTCTGCTCGGGATTGGGCTCGGGCTCGGGTTCGGGCTCGGGTTCGGGTTTGGCTTGGACTCCGCTTGGGTTGGGGCTCGGGTTCGGGTTCGAGTCGGGTCGGGTCGGGTCGGGTTCGTCTCAGATTGGGTTCGGGCTCGGCTCGGGTTCGAGTTCGGGTTCGGCTTGTGTTAGGTTCAGCTCTGCATGGGTTTGGTTCGGCTCGGTTCGGGCTCAGGTTCTGTTTAGCTCGGCTCAAGCTCAGGCTGAGGTTCGGCTCAGGTTCAGGCTTAGCTCAGGCTCCATTCAGCTCGGATTCAGTTCAGCTGGATTCGGGCTTGAATTCGGTTTGGCTCTGATTTGGGCTTGGCTCAGCTCCATCTCGGGCTTGGGTTCAGCTGGGTTCAGGCTCAGGTTTGGCTTAGGTTTGGGCTTAGCTTGGGGTTTGGTTCAGGTCAGGTTCAGTTCAGGCTTGGGCTTGGCTCAGTTTAGCTGGGCTCGGGTTCAGCTCAGCTCAGCTTGGGTTCGGTTCAGTTCATCTCGGGCTCGGCTTGGGTTTGGTTCAGTTTGTCTTGGACTCAGCTAGGGCTCCATTAGGCTCGGCTTGGGTTCAGCTCAGATTGGGCTCCATTTGACTCGGGTTTGGTTTGGCCTGGCTTGGGTTCAGCTTGGGCTCAGGTTTGGTTCGGCTCGAGTTCAGCTCGGCTCAGGTTTGGTTTGGTTCAGCTGGGTTCAGGCTTGGCTTGGGCTCCATTTGGCTTGGCCCTACCCAGTCTGGAGCGGGTGGGTGAGTGCCAGCATGGTGTGGAGTAAGTCCTTTTCCCTCAGGAGCCCCCGTGGGCTCCCTCCTTGGTAGGGTTGGGAATCCAGTGGGTGCCTGCAGTGTGGTTCACTGTGGAAAAATTGCCCCTTGCCTCTGTGCCAATGTGTTTTTTTGAGCATGACGGGAAAACAGGGTTTTCGCCTCCCATTCCTAGAGTGAAAGGATGAGCATCTCAGCTCACATTTGGACATCCATGATGTGGTTTGATAGGAGTGGCGATGGGGCTGCCCTTAGGAGGGCTCCTTGGTTCCCTGCATTGCCGCACTGTTCTTCTTTCCTCCCCCCCAAAGTCTTTTTGAGGTTATGATGTTGAATGCATTTTTGACTCTCACTAGGTATGGATAACGGGAAGGATGACAAAAGCAGGATGCTGTGTGCAACTTCACAAGAAGAGCTGAAAGTCCGAGGTAGGCATTGTCAACTTGTCTCAGTGCTGTGGCATCCCGTGTCTGATGCCAGTTACTGTGTTTGACCCCAATGTTGAGCACTGTCACCTCCTAATGGTAGCAGACCATGGTGCACTGGAAGAGGGGGAAAGAAACCCCATCAGCCCCTTAAAATAGGGGTTCGTTGTGCTGAAGTTCTGTCAAGAGTCATTTTTGTAGACCATAGTTACTAGCATGCTCGTCACTGTTGCCTTGTGTTATCCTAAGGAAAAGAAAAAAGGAAACGTAAACGCAGTAGAAGCAGATCATCATCCATTTCATCCACATCGTCTTCTAGCACTGCATCTACTTCTTCCTCCTCATCACGCTCATCATCAAGGTCGTCTTCTTCAAGTAGCAGAGGTAAGCTACCTCCCTGTGTATGCTGCGTGATGTTTACCAGTTTTGATAACACTCTTGGAAACATTTAAAGCTTATTTGCAATGTGGCTAAAGCACCATACATTGACTTGGCGTAGACACTGTCTAGGATTTGAGTTAGATCTAGTAAAAATACAACCTAGCAACAGAACACTGGAATAGCTTGGGTAAGCTGCAGTTAAAGACCTTGAATGACGAAGGTTGTCCCAGTCTCTTGTGTCAGTTGTAGCAGGAATGGAGTTAATGTTCCTTGGGACTGCAAAATGGACATTCTTTTGGCATTTTTTTTTTTAATCCGTGTTTCTCCTTTCTTATTTAGTGACTGCAGCTGTAGCTCTGGTTGTTAGACACTGGGCAGTGGCTGGGAAAACTGAGAGGAGAGTGGGAGAAATGATCTGTTTTCTTGAGCTGTATGCCTCAACTGCCTTCTCCATCCTTGCTAGTAACATAGGTTATATGGAAAATGAAGCTAATTTGAGTGCAGAAGGGTTACACTTTGCTGTGGAAAAAGAGACATTGGGATATAGAAATGGGGAATGCAACTTTTAGGTGGGGTATGGAGGGGGGTTCCCTTCAGACAGGCGACAAATAGGCAAATCAGTGCTAGAACTAAGGAGGTAGGGTGGCTGAATGTGGAAACGGATTGAGCCTGTGGGGAGGCTGGATGATGAGAGATGGCAACTGGGAAGGAGTGAACAGTAGGAAAAGATGACCCAGCTTAGCCTAGGAAGTCAACAGTTCAGTGAACAGTTCAGAAATCTGGAGAAGTTCTTCTGGGGTTTGTGGTCATGAGAACTGTGGCGAGGATGGTGAGAAATTAAAACTGAGTCTGAAAGAATGTGAACAAAGGGGTAAAACGGAGCAAGTGTCTGTTCACCATAGGGTACTGATTTTCAGAGTCCAGAAGGAAACCCAATGTTGTTTAATGTACCCCTTTCCTGATTCTGGCAAGCATTTATAAAAGCCCTCTGGCCAGGTCTACCATCCCCTGGGGTCCAGTCTGTCGTTACCAGGAGTCTGAATATGGTGGTAGAATTACCATTTTCATTGTTTCTTCTGATATTCCTATGCTGCATTTGTCATTAGGAGGCCAAAAGAAGATTTCTTGGGCAGCTTTACCTTCAGCTTTTCTACCTTTTGAAGTCTGGTTGTGCTTTGGTATATTCCTATAATGTTATCTTTTGCTTGGAATGTATTGTAAAGAAACTGCGGAGCTGATAGCTTGAAGGCAGTCTGTTGGAAGATTTCTAAGCAGTTCACAGTCTGCCTAGCTTTACAATCCCATAGTCAGAGCTGGTGCTTCAGAATTTAGTTACTCGCATACCAGTCACGGTATAATCTTTAAAATCTATGATTGGCTTATAAAACTTGTGAGTTTCTGCTTTACTAAAAACCGTGCAGTTGGAAGGCGAGTTGAGTAAGTAGGAAAAGTTTTTCATTTGCCTTAAACAGTGCTAATATTTTCTGTGGTTGTCAGCCCCAGCTGTACTATTTGTTGTCATCTTTTTGAGTTGGGATCCCTGGCTATAAAACAGATATTTGCAATCTGTCAAGCACAGTTGCAGAAAGAAGAGAAAAATATTGTCTCTATTAGTATAATACATCGATGTGAGTAAACATTGAGTAAATAAGGTATTTTCAGTTTCCATGTTAGACCAGTGAGTGGCAGTAAGTTAATGTGTTGCTTTTCCCAGGGTTAGGTCCGCCCAGCGTTAGTATATATAGCTGAGTTAAAGCATTTTCTTCTTACATTTTACATTTCTATGTGACTTATCTGTAAAACCAAGTGTCTTTTTCAGAATGAGAAACTTGGAGTGTTTTTGTTTTGTTTTAGATTCTCCTAAATCTAAATCAAAGAAAAAGAAAAAAGAAAAACACAACAAAAAGGTAAACATTTATTAGGAGAAATACATAGTTAAGAGGCAGAAAACAGTTCTTTGTATTTTGCTAACCTTCAGTGTCACGTAGGATGTAATGCTTTTGACTGTGGCTATGTAAATCTGAATCACACTTTCAGAGTTACAGCAGGTGAGCTGACAGGTTGGCATGTACTTGACTGTATACTAAAGGAGAAAAAATTTAAAGGCTCCTTTTGCCGGTTGTTGCTGGTCCAGATGAATTTAGAGTAGTTTCTGAAGAGAATAGGAAATCGTGATAACTATAGAATTTCTGTTAGAAGAAACTTTAGTCAGTGAGAGAGAGAAGAGTAGATCCTTGCTGTTGTCGTTTTTTTGTTTTATTAGGACTGTCTGGTCAGTAATTTCTGTATTTTGGGATTACATTAAAAGAAAGAGAATCAGAGATCAGACCATTTCTGTTTCTCGGCATCTCAGGGGTTGCTATCCTTGCTGCATTACTTTCTGTGTGCTTCAGACAGTACCTGTTCAGCAGTAGGAAGGGCAAGCATTAGCGGCTGTCTTGACTAGCCAAGTTGTTAGAGCTACTTTTGAATTTCCTTTTTTGCCCTTGTAAATCTGTAAGCATAAGAGTACACGTCTTATACTTGTAGAAAAGGAAAAAGGAAAACAAAATGAAGAAAAAGAAAGAAAAGAAGAAAAAGAGAGAGAAAACGGGACCTGTCCAGCTTTCCAAGGTATGCTTGTCTGTGTTTGAAGTCCTGTTATATTTCTCATCTAAACACTTCTCATCTGTCCTGTCGTAAAAATGTTCATAACACCACCAGTTTTGTCATCAGTAAATAGAAACCTGTCTCTATTGTTTTGGACAGTTTGGAAGTATAAAAGATTATTGTCTGTGATTTTATTTAAGATTTGTAACAGTAAAAATAAAGCAAAGCTTATGTCTTTCTAATATGTGATCTCATTTTAGTTCTTTAAAAACAAAAAGAAAAATGAAAACTACAGCATGATAACTGGAAAGAAAATCAAGATGAAAATAAAGAAGACTAAGCAGGATAAAGAGGTAAGAGTTAAATTAGTCTACATATCTCCAATATAAAATACCGTATCTTTTAATATCTTTCCAGTAGTAGTCTTTTGTAGAAGAGTAGGTCTTGCAGTTAGGAGTTGTACATTGATTGTAGCTTTTAATGTGGTTAGATGCCATCTGAGAAATTTTAATTCATTCTTTTGCCAAGCTTTGTGTTATGAGTGGGTATGGAATACTCAGGCATGAGTAGATAAACCAAGGAATACTTGTGCAGGTTCTTAGAATTTCAGTCTGTAATATTTAGCTTGCTCCTGGCTTGCTTTGTTGATTTAATTTGTGCTGCTTTTAATTGTCCTCATCTTCTTTTGTGATCATTTGTGGTAATTGCTGCTTTATTGTATTTTATTAACACATCTGAGACTAGCCATTATTTAGAGAGGGATTAAGAAAGGACGATAGTAGTTTTAAGACCATGTTCCCAACTGTTGTCTCAAAGCAGTCAAATGCTTTTGCTGAGATATCCAGAGAAATAGATATGATGAATAGCATTTTGTGCTATTATAACGATTGTTTGGACTCAGCACTTTAATATGTTGAGTCTTTTCAGCAGTTCCCATAGCTCAGAGTGATTTGCAGAGAGCTTCTGCTAGGAGTTACTGCGTGTTAGAAGTGTTACTTTGCTGAGGTATCTGGCTTGGTCGATTCTGATTCAGCCATAACAGTTCATTCCATAGTTACCAAAGCAAACCTGAGCATTCCAAGTTAAATATGATCAAAAATATATTATTGTCTTTCAGTGGCACTAAAGTTTGTGTTAAATTATGCTGAGTGCTTGTTAGCCTTGTCCAGTAACCTGCATGTTACAATAACTGGTGTCAGGTATTTCGTGTTGGTCCTATTTTGATTGATGTCCATGGTCACAAACGTGCTAAATTGAAAAACTTCCATTCTTCACAATATTTTTAAGATTCAGTGGTTGTTTTATGAATTGTGATTTTAAAAACATTGGAGACAAGTGTTTTGACTGTTTTGGCTAAATTCATGGTTCCCTTTCTGTTATGCTGCAAGCTGCTGCTTATGCATAGAAAACAGTACTGCTTCCAAGAGCAAAGACTTGCTGTGGGTACAGTGAAATTTGCCTCAGACACCAGAGAACTGCATTGTTTTGCCTGCGAGTTCCCTCCTGAACAGGCTGTGAGCAACATGATGACAACCCAGTGGAGCCTCCACGGGGAGCCACTTAGAAAATGTATCATGAAATAGTGACAGTGACAGGTTGTGTCCTCTAGCATCTCTTCTGAGTCCCCGTTGTCTTGCACTTTCTCCAGGCACTCACAGCTAGCTCGCAGCTAGTCATATCCAGCTGTGTGAATGTGGCAGGGTTTGTTGTGCAGCGTGCTGAGGTGTGAAAGCCCCACAGAAGGCAGGGTCTGCAGCCTGCGCCCACTGAGTACAAGTCTGTTGAACTGGTGCCTCTGCTTCTCTGCTCTACAGAGAGACCGTAACCGTGCAGAACTCCTTGAATTTCTGAACTCAGCCTTATAATGGGAAGAGTGTTGACCAAGGACATGTACATGTACGTATACCAAGCCAACAATCACGAGGCCTAGCAAAACACTAAAGGGAAACTCAGGGAAAAGGATGCCAAGTTTGACAAGACGAGACTCTCCTGTTGTGAAGACAAATGGGCTGTCCCTTTTTACTGGCGAAATGAAGAGTAACTGATAACTTTATTAATGAAGATCCATGTCCTTCTTTTGAGATCTGAAGGTAATAGCCAGGCTGTGGTGTTTTAGAAGAGCCTAAGAGTCTGTTGTTGACAATGATAAGAAATGGCACACTGAAGTTCAATAATGTAATTTCTATCCTAACTGCATGCAGAACGAAATCTTAGTTTCAAATGTCTTAGTGTTTCTAGTAGTTTAAACAAAGCAGAGTATTTGTAAATGTCTATTTGAAAGATGAGGCGTTTCTATATGAGTATTTTTTTCCAGTAGTGGTTGTACTTGTCCTAAAGAACAAGTTGACCATTATAAATAGAACATGCTTTTACATAAATGTTTTTTTGACAGTTCATTAATACATTATTTTGTTTCAGTCTGATATATGATCTTCGGACAGTTTATTACTGTCTCTCACTAGAAGGTGTGACAGTAAAATACTCTAGAGCAACAATGGTAGCTGAGTGATTTTTATCCCAAAACAGAAGCAGAAAACCTCTCTGGTTTTGTTTGTTTATCCGGATAAGCTGTTGAGAGACAGCTCGCTATACACAGTATACCCTCCACTTCTGGAATTGCCATTCCTAAACCTAAAAACTCTGGAGCTGTGACCTGCCTTCCTGATCCCGTGAGCTGTGTATCAAATCTTCCTTTGTCTGAAGTGCCCCAAGGCACAAACCACATATCCTAGTCTAATGGAAAGAGAAAGCCATAGGAATGATGCAGAGGCAGACAGTGACGTTCCATGTGTGTTGACAGTGAGATAATGCAGATCTGGACATACAGTTGATGCTAGCGTTAACTTGAGCATGCGTGTCTGTAGTTTGCTCAGTGCTAACTTGCTTCCTTCCAGAGCCTTGACTTTACCCAGCAGGCTCCTGTGCACATAACTGTGATGTGGGAATTCCACTTGAGTCCCTTGTGTGACTTAGGAACGCTCAAAAAAAGGAGTCAAGAGTAGTTGACTGACAAGAGTATCGGGCGTACAGTGATCAGAGGGTGGGGAGTTCATTAAAGAGCAAACACATGAAAACTCTTTGTGTCTGCGTAAGTAAATCTGAAGATTTCTACCATTGCTCAAGGGATAATTTTAAAACTATTTTGACATGTGAAACCTTCTGAAGATGCTAGAATCCTCTGTTTTCCCTAGGTTGTTTTGGGTTTTGTTTTTTTTGTGAAACATTTTGCAGTTGTTGCAGAGATGCAACTCTTCAGAAACTAACAGCCTGATCCAGAAGAGTTTATATTCTTATGAACATAAAACATGAAAACACATAGGCAAGAGCAGGAGTTTCCTTGACTTTGAACCTGGTGGTGGAAGCTTTTTTTTGGGGGGAGCACTGTTCTGAATTCTCAATAGGGTTAAAAACAAGCTCCCTAGTGAGCTCGGGCCCATAGGGCTGGAATAATTGTCCATACTTTGCTGTCTCAGGAAAGAAATTAATTTTATTGGCCTCTTCATTAAATTGTAGCTTCTTAGTGTAGCTTCTTAATACTGCTTCAGATTACTTTTGTGGCAGCTGAACCAACGACTGATCTAGATGTCAATGTTGTGATAGTAAGGTAAGAGACATGTCAATGTTGTGATAGTAAGGTAAGAGACGTAGAGGAATGTGATGAAATACAGATTGAGAAATTTGAGGGAGGGAACTGTGAAGCAGCATGAGATATTGACCTGCTGTGCAAAGTGTTGATAGGGAACCTGGCTACCAGGTCAAAAAAAAAGTGCATATCATGGAGCAAGATGAAGGCTGGAACAATAAAACAATAGAAGAGGTCTGAGGTAGGGATGGAGGGAGCCTGCAGCTGTGAGAAGTTCTGGGGAGAAGTTAGGTGATAAGGAACAGGCTGCAGAAGTTTACCTGGCTGGACAAGTTTAGATTCTTGCTGAAATGCTGAATAATAGAAGCCTTTCGGGTGGGAAAACAACTTTTTTGCATGTTTGTGACAGTCTTCCCTATCACCCCCACTTTCTGTGTGCCTGCACCATTTTCCATTCTGGGGATCATGCAGAAATCAGCTGATTTTTGTGTGTGTTTTTTTTTTTTAAATTTTTCTTTATTTTCACAACAGAAATTCCAGAAACAGAAGTCACTGGGGCAGGAAGGAGGGGAAGGATATGTTCTCTGAGCTGCTGCTGCCATTCCCATCCTCCTTGGCACGATTTCTTCTAAGTATTGTATCAGTTTACAAGAAGTTGTGCCGTAAGCAGCAGAACTGATAAGGCTTGGTCCCTCGGGGTTTGTGCCTGTTGCTCTTTAAGCCCTTGCTACCACCCTAGTCCTACCTCGGGCTTGTATGCTGTAGTTAGGCAGGAATGTAAATGGCTGAGTGGTTTTCATTGGTCCCATTGGTGGAGTGTGCTCATTTGCACCTCCTGGATCTAGTGAGTAATTGTCCTGAAGCAGGAAAGGAACCAGGTGTTTCTGAAGATCTCTCTGCAGTTGATAGAAGCGGTAGCAGTCTCAAAAGCTATGGGAAGGGGGTGGAGCACAGTTACATAAGTATATTTTCTTATGCAGGGAAAACAGGCAAAAAAACAACCATGAAAGAGTGGTTGATGCAAGCAGTTAAGTGATTCAGCCAATTCTCCTGGGCACTGCAATTCTTTGTTACTCATTTCCTTTATGATTTGCCTGAACTTGACTCCTTTACCTGTGCAAAAATGTACAAGAGATCAAGATAAGAAAATACCAATGAATACCAGTTTGTCTTGGAAGTACTTGCCTCCGTTGAACTAAGCATATCACCCTGCAGTGCTGAGCAGGGCCTGCAAGTTTGGTACCTGTTCAGTATTTAGTATGGTTAAACTTAGACAAGCTGTGCTGCTTCGATGTACTTGGATGTCTCACACTGTAGGAATATATGAGCTTCTCAGTCATCCTTTGCAGCAAGGAAAACTGAGTGGACTCCATATGCAGAGGAAAAGCAGAGGTCAGAGAGGCCAAAGTAACTTGCCCTGGGTTTGCCTGCTGAGCTTTGCCGTCGTGAGGTGCGGACGGGGGGCCTTGACCACTGGATGGAGCTCTGATGTGCTTTGTCTTAGCTTAAGTGTAATCGTCCCGGTCTTTACTGTACATGTTTCAAAAGAAGTTTCCAAAGTTCCTGCTCAGCTCTTAAGGCTGAGAGTTCCATTCTTATTTGGGCACTCCATGAAATGGCTGGATTTTAAGTAGTAGTGGGTCCTGCGGAAGGGTGTGAAGTACTGGGCACACCTGAAAATCCTCCAGTCTGCTGCTTGTTATATTTGAAGCTGTAGAGTGATAAGCTTTTGAGGAGCTGCTACTTAAAATTATTGGCAAACACCCAACTCTCTGTTTCTGTCTCTGGACAAAATGAATTGTCAAGACTACTGTCCAGTGGATAGATCACTGTTTATTTGGCTGTTGACAAACAGGTGTTTTTTCCTGACTGTTCAGTTTTGGTCTTAAATTGTGATTCACAAGGAGTGTGAAACATTGTGTTTTCTGAGGGAGGAGTGGGATGCGGTGCTGAGAGATCTAAGGAAGCATATTTTGAGTGTTTTCAAGCAGTGTGAAGAACATCATTCATATCCAGTTTGATAAGTGTGCATCTGTTGCAGAGGCACAATGTTTAAGGTGACAAATGTTCTAGTAGCAGCATGCTGACCACTGGTGCTGTCGCCCAATAAGGTGCTAAACACTGCAGCTAACATTAATTGTGTTCATTTTGCTCTCCATTCATCAGCTGCTTTCTGGGTTACAGCAGTGCAAGAGAAAAGTAGGGCCAGGGTGGGGAATCTGTATTTGTCAGGAGAGGCTTGGTTAGAATATTGCAGCCTGTCTTGTCATCAGTCAGTGCTGTGAAATCTGCCAGCAGGTGGCATTGCTGTCCAGCTGAACTGTCCTGGAAGTTTAATTATTTTTATCCTTACCTTTGGACATTGGCTTTGCACTTTCTTGTTCTGAAACCCTATAATTAGCCTGCAAAGACCTAATTATGTGTTGTTTATGGGTAATGTTTTTTACTGCTGTCCTATGAATTTAATCCAGGCGTTGTTCAGTTCTTGTTCTTAGCTGTGTTGTGGACAGACAATAGTTTCTCTTGCTGGTGCTTGTATGCCGAAGGCAGAAGGAAGCCTTTAACTTCTAAGTAATTGAATGCAACAGGAACAGGTTGCTGAGAGCCAGTAGGAACCTGGAAGGATCAGGTGTTCTTGCACCATCCCTACTTGGGGCTGCCGAGTTCTTCAGAAACTGCTCTTCTCCATCTCTTAAATAATTTCAGACCTCCAGTGCCAGAATATAGGGAAAAATATACCTGAGGAGCATTTTACTGTCACTGCTTCATACCACATCTGGTTATTTAAATAGCCTTCAGACTAAATCAGGTGCAACCTGTTGCTTTAGGCACACTGACACGGCAAACAATAAGGTTGGAAAAGGTACTGCACATGGTTTGTGACCTGGCAGAGGCCCCTGAGAATATGACATTTTGATCACTAAACAGGTGTAAAAGCAATTAGATTCTGAGAGTAGCTGTTCTGATGTAGAAAACACACATGCATTTTCCTACACTTTGGTATCTGCTGCTCGGTCAGGTTAGATTTATTTGGTAGAAGCAAAATGTGATTGACTAAAGTACGGAGGTGAAACTCTGTCTAGTTATCTAGCCAAGACCCTAGGAATTTATAATTTTATGACATGTACAGTATACGCAGATGATCATAAATTACCACATAATTCACTGTGCTTCTTGAAGCCTTTTTCCTTGCCTTTCTGTCATATTTATTAAGATCTCGTTCTGTAAAGTTTGTCCCTTAGTTTGACAATGTCTTCGTACAGCAACTGCACAGAAAATACACGGCAGTCATTGGGAGACCTGGGCCCAAGACCCAGTTCTCAGGGCCAGCATAGCATCTTTCTGATGTAAGCCAGCTTGCAGCTTGAAACATGGCTTGTCTGATCATACAATGGGAACAAGAGGTCCCTTGTGCTGACAGCCCACAGCATGGATTGCAGTACCGGGGAGAGTCAGGGGCTGAGATTACAATGTCTCTGCCCAGCACGGGTGGAACTGAGGGTGGCTTAATAGCCCTTCCTCTATTGCAGGGCACCACCAGAAAGGCTTTGATTCATGCGGTCCAGTGCTTCTCAGAATGCAAAAATACAGTGTGATGTGCTTTATCAGGTGGGTGTAGCAGAACACAGGAGAATGGCCATCCATCCGTAGTTTTCCTCCTGGAAGAGGCCTCTAGCAATGTTATGGGGAAGTAGTGTAAGCAACAACATGAATTTGTTTATCCACAGCTTCTGGCAATGAGTGCCTTAAGCCCTGTGCTGTAGGCTGCATCCTGACAACTGTGGTTTACTAATCCTCTGAACTCACGTAATCTGGTTTTGGAACCAGTCACCTGTCTAATCTCCCGAAGGTGCTGAGCGATGTAATCCATACTTTATTAATACCTTGTGTGGGGTAAAAGTTGCTTCCTTTTGTTTAACATATGCATGCTTTGCATGTATGACGCTTAGGAAAGGGAGCCCTGAGCCAGCCATCTGGGGCCATCTGCTACTATTAAGGTGTTTGAGCACCCAGGATCAGGTACAGAATCCATAGGAGTGACTCAAAAGTATGTGGGGACAAAACATCCATTTTTTCACTTGCATCTCATTTTGTAGTACTGCTGGTTAATCTAAGATGTGCTTGGAAGCACGATGATGAAGACTTCAAGGTTGTATCTGTAATACTTAGCTTCAGAGAATTTCAGACCTTTGTTTAATCCTGGTTATTTATCACCTTAAATCTTGGCATCTGTTTGTAGAGGTAGCAAGAAGGCAGGTGTTTGTATTGTAGCCCATAGAGAGAATGAGGCTTTTGTTTAGATCAAGTGCCTTTATGATTCTGGCCTTCCTCCTTCGGTACATACACAGTGCACAGCAGGACAGAGGAACAGCTCTTGTGTTTGGCTAGATGTGGACAGATTATATTTCAGGAGATCTTTAATTAAAGACAAGTACAAAAAAATGTTTTATATTTCACAGCTTTACTTTAATTCTCTGAGGTTCCATGGTGAAATGTATAAACAGTGCAATCTAAGCAGACAGGTATTTCCTGCAAAGCTTACTCCAAATCCCCATGGCATGATAGCTGTCTAAACTCTATGCTGATATGGGTGAGGAACCTTGCCTCCTGCACGCCTTTGCCAGCTGCCACAGCCTGTGGGCCACGCTTGTGAAGAAGCCATGGAAGCAGTGCTGCATAGTGCCTGTCCAGTGAGTAACGACTGAGGAGTGTTAGCACCTTGAAGCTAAGCAGTGCTGCTGAGCTGCTACAGAGATATTGCTGTTACTTGTTAGTTAGTCTAGGGTTGCTTTTTCCTGGGTGTAATTGTCCTTTGGACAGCATAACATTGTCAGCGATGGGGCAACAGCAATACTCTGGGCTGATATCAAAATCCTTGCTCAGTTTGAGAGAGTGATTTAGGATTTAAAATCGTTCTTGTTCAGTTCACTTGTTTGGTAATAATGATGATCTGCTATTTCACTTTTAATTCTTCTTAAAGAATTAAAGCATGGGATTAGCTCTCAGGAGAGACTAAGAACAGATCGGAGTCTCTCACCAGGGCTGTCATGTGGGGTTGTTTCCTACATGAGCAAGTAGCACAGCCCAGAAGGACCAGAGCCAGAGAGTCAGACAGTTGTTGGTGAGGACCTGGTATTCACACCATACAAGTTTCATGAGGGTTTACTTCAGTGTTAGTCCAGCTTTTTATGGTCTGTGAGCCAGCTGCAATGGATTATTTGGGTTAGCTTCATCCAAAAAGCAATCTAGTTTGCCCAGTGTTCCTGCCCAATGCCATGGGTTGTAGGGCAATAGCTGGGCAGAATTGGAAGTTGCATGCCCCTGATTTTAACTAAAACGCTAATTTAGCCACACAAAATGTGGAATTAGGACAAGACAAACATGGGTGGGTAGTTGTTGCTGCATGCTGTGACCAAAAGATCATATATGGTTCAGTAGCATTCCTAAGAAAAAAAGAGGAATGCACAAGCACAGTGCAGCAGTCGTGCACGCTAACCACCTCCCCAGCTCTGCTTCAGTACCTGCTGGTGCAGGTCACAGGTCCATCTCCAAGCAGCTGACTACAGGCAAACATGGTACTACTTCCATACCTTTAGGAGTACTAGGTAGCATGTAGTAAGAGTAGAAACTTCGTTGCTTTGTATCTGAATATTCCTTTGTCATCAGATGCTACTGTGAGTCCACTGTAACTTGCAGAAGAGGTACACGGAGAATGATACTGTTTAAAAAGTTTGGATTACATTTTATTGTGGAAATAGAAATGATAGGTAAGTTGAAGCACAACAGCTGTCGCAGGCACTGCCACAGGCTGGCCTCCATAACATGCATGGCTTTGACCAAAGGTCAGGTTTGTCTGCTTTTGCTGGCTGTTAAACAAGAATGGTATCTGCTGGATGGAGGTTGTTAATGAAGGACACGGTATGATCACAGGCTGCTGTGATAGTGTGAACACCCTTCAAGTGATTTCCTTGGCTTTGTACGCTGGGGTAGGGAAGCTAGTTACTCCAATTCTCCTGAAGAAGGAGCGAGTGTATTACAGACACTGCACTGTAATAAAGAGCTTTGTGTCAATGTGTCAGAACGTCCCATCTCTCCCACCAGTCCATCAAATATTGCATCAATACAGTCAATACTGGAGGTGTCAAAATAGAAGGTGAGTGCAAATAAAATCACTACAGAGCTGTAGCACAAAATTCATGAATTCATCTTGGCGTTCAGTACAGTACAGTATTTTGCAAATATATAGAAAAGAATGTTTAACTTCTTTCCAAATGAGTTTTCTCACAAATGATGGTGATTCATTAGTCGAGATCCCACATCTCCTAGAGAGCTACGGCTATACTAAGTATGTCAAGCCTTTGTTTTTACTTCATAAACACAATCACATCACTTCACAGGGACATACAGCTGAAAAACACCAAGCCAATTGTCAAAAGGCTTTAAACTCTCCCTTATTGACCTAGAGTTCAAGCAGCCCATCCCAAACTGTAATTGGAAGCCCTGAGTTTTTGATTAAAAGTGAGCTCTGCTTTCTGTCCTTAGGAGGGTTGGTGACAGCACTGTTTACCAAGGGACTAGAAAATACAGCATGTTGCTAGTAAGAAGACCTTGTGTTCAGCCTTTAGTAGCCCAGAGGGCAGAGAGGAAGAGCCAGAATCCCACAGTCTCAGAGAGTTCTTTATGGATTTGATCTTGATCTTTGTTTTGTGCTGCCCTCCCCCATCTCTGGAAGAAACTGCACATTTCTACTCTAGGATAGATTTCATGTACTGGAATTCTTCCCAGAGCTGGCACAGCTTCAAAGGGTTTTATCTTGGCTGTAGTACCCACATGCTGCTGCAAAGGCCCCCAGGGAAAAGAGTCAGAAATGGGCAAAAGAACAACAAAGCTGCAGGGTCCTCCAGGAGGCTTTACCACTGGGATGGTTCCCCAAATGACAGTCATACAGGGAAATCCCTCTTTGCCTTCCCCATCTCCTGCTGGTCACCACAAAGCATCCTAGCGCTTTGCTTCTCTACAAGACTCATGAATTTCACAGCATGCCATTCTCTTTCCTTTGCTGGGGAGAACTCTCCCTACGTATGCTGAGTTGGGGTCCAAGTAGCCTTTCGGTAGCAGCCTTTTCCTGTGTCTTCGGTCTCAGCAGAACCATGCTGGTCTACAAGCTACCCAGTTTGCATTAAAGATTGTTTTGTAGTAGTATCAACTCACTGTCCAGCAGCCTGTGATACTGGAAAGCTTTCTTTTGAGCACTCGTGAAAGAAGACCGAAAGAACAAACCTTCATCTACCAGAGCCCTTCAGTCACTCACAGCAGCAGCTTGTTAAAATGATCTCAGCTATACAAGCTGTACAAAGAGCCATGCAAATGCATGCCGAGACCCTTCACCCTTCCTCTGCTTGTTGACAAAAAAGTTATAAATTATTTTCACCTCAGTGACTTAGTGCTGGATGTGGGGTGGAACCCTTACCTCAGCAATGCAAAGCACTGAGGACCAAAAACCGTATTTGACGCAGCACTGATGTATCTGGCTGTATAGCTACACAGCAGGTTGTTACATTTCTATCTAATCTGCAGGTGCAAGGTTCGGGGGGGTTCTACCTGCATAAAAGAGAAAATGCACCAGAAACCTGAGCATGCATTAACTACTCGCTGTGGAATAATATTGATCATACATCTCAAAAAGTTTGTGTCTGTTTCTACTCAGGAGGGATTGCTAAACTGTCAGCAAAAAGCTGATCAGGAGCAGTGCTGAGGTTACCTGTAGCAGTGAGGAAGATTATTAGCTGGAAAAGGAAGTTCCGTTCCAAATTGGATACTAGCTTTAATTCACAGGCCTGTTCCTGCAAGCCTTACTCACGTTAAGTGGCTGTCTTGCTTTCAGCAAGATTGGTCCAGCCAGCAGCTCTCACTAGCTTGAGCCAAAAGCTTTTACAGATAACTACATCCAGGCTGGAGGGAAAGGAGAAGACAGACATCACAAAACTAATTCATTTTCCACAAGAAAGCAGTAATAAAAATGAGATAGTAAGTAAGCCTTGCCCTTAAGGTTGCTGAATAGCTACTAAATTAAAGGAAAGGCTAGCGTGTTTGGTAATAAATTGTGTCACACCCCGCAGGCATCAATAGCAGTTACTATGGACACAGCTTCCAAGAGAGAAATGGGCAGGAAGAGAGAATTGGAACAAACAAGGAAAGTAGAGCTAAAAAAGGGTTAACTGGGACTTTGAAAGATTTCTGTCTAAAAACCTTGTTCAATATAGAGTCAGTAATCCTTGGCATTCCGAAATTCTGGCATGCTCCAAATCCTCCTGGTGGGCTGGGTGCCCCTTTCCACATCCTCAGAGATGGTCTTGATGTCACTGATGAATGGGGAAATCCTGGACCGAGATTTAAATGTTGTTAAGGAGAGGCTGGTTTTGTTCTTTGTGTTCCATTGCCTGGCAAGCTTCTTGGCTTCTTCTTCCTCTTTGATCTTCTCAGCAGCTTCCTGGAGGACTGAGCGGAAAAGCCGGGATACTTCCTGCACTTCTGGTTCATATTCAGTGATGAGTTGCCGGAATCTGAAAATCAAGGCAGAGCTTTGATTAAAAACATCACATTAGGGATTGCTGCCAAGGCACTTTACTAGGCTTGGAACTTGCACTCTCCTGTGAAATGGGACTGCCTGGACTGAAAGGAACAGCAACAGGGAGGGGCCATGAAGATCTGCTCAAGGTCTCTAAAATCACAAGCAAGTTAGAGAATGTAAGGAAGCAGTGAATCATCATTTCTCTTAAGCGCAAGAAATAATAGGGAGCACCAAACAAAGCTAGAAGGTGGTAAGTATGAAACAGAAGGAAGTGCTGTTTTCACACACCACGTATTGAATCAGAACTCAGTGCTATTCAGTAGCTTAAGAAACAAAATCATAGATGAGTTTGTGGAAAATGACCCTATAGTTTCTGATTAAACATGATTGTCCAAAAGTAAATCCTTGCTCAAGTAGTCCCTGAACTGCTGCTTACCAGAAGCTAAGGATAAACCAGGGAAAGTCCCACTAGACTTCCCCTGTTTCCACTTCTCATTCCCCATAGCATTACCTACTAGACAAACAAAAATCCTGTTAAACTCTCCATTGTTTTATGTTTGATAGTGTCTCAATATTTTAATTTCAGTGAAGTTATATTTCATCTTCTTCTGGATTGCTGTAAGAAAATGGACTCGCTCATCTGATAACACCTTGATTGGCAGTAGGATGCTGTATCTAATTAGACAACTGTGAACTACTCCAGTGCCTTCTCAACAAAGAGCTCAAAATGTTTTTTTTTAATTTGACATTTATTAAGTCGATTAATACCAGGGAAGTGAAGAATTGTCACTGCTTATTTTGCAGGCGAGGAAGAAAAGATGCAGAGCAGGATAGTTTTCTTGAAGTCACTGGCTGGGCCAAGAAGAGAACATACCATTCCTGACACTTTTTTGGGGTGATTTGTTCCCCAGCCTGGAGAGTGTGGGATCCACTCCCAAAGTGGTCACATAGATACTCTAGTTGCTCTGTAATGGTACGCATTTATCAGATGGTCATATGGCTGCTTTTCTAATAAATAGAATAGAATCATGGAATCATGGAATAATTTGGGTTGGAAGAGACCTCAAAGATTCAAAGACCTCATCCAGTTCCGACCCCCGTGTGTGGGCAGGGACACTTCACACCAGGTCAGGCTGCCCAAGTCCCCATCCAACCTGGCCTTGAACTCCTCCAGGGATGGGGCATCCACTACTTCCCTGGGCAACCTGTGCCAGTGCCTCACCGCTCTCATAGTGAAGAAATTCCTCCTTATGTCTAGTCTAAATCTGCCCCTCTCCAGTTTGTATCCATTGCCCCTCGTCCTATCACTACAAGCCTTTGTAAACAGTCCACCCCCAGCTCTTAACATAAAAATTATATCTACACGCTGACACAGAACTAAACTAGTACTCCACTAAAATCCAGGTCTTTATACTTAATGGAAGCTAAAGTGTATAAGATCTATAAGCATTTTGATATTTTTCTCCAATAAAATTGAACAAGGATGGAAAACAGAAGGATTGCGCTTAAATAAGCCTAATACAGCAGAAACTGATAGAATAAGGTCCTGGCTCTTGTTTTTTTTTTTTTGTAAGCCTAAGAAACATAACGAGTTTGGTGCACTTTGGTATTGCTCTGCTTAATGGTGTACCAAAGGGTAGCCACGGTAATAGGGGTGGAAAGAAAACCAGGAATAATCAAAAAGCACTCTTTGTAAATAGATGTACATCACGCTGTATCCCAGATAGTGCAGTATGCTTCTCTCACAGCAAGTATTGGCAGCTACGTGGATTTGAGCAGGTCCAAGAAACAAAGAGAAAGCAATCCTGCCAGTCACCCGAAGAAAAGACACTCTCCTTCAGATGGAGAAAGAAAAGTAGGCCCTTTCCTCTCTCCCAATAGGATGATCTAACTTTGTCCCCTCAGTAATGTCCACCTAACTTCAGTACCAGCACGCTTGTGTGAGGGACAGATATGTATGAAGTCCAAATGGTGTGTGTGCCACGAATATTTTTCAGCAGAAAGGATGGACAGGTTATCAGGGGCTGAGGTGTAGCCAAACCAGTCTGTGTATCAGAAAAGAGGTCATGAAAAGATGTTTGCTGCAGCCACCTACGCATAATTGAAGCCTTCTTCCACAGTTATCAGTGAAAGCCGGTTGATGTGCTGGATCACCCAGCAGTCTGCTTTCTGCACAAAACAAGTGACCCTACACAACCGTATCTAGATATCCCTCAACAGAGTTTTGTTACTCATCAGAAAAGTATACCTATCTACCTTATCTGTGAAACAAGTTATGATGCTGCTGGTAGCTAACTTGTAATATGTTATGTAAGTCACGCAGTCTTAGACGTGACTGTCAACAAAACTCACCTTGAGCCAGCACAGAAGCCCAGGAAGCGTGCATATGCACACGTAGGGACAAGCACGTTTCCCAGTCCAGGCTGTGTTTTTAATCAGAGTTGAAACAAATTTTGTTCTTTAAATTGTGACCTTTCCACTTCCCTATATGGACATTAGATTTGAAGAATTTGGCCGCCCTTGGCTCATACTGGCACTGCTTTTGTTAAGTGCTGTCACCTGCCTATGTTATTCTGTAGGTGCCCAGTTCAGTAGGTTTCCTAAGTACAGCCTGAACTTTTAAAGACCTGTTAAATCCAGTGGAAGTCTGTGGACTTAAACAATATGCTTATAGTTCAGTGTATTTTTGAGTGCCTGTCTGAACTGGGAGCTTTAAGTAGATTTAGTCACTTGAAGAAAACGTGGGGTGCTTAGTGCTAGTAACTAGCTGCTGACTCCTGAATCTATATTTTGAGCAGGAATTCTGTTTATATTGTAAAGCTATGAACACCTTTGCTAGAGGATGCTGCGTGACTCCTAGAGGACTATGGCATTCACACTGACTGCAACACTTGTGTCACGTCACCTCAAACTTCAACCCAAAATTGTAAATAAATCCATTTCCGATTTTGGTCATTTGTCTTACATTCAAGCATACTAGGAAGTCCAGCTATATACAATACATAGAAAATTAAAGTCCTTAGCCTGTGGTATTAACAACATCTCAGATCACCAAAACGTAGGTTTACATTTCCTTCTTAGAGAGGTTTTGTTTGTTTCTCTCTGGGCAGAGAAGGACAGAAACCTACTGTCTCACTTTTGCTGAAGCTGAAAGAAATGAAACAAGACCACAACTAGTTCTGATTAGAGATAAATCTCTGAATAAAAAATTGCAAAAGTCCAGCATTTTCTACAAGCAAGCTACTAGTCATGTTCTACTCATGATGGTTAGGTACTAAAGGCTTCATCAACATCCCTGTCAGTTCCTTCAAATGGCTCCAGGATTTAATTTTAAATATAGTCAGCAATCTCCAGTGCAATAACCTAAAGCTAAGTTACACCTTAATGCTGTAGTTTTATTTGCATGAGGTGAATCAGAGTCACCAGGTGTGTGATGTTGTTTGCAGTGTACTGGAATCCTTGAATCTAGAATTTCATGAGACTCAAAGAACAGTTTCTATTGACCCAAAGCACACAACAGGCAAACTGGATCTGAAAGAAAAAACCCTCCCTTTTAATAAGTGCTCCTTTCCAGTCTGCTCCACATCTAAAGAAACAAATTTCTAGAAACCGCCTCTCAGTAGATGTGACTGTAGCCACAAAACACGACAATTTGGATAATCATTTAGACCTCCAGAGAATAAAGTGGCATCTCTGACAACTAGAAAAGCGTTTTGTTCTGGCCTTGGCTCTGCGCTCAGAATCTCGCAAAGAAGGAGACCTTGCATGACACAAACAGAACAAACTCTGCAGTGTTACAAGATCCATGCTACTTGCATTATTTAAGTATTACACGTTTGTCGAGTACATCAAAAAGAACTTCAGCACTCCAAATGTCTAAGATGGAAGAAGTATCAAGTTTAAGATCTCAGAGAGAACCAAGGGCTTCAGTAAGGTTCTGCATTTGGATTTCTAGATGCAAGCTTGTAGATTTCTTTGTGGAAGATTTTTCTAGAAGTTGCTACTTTGAGTTACAGAGTTGCTACTTCAAGTTACAGAGTATTGTAACTTGAATTGTTACTTCAAGTTACAGATTATTCAAGAGGAAGCAGCACTGCAATGATCTTGTGATGGAAGTACTTCACTGCAAATGTGAAGATTTCAATTGAATTCTCATTTTACTCATTTTGTGCAATTTTTGGGAAGTTTCCATGTTATCTCACTTTCTGAGAGAAGAATTGATCATATTTTGGCTGTCTTGTAGTTAGATTCACTCTCCTCAATTCTGCTGCACATTTTCAGCTGATAACATAGCAAGCCCCGTTCTTTTTCACGGTTTCCGTGTCGGCAATGCGGATATCTGAACCACAGGGCTCTTGATTAGAAGGTAGAAAAGGAGTCAGCTGTGCACATTTCAACACAAAGAGAAGGGATTATCCAATAAAACTAGTAGATGTTAGTTTGAGACAAGCAAAATACAGTTTTCTGAGGCAGAGTTTATAGAATCATGGAATGGTTTGAATTGGAAAGGACCTTAAAGATCATCTAATTCCAACTCCCCTGCCATGGGCAGGGACACCTCTCACCAGACCAGGCTGCTCAAGGACCCATCCAACCTGGCCTTGAACGCTTTCAGGGATGGGGCATCCACGGCTTCTCTGAGCAATCTGTGCCAGTGCCTCACCACCCTCGTTGTGAAGAATGTCTTCCTTACGTCTAGTCTAAATCTGCCCCTCTCCAATTTATAGCCATTCCCCCTTGTCCTATCACTACAAGCCTTGATAAAAAAATGCCTTCCCAGCTCTCTTGTAGGTCCCCTTCAGGTACTTCAGTTGTAGTTTAGGTGTGGAACTCTGCCATATGAGATACCACAGACACTAAAAGTTTATATGAGTTCAAAAATGAAAAGCAAAACCCTGCAACCTTAGCAAACTGCTGAAAGAAAAAGCCACGTAGGGCAATTACAGACAGAAGGACTACTTATGACTCCAAAAGTCTCCAAATTAGAAGGCACAGGGAATTGAAGTCTATATACAATGTGTTGTAATTGTCTGTACTGTTGTATTTGCTTGCCTTGTTCTTTTCTCTTTGCCTTACACTGATGTTTCTGGCCACTATTTCATGTACAGATTGCACACCGGATCAAACAGACCTTTAACCCATTCCAGTTCTGCCACTTTTGTGGCTATGGCGTTCTCTTCTCAGTCATGGAATTGAACCAATAAACATTACGCAAGCCTCATTTTCTTAATGCAGCACTGCAAACCACGCAGACTCTGTAGTATGGAACAAACAAAAAACATCCCACTTCTTGAATCGTACTGCAATACAATTTATGATAGCCTGTAATAGCAATTTATAAGAGGATTTTTAAGAGGATGGTTTGATCCTTTTTCAGTTATGCCCACACAGAGCCCTCGAGTATTGCTGAGTATGTTTTATCTACTGTCAGCAGCATGATGAATTGTGAACGACAGTGAGCAACCACTACAAGCTGCACCAAAAACACACATCTTGCATCATCTCACGGTTAAAAAAAAACCCCAAACAAACAACAAACCAAAAAAAACAGAGTAGCAACAAGTTGTATACAGCTCAGCTTGATACTCTTTTTCTGAAGGAGATAGGAGATGTTGAACCTTGGTGCCTCCCAACCCTAGCAACTCTAGCCTGCTCTCATGGAAATAACCTGTTTGCCAGACAGACCTTGCTCAGTAGCCCTGGGGACAGTGAAAATAACTCTTAACCCCAAAGAGTTTGTAGTAGCTTGTTTACAGCATAGCTTGTACATATACAAGGCAGATGCTGTTTCCAGCAAACTTTCACTGGAGAGGATTTGGCCACTGAATGATTCTCAATCTCTGATTCTGCCACCATGGCAACCTTTGCATGACCCAAAGCCTTGTGTCAGCTTGTTTCCAAGGTTCAGCCCTGGGGAAATGGGGCTGGACAGGTAGCTTTGACATCCTTTCCAGTTCACCCCCACTGTAAGACAGAGGACCAGCTATTTCGAGCCTTCTCATGATTGTAGTTCAGGAGCTGTAGATCCATTTGTTCAAGGGAAAACAGCTGCCAGCATATGCAGTGAGGGACTGCAGGGTGCTAAGCAACAAGTTGGAATAGGGGAAGTGGATTATAAAGGCCCATTTCACAAGTTTGCTTTGGCTAAGGTGGACTTCAGAGTCACTACTCCTCACTTGCACTGTGCTAAGTGAGAGGGTTAACTTTCCTAAAAAAGAGTCACCTCCTTCTCTTCCAGTTTGGATGCTACAGCAGGCTTATATCTATTTCTGAAGGCCTTCTGACAGGAGGTTATTCAGCTGGCAAGCAGCAATCCTGTCTAGCACTTGAAAGGATCAACAGCAAGTTCAAGAGGCTGAGTCTACATCTGCACCACGGAAGGCAGAAGTACCACCTAGCTATTCAAGTCAACTTCATGCCCCAGCTGCCTCCTACTCCATCTCAAGGCTGTAGGGGGAGGACAGGGGAGGGAGAAGCATGCAATCCCTTCTTTCCCTAGGAATACCTGTCTCACAGGCTGAAAAACACAGTAGCACCTTTTGGCCAGTGTGGGCGCTTGGGACAAGTCTCTCGATAGACCTGCTGCACAGCTTAAATCAAGGACGGAATTCTCCAATGAGAGTGGATGAACACCAAAGCAAGTTGTTCAGAGCCTATGCAACCTCTACCCTTGGAGATATTCAACAACGGATAGGAAAAGGCCCTGAGTGACCTGATCTAACTTTGAAGTTGGCCCTACTCTGAATAGCAGCACATACTTCCAGGTTTCTCTTTTAATCTCAGTTCTTAAGATTCTAAAGCCTGAAGCAAAAGCCGTCACAATACTGAAACAGTAACTTCATCAGGCAAGACAGAGCTGCTCTGGCTGCTTAGGAGCACAAAGCACTCAAGCCAGTCTCAAGAGGAAAATGGGATTTAGAAAGTTTTTGGAGGAAATGATACCGTGTTAAACCAACCTAAAACATTAGATTTCCCAACACGACCCATGATACAGGCTGCCAGGTTTTTGTTCTGTCGATCCTAACAACTCTGACTCCTTCCTCACGTATCAGAGAGACAAAGGGAAAGGAAAGATCTGCTGCATCATCATATCTTTTACTGTACCTGAGTATGACAGGCCCACAGTAGGAAGGATGTATTTTGGAACACATATCCTCCAGCTGCAGCCGTTCTCCTGGGCTAATGTCATAACTCTGCTTTGGATAGCTGACCAGCCAGCCGTAGTCCACCCCAGTCTTGATCTTGCGATACTCATTCTCCCGTTCTCGCTGCTGCTTCTCTGCCTGCTTTGTCTGCCAGTTCAGCTCCATCATTAGCGTCTCGACCACCATTTCTGTGGGAGTCCTCTGGGAAATGCGGTGTGGGGGTTCATTCCACCTGAACCAGGATGCCAGTGACATAGTGCTCTGTGTGTCTTCTTTAGGAGTGGGTTGAGGGTAGGGAGGGAGAGAAAAAGAACAGTGCTGTCATCAACACACCTCAGCTTAGAACATTCTCCCACACATAGCCCTCAAGTCTGTTGTTCGCCTAAAAGTGTTATTGGATTAGCCGCTTAGAACTAATTGGTGTTGAGCACCTTGAGAAATCTCACCCATAGCAGCTGACTCGTGCAGAGGGCGAGACAGTGTGAAGAGGCACCATTTCCCTCAAACTTCCAGTCACATGTAATTAAAATGACAGTCACAGTTCTTACATCTGAAGTCAAATTATAAGAATACCTTGATCCCTCTGGGATAGGCTAGGGAGTCATTCTCCTGTCCACATGGAAGAGCTGGGGCTAGGACTTGCCTGTTTGAACCCTCACAGAGGGCATGACCTTGTAGCACCCTACATGCAAAACACTCAACACGTGGAGTCAGGCTATTCCTGGGAACCACGTGCTGGACAGCAGGAATCCTCAGGGGAGAGGGCAGGATAGGTTGCCTGTGTAGGTGTGCTGCTGCTGAACATAAGATGTAGAACTCATCTGTAGTTAGGTAGGAAGGAGCAACAGTTACATTAACTACAAGGCCAGGCAGAGCTTTAATCATTATTTAGGAAGAGTGTTGTTGCAAGCAAAAGGAGAGGCTGCACCATCTGCTGAGGAGTTCCCCAGCACTTAGAAGGCAGAACAAACTGCACCAATCAGCTCAGCGAAAAATGGAATTAAGTCCTCACCTATCCAATCCCTTCATGTAATCACTTCAAGAAGACAATGCATGGAACAAAGTTATTAACTATTGTATTTGTATTTAAACACAATGGAATCCAAAGCAGGCACCAGGGACCTGAACAGGAGCAAAACAGCATCTGTTTCTTCACACAGCACGCTTACGTGCCTTGTTGCTGCTTTCCATTAGCCCTGAGGGAGAAGGGGTGGCACAAATAATGTTTGCAGCTGGGATTACCAAAAGGCTACTCCTGGCAGCAGCCCAATTAGGACATGGCGTCAGAAGTTAACATGAGGGCAATGGATTAAGAGCTCCATTCTGCAGGGCCTGAGCAAATCCTCACTGCTGAGAGACGCAGACATGAAGACAGACATAAAAGGGAAAAAACCATACTTTTAACTTAAGCTGCCATATTGGGGCCTTAGAGCCTTTAGCGACAATGCAAATCACCAGAATCTTATAACTACTCACTACTTCCACTAGAGCTGAGATCCAGGAGCTTACAGACTCCCTAGAAAAGCAGTGGTCAATAGGATTCTGCCCTCAGTGCCTGGAAAGCCATCAGTGTCTGCAGGAGAGACGGATCCTTCAGTTCCTTTCACGCCTGCATGACTTACTGTAATTTAGCCTTTTTCTCTTATCCTTTTTCTCTTTCGAAAACATTCGTATTATGTAAATATGTCACACTATTAAAGGAAAAGGCTCCAAACCCCTGGATAGTCTGTGTAGTGTCTCGGGCTTGAAAGGATTTCAGGGTGTAATGCTTGGGTTTTTCTGGAATGGGGAAGTTTGCCAAACTGTCAAAGGACTAGTTTTCCTAGTCTGGTATCCTGCCTCTCCCAGCAAGCAATGCCTGTTTCCTCAGAAGGCATAAAAGGGCTGAAAACTTCCACGGGACACAGATCTAGCTACCTAGGTATGTAAGGCCACAGGTACTCTTCTGAGACTGTATAAGCATTAACACTTTTGCTAGTTTACCGTGTTTACATGTGAGGGATCACTGTAGCGACTGTTTTCACCCTGGAGTGTCAGCCCTGGTTGTGCTAGCAGCCACAGTCAGCAGCTGCTGGAAGTCATCCTGCTCCTGTCTCATTTCTGTGCTTTGTAGGAGGAGGAGCACATTTCATTTGCTCTCATAGCCAGCATGGCTCCAGCTAACAGCTCTAATCACTTTGCAGTCCTCTGGCTGCCTGCTGCTGACTTACTTGCCCAAGACTCGGGAATGAACTCAGACTGGAATTGGTGTGCTGACAGCTTCAAATCCATAATCCCACCATCCTAACATGTATCTAGATCTTGCTACATGGTGGCCTCCACTCACCTTATGTATTATCAAGGGTGAAGATCCTTAAAACTGAGGACCTTTTCCTCTATCTTATCACCCCTTATGCATTGCATGGGCGAGCCCGGCTAGCAAAAAATGAGCAGCAGGGCACACCATAAGCTGTTGCAAATGATTTAGAAGTCTTCGGTTTCCTTTTAGGTTATCTGATGACAGCAGTTTTTCATAGGCTTTTATAGGTACCTGACTAATTAAGGTATGATTATTATTATTTCTATTTGCACCTTCATCTGATGAAGGTGAGCATGTCCTTTCATATTTTATGAGCAAAGGGTTAGCTCACTTTGTGCTTGTTCTGGCTATGACCTGGTCAGATGTTGGTTTAACTCTGCTGACTTCAGTGGCATTAAGGGTAAATCAGCATAAAGCAGTGTAATTGTAAAGCTGAGGAATGTCCTTCCAGCTAGTCCTAGCTCACCAGCTGTTTCATTATAAGAGGAGAAAGAGGAGAGATTACTTGTCAAAACTGGGAAAGAGAGCAAGGAGATCTGAGGTCTAATCTGACTGCCTCTGGCTTTCACATGGTCCGGGGCTGTTTTCACTGCCTTAAGTTTTTATCTTGCAGGTCTCCCTCAAAGTGACTAGTTCTGCATGACGAGAACCATTTTACCTGGCACTAACATTGCAGAGGACAATCATTTAGAAAACTATTTTGGATACCTTGTCTGAGCAAAGCCTCCTGCACCTGAGCCTTCCCTATCCCAGGGCTTTGTCATAAAACACTGGTAACAGGCACATTTTCTTTTAATATGGGAACACGGATACCACTGATTCTAAACAACTTCCACTTGTCTCGCATGTTACTTGGAAAATAGACTTCCACATGAGAAGACTATAAAGTAAGGAGAGCACCTTACCTGCAACTGAAATAGCCTGTTCTCAAATGAAGGAAAATCCCACACGAGCGTTTCATGCACACTGGCAGCTTGTGCTGGCTGTTTCTAAGGGAGCCTTGTTTGTATGAGATTGTTGCCTTCCTCATCTCTCATCCATCATCTCCTCCTTTTGAGAGATGGAAACGGGCCATCTCTATTTAGCAGGCTTGACAAGTCACCACTCTTCCTACTACTGGTCTTTGCAGCCTGCAGAAGACACTGTGGGCTCCATTAATTTGAGCAGCTGTTTTTAATTTAAAGTTCACATGCAGGCTAATCATTAAATGACTCAAAATGGCTTTCCTCTTAGTAAAGACTCAAAGGAATGTCTGCAGGGTACGGGCAACTAAAGGAAGGCAAAAGTTTCAGCCAGACCTCTTCCTATTGGGGAAAAAGACAAATTTACACTTTGCAAGCATGCATGTTAAAATTGTTAAAAACGAGGGATACTGTGCCATCTGAATACTTATCTATGTTGTACAGTTAGTCTATTTTCTATTTCCTTGTAAGATGCCATCCTGGGACCTGACATAATCCAGTTAACTAACTACTCTGGTGTTATTCAAGAAAAATTTTGGAGTAGTTTATATAAGTTGCACTCCAGAAACGGATCTGGGTTTCAAGACTTTTTGCCTCATTGACCCTAAATCTTTGTCTAGAAGGCAAACCTCCTCACACTGTTGACTGCAAGTCTGACCAACCACCTCACCAAGTTTTAAGCATACATTTACCTTAGCTATGTTAATTCTGGAACATCTCACTTCCTCTCATACAGTCTCTGAGGGGTTTCTTCAATTTTTAGTGATTGTTAGTAAGTCCCTCTGAGACTTTTTCATGTAAAAGTTTCCTGAAGCTTTTTGCCTCTCCCCAAATCTCATTTTTGTTCTCCATATTGTCTGCAATTCCTGCATTTTTCTCCTTCTGATGTACTTCACAGCTTTCTCCATTCTGTCCTCATGGCATGTTAGTTATAATTTCACCTTATCTTCCAATTTCTCCCATATTTCCCCATGTAATTTCATCTTCTTCCTCCAGAGAATGCACCAAAGAATCATCAGAAGTATCAAAGTCCACATGCCTTATTTGTTTATTCACCTTCGTAAAACAGGATTTCAGCCTTTCCTTTACTAATGGAGGGAATATATTTCCGTACCTTGCTCTCTGGCTGCTTTTTGGCCAACTGGAAGCAGTTCCTATAACTCGACAAACATCAGTCTGCTTCAGTCTCTTGCAGGCTAAGATCACCACTTGCTAAGACTTGTTACAACAGGATTCCTTTCTGGTAAACCATATGTCAGTTAGGAGGACCTATTTGCCTTGCAGAAGATAACTTCTAAGAATAAAGAAATTCCTTTTCCATTGATCCTTTTCCTGGTTCCCAGTTCCTAGCCCTCCAGGAAAGGAAAGGAGTAGGCATGCATTGGGGAGGAGGGGAAAGAATACTGTCGGACCCTCTATAAAGGTATGTTCTCAGTTTGATAAGTTTCCCGCAGTTTGCCTTTGCCTTCACAGTCTGTCGGTACAGGAGTATTACTGACAATCCTTAGACTCTCAGTAATCCTAGCGGTATGGTAGTTGTGTCAGAACAGAAGGAGAAAAGTTTTAAGCAGTTGGATGAGTAAGAAGCTAATCCAAAATCCAATGATGTCAATGGAAATGTTGTCACTCAGTTGGCAATAGGTAGAGTCCCAGGAAATCCGCAGCATACTGACAAACTGGGCTAAGGAGCTGGGAAATGCCCTCCCTCTCTCTTTGTGAGTGGTAGTTCCTTACTTCTAATGCCAGAGAGAGAGGAGAGACAGAATTTGTTCATGCAAGATGCCCACTCAACGTTTTCCCACACATGCCAGATCAGAAAGAAACAAACAAGAAAAATTATTTCTAAGAGAAGTGGGACAAGCTCTATCCCCAAATTGTGCTCATAGTCATACTCTTACACTTAAAAGACATGAAGTCACAGGGGAGACAAAAGACGTGAAACTGCAGAGCATATTAAAATATTTTTTTAATATTTGCTTCCTGAGTAAAGTTTGGATTACATTATCTGGAGAAGACCAGTGTCCTTCAGATAGCAAAGGATATCTAAGTATCTCTCTGGACTGAAATTCATAGGTAAACTAAAGCTGGTTTGACTACACCCATCTCTTACTGATGCAACATTCAACCAGCTTCTCAAACAGAGTTTGTGATCAAGGCTATGCTATACCTGTATGAAGTTGCATAAGTAGGGACAGTATCATATGTGAACCCTAAATTCAGTTTCTCCTGTGATAAATACATTTAATTTTGTTCCAAACAAAAAATCTTAGCAAGTTATAATTAAGAAGCTGCTGCCAACACCTTCTCAATTTTATTTATATAGTCCTCCATAGCTTGATAAAATAAACCCTCTTCTCTGTTCTCCACTGCCTCTCTGCAGAGTTGCTTACCATTATCCCCTCCATACAGTGACTTTTACCTTACCAGAGGCCAAAGAACCCTACTTCGTATCTGTCTGGAGTCTTACTTCTTGTTCAGTGGCAGGGAAGGCTGTGGTGTTTTCGGCTACTTGCTATGCCATTGTAATCTCAGAGGAAATTATTATAACGTCTTCCTGAGAACCCACTTCTATCTCCCTAAGTTGCTACAAGGCAATTAATGCTGAAAAAGCTTCCTGATCAAGAAACTTAAAAGCCATGCAAATATTGTGGTATTAATACAGCAGCATTCCTCTTTCTGACCTGCAGAATAAAGACAGAGACCTCTCGGGAACACTCAGAGTCTACCTATAGACCATAGCAGAGAACCTTTGTTATGCTTTATGAGAACGCCAATTCTCTTGTTGTGATGGACACAAGCTATTTCTAGATAAAAAAAAAAAAAAAAAAATTCACCATGGTTAATATATTCCAGGGACACGACCCTGTTAAAAGTAGTGAGCAGTTTTGAATAACAGAAGTATAGGAGATCAAGCCAACACTTTAAATGAAACATTATTTATCGTGAAGTCTTCCTGGCTGCAGCTGTTTAAGGACAGCAAAAGGAGCCTCATATCAGTGTCTGAGAGTGATCTAACTGTGACAGGGCACTGTGGCACCCAGCAGGCTCTGGCATGCCAGGTAATGCCTGTTTGCCCCTAGTAGGACAGAGCTCGTGGTCTGACCAGCCTGATGCAGGCTGACAGCTCCTGCTGCTGCTCGAATCTGCTTCTGAAGGACAAATGGTCTCTAAAATTTGAGAAGCATGCTGCCGATTGGCATACAGTCTAATTTCTGTATTAGTTTATCTTCAGCAGGCTTTGCATTCTCAGCATTACAGACATGGGCTGGCTCTTTGTCTGGTGTCACTGCCACAAACAGTTACAAGTCACTTAAGCCATTTGTGAATGTGCACGACTGTAAAAATTGCTGCTAGCTAGCGTAACAAATAGACAGGCAGAGCGTATCACAAGACGCTGCAAGAGAAAAGAGGAAAAAAAAGTGGTGCCGTTTCTATCAAAGGAAAGCTTGAGTGGCCACCTGAAATACCACAACAGTTACAGTTTATGTGTGCATGTCACCTTTTGTACAGCAAGTAGCCCTCAAAATGTTTTTTTGTAATGAACCCCTTTAAAACTGAGAACACATGAAGGATACTGCTCCCACTTTCCCAGCATTTGTGTAGTTTGTAGTATATGCTTAGAGCTTCGGTCTTTCAGAAAACAAGTCTATCTGGTGCATTTTTACATCTGCACTTTGATTGCAAAAGGGGTAAAGAAACAAGAATTCAGCATGAACTGGACTGGAAGCTCAGGTATGAATGCAAAAGGCATTTTTCAATCACTAGTCAAAACATGGGGAGGAAAGGTAACTGATCTAACCGGTACAGCTTCATGTACTAATCTAAAAGAGATTTGCCTCACTGAGATAAATAAAAGGTCTGTGTTGATTAACGCCAGATGAAAAGCCACTCTACAGATCTTAAAGAAAAACTAAAGGAAGTGCCCAATAGCCTAGAGCTCTCATAATGGCTGAGACTCCCTACAGAAGACAATCTTTGTGTTATCTGCAGAAGATGGGTGGGTGTTGCTCAAATCTGCTTATGAAGCAGAGTAGCATTTTACAGTTTGTCTACTTATCAGAGCAAATGAGTTCCATCTGCTGAGAAACAGGACTGTTTTCGTGCCAAATTCCCACTCATGCTTTAAACAAAGTTTTCTAATAGCAACAATAAAAACACTCCATCATATAGAACTTATGCCGGACTCTTACGTAAATCTACTGAAGCCAGGAAGTTAAAACACATTGAGTTGCTCTCTTTGCCTAACTTATTATTGAAGGTCCTATATTTTGCTCAGATACAGTTATCTTGTGGTGCATCAAACACACTTTCAGTTCCGGATCTTGCTTTGATCTCTGCAGACTACAGAGTCAGGTTTCCAGTCAGGACAAAG
This sequence comes from Cuculus canorus, assembly GCF_017976375.1. Taxonomy (NCBI): domain Eukaryota; kingdom Metazoa; phylum Chordata; class Aves; order Cuculiformes; family Cuculidae; genus Cuculus; species Cuculus canorus. Next base: position 96,172,223 of record NC_071403.1, on the reverse strand, counting down.
TAAAGTATTCTTCACCATTTATTTAGCCATATGAGAGTTCAGAAGACAAAACAGACACACTAGCTTTCCTGCAATTAAAACTGCTCAAGCCACAAAAAAAGTATTACAGTAGCATCTGATGGAAGGATCCAACAAAAAAGGCTTTCAAAACTAAAACTCAGAGAGATCCCCAGCTCATCTTTCTCTATTCTACTGCCCTTGCAAACACACAATGTTATTAAAGAGGCAGTAGTGTCACAAACTGGAGTTTCTGATGCTGTCATTCACAACCCATACTTAAATCTGTATCAAGTAAGAGCTTGAAGCTCCGATGCAAAAGTTTCACCTGTTGTCAGTTCCACTGAAGATTATTTCTTTTAATATATATGTTGTGGTATAGACCAGACTAAGTGCTGTGAAAATGGGTGGGTGAGATGTGTATTCTCCATCCAGATTGAGGACTGACTCTGCTGTGAAGGCAGGAGTAACTCTTTGCATCATAAGCTGAGAATGCTTTTTTTACTGATGCCTGTACATTTCTGTTCGGTATTGAACCTTGGTTACAATATGTATAAGAAAGAACGTTTACTGGAGATGCCCAGATTCTCACTCTGTTCTCAGTTCACTGCAGAACTATTAACCTACCTGGGAGTTTTTCCTGTACTTGGAAAATACTGGGTACGACCAGAATTAAAGTCTGCTCAACGTAACAGAAGTCACTTAAAAATACAAATTGTTTTAAAATTAGTACTCAAAAGAAGAATGCTAAATTTACAGCTTGAAAACTTAAGCCTCTCTTTGTGGAGATCACATACAGCATAGGGAGCAACTAGTAGAGCTCTGGGAAAACTCACACTTTTCTTCCAGCAATAGCTGTATGACCCACCTACAGCCCATCCACACAGAGCAGACATATAAGCAGTGACGAGAGCTGTCATGATACAGATTTTAATTAATCTGTTAGCATTAAGAGATGTACAGCATAGTCTATTCTCCATTTCACTGCCGTAAATCCCAAGCTGTCCGACTGACGCGGGTGGTACCACGCTGGGGTTACTACACACCGGACTTCTGTGCTGAGGGCACTTGGTGCCATTCTGAGAGACCTTCAACAGGAAGGGTATAAGCATACGGTAGCATAAACCATGCTTCCGTCCCTGCCCGTCTGTCCTTTAGATAAGGACAGTTACCCAGTGCTAATCCCTGCAGAGCCCACCCTTGGGGAGCTGTTGGAGCCCCCTTTCCCTGCCCACCCATCCCGGCTCACCTTTGGCAGCAGGGCTCCCTCTGCTTGTGCGGACCGGCGGCCCCAGAGGGAGCGGAGAGGGGACCAAGGAGAGGACGTGGCTCAAGTCAAGCCCTCGGAGTTTAAACCCTCACTGCGCTACGGATTAGCCCTGCTGACGAGGCACAACAGCTGGGATCACAGCCCTGCACTGGAGGTGTCAGGGCTTGGTCCAGCATCCCTGCCAGGCACAGCTCCCCTTCAGAGCCGGCACCCCTCGCTCTAAGGAGCCCGCGGGACCAAACAGCTCTCCAAACCCTGAGAACTTCGCGGCAATTTCGCCCAAAGCTGATACATGGAAGGAACGAGCGCAATCCTCCGAATGGGACTTTCCGAAGCCGTCCGTGCGGGGACGGCGTTTGTTCTCCGCCGCGCGGCGCATCCCTGCCCCGCGCATCCCTGCCCCGCGCATCCCTGTCCCGCACATCCCTACCCCGCACATCCCTGCTCCGCACACCCCAGCTCCGCGCATCCCTGCCTCTCGCATCCCTGCCCCGCGCATCCCGGCTCCGTCCTTAGCGGCAGGGACGGGGAAAGGGGCTCCCCGTGGCCACAGCCCCCCGGCAGCGCCCCCTCCTCCTTACCGCGCTCCCCGCTCCCGTCCCGCCGCCGGGGCAGCGCCGCCCCTTCCCCCGAGCCGGGCGGCGCCCGCCGCTCCCCCGCCGCCGTTGCCATGGCGACTGCGCCAAGCCCATCTGGACCAGAGGCGGCCGACACCCACCCCCCCCACCCCCGCCCCCAGCCTCTTCCAAGGGATGGAGCATCATGGACTGGTTAAGGCTGGAGAAGACCTCTAAGATCATCCAGTCCAACTGTCAGCCCAACACCACCGTGCCCGCTAAAGTGTCCCGAAGTGCCACATCTACGCTGGTTTTGAACATCTCCAGGGATGGCGACTCCAGCATTGCCCTGGGCAGCCTGTGCCAACACTTTTAATAAAGAATTTTTTATTTTCTGTTAATGTCTGTTTTAATTTTTAATTTTATTTTTTTATTTTTAATTTTCATTTTTAATTCATTTTTTAACATTAATTTTTACTGTCTGTTTAATTGCTGCTTATCTTCGCCTCTCTTTCAGTAAAGAAATTTCATAAAATCATAGCGTCACTCGGTTGGAAAAGACCTCTTAGGTCATCAAGTCCAACCATTCCTATCTGCCACTAAACTATGTCCCTCGTCTACCCGCCTTTTAAATACCTCCAGGGATGGTGATCCAACCCCCTCCCTGGGCAGCCTCTGCCAGTGCCCAATGACCCTTTCTGTGAAAAATTTTTTCCTGGTGTCCAGCCTCAACCTCCCCTGGTGCAGCTTGAGGCCATTCCCTCTCATCCTTATCACCTGTTCAACACCCTCATCACTACAACCTCCTTTCAGGTAGTTGTAGAGAGCAATAAGGTCTCTTCTCAGCCTCCTCCTCACCACACTAAAACAAGCCCAGTTCCCTCAGCCATGACTTACCTCTATAGATTAAATTTGCACGGAGAAATGACAGCACAGTAAATGGATCTATTCAATTTCTTTATCACCAGGGCCTTCAGTAGCAGCTACAGCTGTCCCAGGGGCTTCAGTTGCAGAACTGACTTTTGGTACTTAAAGAGGCTTACAGGAAAGATGGGGAAAAGCTTTTTAGGGCACATACCAATAGGACAAGGGGTAATAGTTTTAAACTAAAAGAGAAGACATTGACACTAGATATTAGGAAGAAATTTTTCATGCTGAGGGTAGAGAAATACCGGAACTGATTATCCAGAGAGACTGTAGATGCCTTATCCCTGAAAACATTCAAGGTCAGGTTGGATGGAGCTCTGAGCAACCTGATCTGGTTGAAGATGCCCATTTTCACTGCAGAGGGGTTGGAACTAGATAACTTTCACGGTTTGTTTTAGCCCAAACCATTCCATGATTCTATGTCACACAGGTTTCAGTGGGTTTTGAGGGACAGAGGAGGACAAGGGGTCGGCACAGGAGCTGGGAAGGTGCAGGGGAGGTGAAGAGGAGGAGGGAGAGCTGTGTTGTTAGGAAGGTGAAGGACAGGCAATGTCAGAGGGCAGTGCTTCATCTGGGAAATAAGCATGTTACAAAACAGTGTCTGGGCCCTGGGAGCTGAGAGGGATGTGTGGATCTTGGAAATCCTGAGAAGTGATTGCATTTAGTAAGAAAGGAGGAAAAGAAGAAAAGAGAGAGGAAAAGGAATGAAATCTGGCCTGGAGACTGCCTGGGAGATGAGGTGTTTACAGGCGACCATGGCAGTGAGGGAGCAGGACCAAGTACCTCGTGTGGGACGGGGCCACACTGGTGGGCCCAGCCAGGTGAAATGGGAGTGACCTCTGTTGGCCCACGGCTCCCCACCCTGCCTCTGTCCCCACTGCAGAAATGAATGGAGACACCCTCAGTGTTGATGGCCAAATCCCCACCAAATTCAAGGGAAGTCGAGCTGCACCAGAGAGTCGCAGCTCTACAGGAAAACACACAGACTGGTGACACCACTCAAGCACTTGTGGAACCTATGTAAGTGTGTGTCAAGTCTACCAAGTCCCTGCTGAAAAGCTTTCATGCATTAGGGCTTGCGTTCACCAAGGTGTTTATGCAGTACTCTCCCAGCCAGTGGCGTTTCAGGCCATGTAAACCCGTACAGTAGATGCATAAATCAAAGCAGAGGGAAGGAGGAACCTACGTTTCAAAATAGATCAGCTAAACAATTACAGGTTAAAAGATGCTCAGTGCAGTCTAAATTAAAATGGATGAGGAAGGTTGGGGTTTTTTAATGTCTATTTATTATTAGATCAAATAACACAACCAGACTAACAAAGAGATTAGAAGCATTTTCTGCTCTGATTATTTGCCTGTCCTGAGCTTCAGATCCAGCCCAGCAAACTACCCAGTTTGCAGTGGTTTATAACATTATGGGTATGTTCTGCTCAACATGGGATTGACCTTTTTAATTAAAAGTCGTCTTACATGGCTAAAGACCTTTATATTTTCATCCATTACAATTTATTTCAAAAGTCACCAACTCCAATTAGTGCAGAACAAACTCTACCTTAAAAATACTAGAGTACCACATAAAACAGTTGTTATATTTCCAATACAGTGAATTCCTGGGAAATCCTTGCCATGAATCAGAGACACTGATGACTGGTGAATATCTTCAGGAGCACTTCTTTACAGATATATGTGCCTCACAAAGGAAAAATCATTCATCTCTCCTATTCCTTATTTAGCAGTTGAAACCAAAGATTCTTACCTTACACCCTTGTACTGATATGACTTACCTGATCAGTCAGCACTCAGATTACCAGTTGCTTGGTAGCAGCACTCTGTTAACATAGATGGAGTAAACCTTTATTTGGCAGTGTATTTTCCAGGACACACCGTGACAATCAGGTTTCCCCATATTGTAATCTGTAGTGCTGTCCATTTGGGACTGCTGTTTTTCTTGATTTATTTGATGCTGTCTGACTCACTTGGGTACATTACTAACACCGCAGCTGCAGTCCCTGTGATGTTAGCTGCAGATCCTTCATATTTCAGTGTCAAAGTCATAGACCTCTGACACTGGCACTGAAGGTGGACTTGGACTTCTTTGATAGGCAGCAATCACGCTGCTGCTGTGTTCTGCATGGGAGCAACCACAAGCAAATAATCTCACTGACAAAAATCAAATATAATATGGCAGGGTTATATTTGGCCTGCTGGTTTTGGCTAACTTGGTGAAGTGTGTCAATGAATATAATGGGGCTCACAGAGGGAATGTTGCTTTTTTTCCCAGGCTTAAAACCTTGCTTAGAAAAGTGCCACTTTCAGAGCTATTCGTCATATTTCTGTAGTGGTTGTTTTCCCTCAGCAAAGCAGTTTTTCATTCACTGGGAAGACCTTCTTCCTGCTGTTTACTTCAAATCCAGTCAGCCCACACACACAGAAGTGCACTGTGAGAAAAAAAGGGAAAGATCTTTCAGTCTGTAGCAGCAGTCCTCAGCCTTTTCGTAGCCGAGGCTTGTTTGGGAAAAACTGGCGATGTTACCATGTCTTTTCCAGCTACTACCTTTCTGTCCTTCCTCACTGTGTGGCTACCCCTTTCTCCCTCCACAGGCTATTGCTGGCTCACGGGCATGGGGACCGTGAAGGCTTTAATGATTGGATTCATACCTCAACCTCTGCGGGGTTTGACCTCACCCAAGAGGTACACCATCAGAGACCACTGATCCAGAAAGTTCAGAAAAATCAACTCAGAAAATCGTATCCTGGGTAAGTAAAAGAGGTTGATGCTTGGATGTTGTGTTCCAGGGCACAGCTGGACAAAGAACACAGTATTACAGGACTTTCTCTGGAAAACCTGTAGATAGGACTATTGCAGAGAGGTCTGTACTTCATCAAGGACTTTTGTCTTGGATAAACATACCGTAATGTTATTGCAAGGGTAGCTCTTGCTGAAGTGAACAGCCTTTCTCCTGTCACCTTATACAAGCTCCTGAGTGACAAGCTTGTTACTGCATCTGAGTAGGCTCTGATGTTCCTTTTTTTGTTCTCCTTCCCTCTTTTAGGAAAAGATGATAGTTACTATGGTTTACTAAAACTATAGATCCTGAAGCCATAGAAGACAGAGTTGTGGGTTGCTACAATGCCAGTAGTAGAAAAAGATCGCTAAAAATTAATATTAACTCATGCAAAGAAGAAAGGAAAGGAAAGGAAAGGAAAGGAAAGGAAAGGAAAGGAAAGGAAAGGAAAGGAAAGGAAAGGAAAGGAAAGGAAAGGAAAGGAAAGGAAAGGAAAGGAAAGAAGGAAGGAAGAAAGAAAGAAAGAAAGAAAGAAAGAAAGAAAGAAAGAAAGAAAGAAAGAAAGAAAGAAAAGAAAATTAGGCACAAGCAGTGACTTCAGATTCGTATCATGTCCTAATATTTATTGTGGATGAACCCCCAGGCTAAACATTTCAAAGGACTCTGGGGAAGCAATAGAAAATGTTTACTTCACTGTAGGGAGGTGGAATGAGTTGCCTACTAGGTGAACTATACCCTTAACTTTGACGGCACTAGGAAGTCAAAATCTACAATTGTTTTTTTCTTTGCTACACACATTGCCCACTCAGTGCAGTCAGATTTAACTGCTTCTTCCTTCTGATACACTGTAATAAGTGCAGAGAGGCTGGATGTGCACTGATCCTTGTGTACTTCAGAGCATCCTTAACCCTGATGCAGTGACTATAGCTAGGCATGGTCCTCAAAAGCCCTTATAATTGTGGAGATTTTCCACTGACAATAACCAAATAATCTTCCAGCCATGGCATAGCCCCTTCTCTCTTAAACATCCTGCAAGCTGGGGATTCAGAGTGTGCACTGCAGCATCTGACAAAACCACTGATGGTTTTACTTCTGTGCATCAGAGGTAAGCAGCACCAGAAAATCTGATATGCCGTTCTTAAAACTTGTTGCTTCCTTCTTGCCTCTCTGTTCTCCATTACAGTCATGTAACAGAAGTGTAGTGGTCTGTTTAATTGCTGATTATCTTAACCCAGCAACTTAACTAAGCAAATATTAGTTCCGTATTTTTAGCGCCATGAGTGAAAATGATGAAGTGCCATGAAATAATCAGCCAAAAAACAGATGTGGAAAGGCAAGCTGAGTAGCAAAAATTACTACACAGATGGTCGTGATAAATTAATTGAAAACACTAGGCTGCAGAGGGGGAGATGCAAAAAAAATTGCCACGGAGACTCAAAGTAGACAGATGTCAAAAATATCTGTGATTATGTGCTTAATTGCACTCTCTATGATTGCTTGATTCCTAGTGTACACTATTAACAAACAATGATCCCCAAAGGACATTATCAAGGTTGTTGGCTTTTAAAATGACCACATTTCAAAAGTTGCCAGTCAATAATGTCACCTTTACAAGGGTAATACTTTTTAAGCATTGATTTTCATTATGTGATGAAAATTCCCCTACTACTAGAAACATCACTGCTTTCAAATCATATTTTCAGGGACTTTGCCTGTCTTATCCAAATACACATTATTTTCTCTTACATTGTTTGATGCAAGTCTGACAGCAATTGACAGATTTTCATTAGTCCCTGTGGGCTTTGAATTGTTTGTTCTCTTTCATCCAAAAGTGAATTTTGTGCTATTCAAAATGCAGTACAGCAGGAATTTCATCATTAAATGCAACAGAACCAAGACTGTGTTCATGCTTGGAGTCTATGGATATCGATAGAGGGATTCAAGCTAATTTGGAAGAGAATTAAAAAAAAAAGAGAGGGGGAGCAGGGAGGAAGATGGTAATGCTGTAGTTTCTTTTAATACAAATACAGGGGATCTAACTGTTGCTCCATACAGTGTATAACCTGAAACATTGTGTGATGTATCATGCAGGAAATGCTAACTTTATCAGATACATCCCCTTCAGGAGACATCAGTAGGAAGAAAGAAGACAAAGATACTTATGAAACTGCTCTGGGGATCTGAGGCTGGAGGACACAACAGCAGGAAGATCCTCTGCAGGCAGGAACTGAAAATGCAAGCAAGCCCCAGTGGGATCACACTGTTTGTATAGTGCCTCCCAAAGAAAGTTGTGTTAACTCTTCCCACCCCAAGGCAGACAGACCTCTGGAGGAGACCTGTATCCTCAGTGGGTCTAACAGATGCTTCTTTTAAACACTTAAGAAAAGACGCAGGGTACAAAATCTCCCTGCCACTATACCCTAAGAACTTAAAGCCTACACCCCACAGTTAGGGAAGTAGGATCAGCCCGTTCCCATTGCCAACACCCACTTACAAATACAGGTTTCTGAAATGGTGGTATTTCACAGGGGAGCAACCTGTGGGCATTTGAATTAAGTCAAAATTCCCCGGGATATCACTTATATCCACAGATTCTTTCCCTGGTCACCCACACAGATACCTAAGTAGATTTCAACTCAACATTTCGGGTGTCCCTTACATTGCTCCACCAACCTGCTGAGCACTCAAGCACCAAATGCCTTTTGGCATAGCTGGAAACAAAAGCTGGCATACTGCTACCCTCACATTGGCTTGACCCTGGAGAGGCCTTGCCCTTCAGGGAGGCTGCTTCCTGTTTTCCCCATACTTTCTCCACCTGAGTCTGCAGACCGAGGGGTCTGCTGCTGCAGAAGCTACAAGAGCCACTCCGGCTCAGCTGGGCTGGGAAAAATGGGGAACAGTCAGAACAATTGACCCACTCCTACACACCAGGTTTTAGACAGGCTGAGTGTGTTACTTCTAATGCATCCCAAAATCCCATGTATTTAAAGCCTGGAGAGTTTGAGTGTTGCAGGGGCGAGGGGAGATTTTAGTCGCTGCTTGTAAGTCACGAACAAACCATTAAAGTAGGATTGCAAGGCGAGGATGGGGAATTGGGGGACCCCAGCATGAGTTTGGTTTTTCAGATCATATCAAACTTGTTCTTTTTAAAACGTGAATTCTTAGGGTGAAACTCAAGATAAATGCCTTGAACATAATTCTTTTACTTAAACGCCTGTTTTTCATAAGATACGTAGCATTACCCACCCACAGACCTGTATTTCTTTCAGTGTGGGAGGTCAACGTTTGAAACTCTAATCCCACAAATGCTGAGATTTAGTCTAAATATAGAGCCTGTGATTTTTTTTTTAAATTTTTTTTTTTAATTTAATTTCAATTCAGCCTATGAATTGCTCTTTCCTTATGGCCAGCCCCAGGCCACTGGTGCATCCATTACCCAGCATTACACTGAGACTATCAGCAGCCAAAGACAGTACATACCGCAGGGGACCTTCACTGGGGAAGGTGTTAAATGCGGTGATTTAGCAATAGCACGTCTTCAGTCTCTTAAGCAGACAGTGATCTATGGAAGCAGATGCATCTAGCAAACTGTATTCACAACACGTAGAGAGAGACAGTTCAATCAGTCCTGAGCCTCTGTGCTCACGAGTGAGTTGTAGTATCTCACTTTGGCACGGTTGTGCACATCACTGGAAGGTAAAACCCCATACCTGTGGCATGAGGCAGCAAATGCAACAGAACATGCATAGGCTATTGGGCTGCAGCTATCAAGATATATTTGAAATAACTCAGGCTCAGACTAGATGAGATCTTCTAATTTAATACTTATCTACCACCCCACTGTTCTGAATGACAGGAATCCTTTTGGGCGTGCCAGTTAAATATTCTGCTTCATAACTCAAAATATTAATTATTTGACAAGCCAGTGCTCATGTTCTTATCATTGCAGCAGTCAGTTTTCTGTTGTGATTCTAAATAGTTAAGTAAGCTGTGTACTAGGAGGAGTAATCTCCTGTAATACATTGTGGTCTGATGTACGCTGATAGATTGGAGTGTTACTTAAGCTTTAATCCCCAAGAAATCAGTGATTACCCACAGGAGACAAATGGAGGGCTGTTTATAGTAAAGTTGCTAGACAACAGTGCACCATTTTAAGCATATTTGTCCGAAGATTAAGTGCATTTCAGAGGCTAACAACTTTTCCAACAACCCATTTACGAAAAACAAAGTTTTAAAAATCTAGCTTTTCAAGAGACAGGAGTATCCCAGTTATTACTTGGCATTTGCAGTGACTTGGAAACAGTGAGCGTGGTGGAGAATATAGAGGAACAGGCTCCTAGGGCTTAGTCTGCAGAGAAGAAATGAAGAAGCAGCACAGTGGGGACTATGCACAGGTCTCTGCCACCCCTCTGCACACATAGAGTATGCATTTCCCCAGCATTTACATAGTAGTGCCAGGCAGCTGCTTTGAAGCCTTTTGTTCACTGGCTCCCTCAGAGACTAGAACTAAAAAGAGCAAAAAAAAAGACACAAACTGTACCGTTAAACCCATCTCTTTTCCCCCCTTTTTCTCTCCAGTGAGCTGAGACTACCTTTGTTCTTTATGGAAAAAGGGAGTATGTAAATGTGCAGAGAAGGGCTGTGTTTATCAAAATCTATTTGGATCTATGCTCCAACATAAACTGTATTGCTAATGTCTAACTGAACTTTTTTTTCCTTTTTAACTGCAATGCTGCCTCATTTAGTTTTGCCTCTTCTTGTAATTTTTTGTTGTCTCTTTGACCACATTATTTGTTCCTTCTTCCCAATACAGAAAATGAAGCAGGGAAGGAACATGGAGAGGCAGGGGCAGAGGGACAAAAAAACCCCGAAAAACAGAGGCTCAAAAAGAAAGGTTTTCCTGATTCAACCTTCAGATCCCATTTTCATTTTTAAAGAATCAAGTGTCCAGATTATATAGTCTTTACAGTATACAGCCTCTGTGTTGCTTGGCAACTTTCTGAAATAATCTTGGGTTTTAGCAGAGAGGGGGCTGTTCATGGTGTACGTGAGTGTTTCAAAATCCAATCCTCTTAAATTATTTTCTCAATGCCTGGTCAGTGCTCTTTTGCCTCTTCTTGACATATAGCAACAAGACTGCCTCTTTTCCTTTTCTTTTTGCAAAGTCCACATAGGACCTTACAGGCACATGGTGGCTGAAAGGGTGTCTCATGACTTCTACATGGAGAAATTCAGCAAGTTTGAGCAATTGCACCACAATAAATAAAAATCATGTCCCTCCAGACCTTATTCTTGCTGGTCGCTAATGTTAGCAACCTTCTTGTGTGGTGAAAGTGTCTTCCCTCAAATAAGGATTTAAGAATAAAGTCCACTTTGCTGCCAAAATAAGGCAGGACCAGCTTCAAGCCTAGCAATGTGACGGGGAGGTGGGACCAACGAAATGGTGCTGACTTGCCCATCTTCATGCTGTGAAAGCTCAGGCGTTGAAGGTGGGCACTGCTGGCAGCAAAGCCTCCTCTCAGCCGCAGCAGCTGGGGTCAGTGGCATGCCTGGATCTCACAGCAAGCAGCATGAGCATTGTTATCTTCCCAATGTGCACCCTTCACAACTCTGGATCATTGCCTGGCCCGAGCACAGCGAAGGACTTTGCTGGAGAAGCCGCAAGGCAGATACAACTGATGTTGGACAGCTTTAAACATGCATAGAACTGCAAGTGTTGAGGAGGTCACCTCACCCACTGCTGGTGCTGGGGTAGTGTGAAGCACATAGTGGCCATCCCTGACAGGTCTTTGTCTCATCCATGATGGCAGGGATCCTGTGGCCTTCCTTGTGTACTAGTAGTGCTTCACAAGTTTTACAGTTACAAAATTTCCTTTCGTATTTAGCATAAGTTCTCCTTCACACAGATTAACATGGTTTGTCCTCATTTTATACCAAGCTGATGGGGAGAAAACTGCCACAGTAGAATATCTGTGACCTGTATTTATATCATGACTTGTTGTGACTCCTGGTTCTTATTTTGCAGAACCTCTGCTACATGTATAGTTGTACATCCCTAAACATCATTTCACCTTCATCATTACTGAATTTCATTCTTGGCTGTTTCCCCTGTTAGTCCCCATCATTTTTAACTCGGGCCCTCACTCCAGGTGCTTTCGGTCCTTTCTGGCAAGAAAGTCATCTCAAAATTAAATAAGTGTATTCTCTAGTCAGTCCCACTGGACAGTAATAAAAATATCCAGTAGAGCCAGGCTCATAGCACATCCCTGAGAGACCTTACTTGAAATTATCTCCTACACTGAGATAAAGGAATGAGGGGGCTGTGAGAGTGGTTTTTCAGCCAGTGCTTCTTTGTTATGGAGCTTCATCTATACCACAGTGTCCCTAGTGCATCATTAACTCCTAAATTTTTGCACAGAAGTCTGTGCAGTTGAGAGCAGGATTTGGCCTACATATTACCAAGATTTGCTGTTCTGGTCCATGCTGTTTCAACAGCTATCAAGATGAAGACTACCTATTCCTAACTTGAGGAATAGCATAACGCACAGTGTAGCAAGAAAAGCAGAGAAACACGTGCCCCAAAGCACTGCCTTTTTGTGAGACAAAGGCAGTCAGGGCCTATCCTAAGTCCCAAGCCACCCATTTAGACATATACACACAAAGCCTCTGAGGTACATGCTGGTCATCCTCACAGCTATAACAAGCTATAACTTGTTTGCAAATTCAGAGGAAGATTGGATCCTGAATTATTTGCTTGAACTTCAGGAGACAAATGGGAACTGATATGGGCTTCATAAAAAATTTCCTACCTGTAGATGAACTAGGAAAATTGCAGCCACTGTACCTGAGCATTTTGTTTATTTTCTATGATTAGTGTCTCAGGAAGAAAACTCAGAACATGCAGGCTCTGGTTTTGCAAGATACTGAGCTTTCTGTGTTCCTTATCTAGAGGAAACCCCACAAGGTGAGGGATTTTGGTACCTTATGCCCAATGTGTTAAACACCAGTTTAGTAGGTGAGATCATTTGTTGGAATAAAGGGACTGGAGCTGCTGAAAAGATGAGGACTGGGTGATCAGGGAGCTCTGTGAGCAAAAGCAGAGGCAGCCTTGAGAGAAAATGTAGAAGCAAGAAGTTCTTTTCATATGCAAAAGCTGTCCACCCCCTTACATCAAGAAAAGACAAGCCCTTCCCTCTTGGAAGTCACAAAAAAATACTGAACATCTCTGTTCAACACCACATTTAAATAATTGTGTGTAAAAAGACAGCTTCTGTCCCACCATACTCACTTAGCCTTTCCATGGATTTAGAGGAAAAAGAAGTTTGAAATGCAGCAGTTGGTACACTTCCTGGTGCAGTATCTGAGCGGGTTGCTCTCTACACAGCCCCCAGTGCTTGTGTTCTGGAAAGGAAAGCCACATGGAGATGGACATGGAGACTATCATGCTCCTGGGCCCCTGCCACTGGGAGGGATGGAGGTCCTTCGTGGTAGTGGGCACACAGACCTGCACTGCTTCTCCCACAGCTCTGCCCGTTTGAAGGTGGATGCAGCAGCACCCCTTGCCAAGGGACTCCAAAATTCTGGCACCAAATTCACACACTTTCTCAAATCACGGCTGACCTGGAGAGGAATAGTTTGAAAATGAAAGCTCCTTTCTTTCCTGAGCATTGATATTACTGTGAAATAGTATCCTGCTCAAAATTTGCCTACCAGGAGGAAGAGCCTGTCTTTTTTGAAAACAGCTACTGCAAGAACACTCTTATTCTGCTGTAAGACTGCATTTTCTCCAGTTCTTCCAAATAATATATTCCGTAACATTCAATGCTGTCTTATTTTTATGATGTAGACAAGCCTCAAATGCCAGCAAAAGATGAAACAGAAACTTGAAGAACCAGGCTGCTCTCTTACTGAGGAAAGACTAGGCGCTGCTGCCTCTGAGGACTTGTTTTAGCAGCAGGTAGCAGAACTAGAGAGATTCCCCTGGAAAATTACTGACAAAAAGTGAAATGCAAAACAAATAACCCGTTCCACTTCCAGCTACTTATTGGTAAAGCGAAATAATCTGTCAGCAAGGAGGATATAAACACAGAGTATGTTTTCCATGCCTGACAGCTCCTATCATCTTCATTTTGCAAACAGAGTCCAGCACAGCTTCCTGCGGGCAGCAATCAGCTTTCTTTGACAGTCAGTGCTTTTGAAAAGGAAATGCAGACACAACATAATGTTGAGGGGAAATGTAACTTCTGGAGTGAGATTTTAGTGGCAAACAAGGTACAGTATTCAAAGCAGAGGGGTTTGAATGCCACATTCACTTTCCCTCCAGTTGCTGTTAGTTTGTACCAGGAAGTAAACTCTCCTGGTGGTGGTCTCTGAAGGAACCGCAGGAATGTGGGGGGTGCTGGCTCTGAGGAGTGGGCTGTGTTTCAGCAGTGGCAGATCATCTCCTTGGGCTATGGTGTCCTGCCACTGGCAGCCTGCTTCCCTGCAAAGTGGTTATGTCTTCCTCACTGCCCCTGAATGTGTACACCATCCAGATTGCGGCGTTGCCCTCCCTCTGCTGCACCGGGGAGTGAGCACATCTCCCTGCCCAGGGTCCCAGTTGATTCCTGCATTTACCAGCATGGCTCAGCCAGAGAAATGAGCCTTGGTACTGCCTAGATTGCCTTCGTTTCCTGGTGTGATTATGAATGTAACCCCATCCAAGTAATGGTCTTGATGTATAGGAAATACTGGCTCTGATCTCTTCAACACCTATACTTGCTTCTCAGTTCCTCTGTCTTGGTCTTTCATAATCTAAAACTCACTGAAGACCTCCCAATAACCTGAAGATAGACCACAGTGACCTTGGGATACGTGCTGAGTTGAGATATGGATGGCTGTTTCCTCCTCAGAGCTCAACTCTACATCCTCATATGAAATATGGTGTGAAGAGGCTTAGAGCCGGACCTTGGTGCCCATGCTGACTATCTGCCTTGCAGGAACAATGGGTCCTGCATGGCTGTGAAGCTGCCCCATTTCACGAAGGGCTAGAGCTGGTGGAAAAATGATTGTCTTAATGTCTTGTTGTTGATCTAGTGGACATGGAGGAGAAGGTAGTCTAAAATAAACAGTGCAGCAGCAGTTAGTACTCCTGTCATGGAAAAGAGAGTGTGTGTGAGAGAGAGAGAGACAATGAGCCCCACTCAAGAAGATTAAACAGTGGACCCGGTGACTTAATGTCTTAGGGTTTTTTCCATTCGATGAGGTACGTTTCTGATGACTGCAGTTCAGTAACTTTTACCCTAAAGGACTTGATCGTCAGCTTACGGTAAATCACCACAGTTGTGTCAGCTTCATTCTGTTCACACAAGCACGCGATCTAACCCATGTGAACATCCAAGCGATACCTGGCATGAGTTTCCTTTGCCCTCTCTTTACTTTCATTTCAGCCCTGCTCAGAGCAAATCGTTGGTGACTGTCATACACTGAAGCTTTACACTAGAGATGAGCTCAAAGCAGAAGGTCAGATTTTAACGCAACTCTGTCACAGGGAGCTGAGGTCTGTTTTTGCTGTAAATATTTATCCAGCACATTCCTGATGCTCTCAGAGATAATGATAGAAGATTAAAATGATTATCATCTCTGCGAGGAGTGGCTTGCCATGATTCATGAAACACAAATCAGCCAGAACGAACCTAGTCCTGTACCAGTAACTGAAATGCAAGGAAGCTGGAGTGGAGAAATGCTGATGTGTTTTCAGCAATGGGTCTACAGGAGGATTAATTCTGTGATGTCTGAGTCCAGTGTTCCAGAAACTGTCTGGCCTCTGCAGAATATTTCATTAACTCTACTGAAAGGCTTTGCTATGGATTTGAGAAGGGCCACAGAGAGCAGCCAAAAAAATCACACTGACTCATGCAGCCTGATCCTTGGCATTGAAATGATAGTCATCGTATGCTAGCAAGAGAAAGCTAGAAGGTGGAGGTGGGCACCCACGGGCACCATGACACTTTAAAAAGTAGCAGGGCCAGCACTCAAAAGTGGCTGAGGCAGCAGCACAAGGGAAAGAAGAAAGAAAGAGTAAGTTGAAGGTAAGTTGAAGTCCTCACTGAGCTTGTACAACAGTGCTTCTTTCTTCCCCATTGCCTCCCCATCATGCCATACTGGTGCTTGGCAAAGACAGATAAATACATTTTTGAGTTATCATACCGACAGTAATGAAATCATAACACCAGCAAGAACTGCTTTTTTCAGCAGAAACATATGGGTCAACTCTCACAAGGGTTTCACCATCCTGATTCAGATAGCTCTGTGATAGGATTTACCTGAGCATTTATTCTTTAAGGTGTTTCCTGGTTATTGGAGCTATTATCCAGCTCAGTGGGTAGTTTATTTATTCTTTATGGAAGCTGTAACTGTCCTGAGAACCAGTCTTCTTTTCACTGACCAAACAGGTACCATACGGACAGCTTCTTGCCTGCCATCTGCTCTAACCTGGCCAGGAGGGACCAGCTGCAGAGGCAGCAATAATTCAGTTTCCACTGACACTTAGTCCTTGAGGTCTCTGCTGATGGCTTATAGCAGTCCAATAAGTCTTACATGTGATGTGCACAACTACCCAATAAGATTGAGACCATCTGTCTCGTTAATGGCCCATGCTCCTAAACGGTGATTAGGCACTGCAAATGCAGGTAGCTCCCCTGAGGTTAGCTCAACCCCAACAATTTGTGGCAGCCAAGGATCTTGCCGTTTCTCTGAGCCTGCACTTAACAGATGCTATGCTACAGTCTTCTGCTTGGCTGAGGGCACTGGCATCCCTTACACAGCCAAATGTGGTGTGACTGCTGGGAAAGTATTTTGGCAGAGGTCAACCCATGCATAGCAAGTGATGTGTGATGTGAGGGATGACAGTCTGTGTGCAGCTGGCACCTGGCATGTTGCTTACCTCGTGCCTGAGAAATGTGAGTCCTGGAATCTGTGATGAGCGATTCTTCTGCAATAGGATGAACATGTGTGTCTGTGCACTCTTTGCATATTTGGGGATTCCTTTATGATGGGCATGTCTAGGAAAGGCGGAATATGCATACACATTCCACACACAATTTTGGGAGCTGTTTACATACATTAAGCTGTCCTCTCAGTTACACTTTGGGCTGAAGAACAAGACCTCATGTCACTGATTAAACTGTATTTTGAGCACTACAGAAATCAGGAGTTGTGCAGCACAAACTGAATGGAAACAAGGCACAGAGGAAGGGATTAGTCTTCCAGGTCAGCAAAAAAAAGAAATAAATTGAAATGACAAAGATAAAGTGCAGTTTCATAGCTACAGATTGCTCTGCATGGCTGTGGAGAACCTTGTTTCAGAGGTATCTGAAAGCAATAGGAAGAGCAGGAAATCAAGAGCTCCCACTGTCTTCTATTACCAGCTCTCACTCCCACTTGCCCTGTGATGCTTAAACCTGCAGGCATGCATCTGGGGTTTCTAAGCATGTATTTAGCAGCCGTCTTGAAGGGGGCAGAGTAGAAGTGTCACAGGAGTCTGGTTTTAATAACTGTGCAAAGAGGAAACTTAAAAACAGGAAGCTAATGACTCTGAAGATGCTCAACTATAAGATAGTCCAACCATAGGATCAAAGAACCATAGAACCATAGAACCATAGAATCATAGAACAGTTTGAGTTGGGAGGGACCTCAAAGATCACCCAGTTCCAACCCCCTTGCAATAGGCAGGGATACATCCCACTAGATCAGGCTGCTTAAGGCCCCATTCAACCTGGCCTTGAACACCTCCAGGGATGGGGCAGCCACAGCTTCCCTGGGCAACATGTGCCAGTGCCTCACCACCCTCATAGTGAAGAAATTCCTCCTGATGTCTAGTCTAAATCTGCCCCTCTCCAGTTTTACCCATTGTCCCTAGTCCTATCACTACATGCCTTTGCAAAAAGTCCCTCCCCAGCCGTCTTTAAAGTTAAAAAATCTGTGCTCCTGTTGCTTTAGTAGCAGGTTTCAAATTAGACATCTGCTCAGGTATTGCCCCAAGTGAGTGTGTGAGCCACTTCAGAAAAATGCTTGTGGAAAGCCAAGACCTTCTTTCACTCTGCACACTGGCTGCATGGAAGTTACACCAGGCTCTTGTCCTGGGAGGGGACCTTGACTCTGCTACAGACAGCTGAAACTCCGCTGAAGCCAGTGCCACTGCCCTGCTTCATATTAAGAGCTCAGCTTGGTCTAATGAAACCATCTGTGTGGAAAGCATTTCCTGTGCACAGTTGCTCTTGCTGACTGGAGGACAGGACAGCCCAGCAGCAGCTCACCAGGGTCTGTGAGGGGACCACTGACACACTGGGAGTTACCTGTATTCCTCCTGCAAGGATTTCCATGGGAACAAGCTGGCAGGTGACCCCTAGTCTCTCTGGTGTATGAGCTAACACATAGCTGTCTTCTATCTCCCTGGCCTTTGGGAGAGAACTGTTACCTGCAAGTCATGATCAGAGTTCCCAGGGAAAAGCAAAGGAAACGTTCTTTTTGCTCCAGCATCTCAGTCTCTCTGGGTTCTGCAAACACAAACTCTCTCCTCACAAACGTTTTTATGGGGAATGTGGTCACATACTACCCCAGATCCTGGTGCTGCAGAGTAACAGGATGCAAAACAGGCTACTCAAAAAGGGGCTCAGCAACCTGCAAGCCACAGAGGTTCCAGTTCCAATTCCTCCTGTGTCAAACCACAATAACTGGAAAAAAAATCCCCCATTTATTTCCTTGAAGTATTTCTGACAGCACATCAAACCAGTTTTACATAACTTAAGGAAATGCCGATGCCATTCACTAACAGCAGGACCATCCAGAGCTTTTTGAGGCACCGGTAACATTGCATTCAATGAGTAAACAAACTGTTATTTTCACTGGAGTGCAACTCTAAAAACACAGGCAGATGTGTGGAGGTGTAAAAAGCAGAATGAGGGCAATGAGTCACTGCTCACCCCAAAGACTTGCAATGGGCTGGCCAAGGACTCCCAAGCGTGACAGCTCTGAGCACAGACAAGCTTCAGCAGTGGATGAGGCATATTTCATTCATTCCTAGCACCACTATTTTTGCTACCTGTGACTCTAGCAGAAGTTTCAAGCCTCTCTGAGAAAGCTAAGAACTATATTTTCAAGGAGGAGGGTTGTTGTAGCAGCTGATGTCTTTCAGCTGCAGTCACTTTGAAAGGAAAATAGCTATCAAACCAAAGATGAGCTGAGCTCCCTGTACTTCAAGGATCAAGCGTGGGCTGGCCTCTGCAAGCAGAGGTGAGTTGCCAGGAGCACTGACATCACTTCCTAGGTAGGAACCAGGCAGGACCCAGAGTGAGCAGCTTTTCCTGGTGTAACTCAGGTTACAGTACCAAATCTTGATGATTTCTCCTCATCAGTAGCATATATCCTCCATGTTGCTTAAAGTAATTGATAGCTTCTGCTGAAAAAAAAGGCCACCAAATGCCACAAGTCAAAAGTGAGCTACTGCATAATGCTGGAGAAAGGATTTGACCCTGGCCAGCACTCCCTGTCAGTAGCATCATTGGCACACAAGAGCTTTTAAATGAACAGGAATATAGATCATATTATTAGAAACACAGCAGTTTTACTGCAAGATCACGTACTCCTCTGCTCCACGGACAGGCTTTTGGCTGTTTTAAAATGTCTATTGCTCATTCCGAATGTCGCAGGTGTTAAGGACCAAAACATCTCTTCCTCCCACAGCCTGCTTCCCCCACCTGTAAAATCCCAAGTTCACAGGCACCTTTGAGTGCTACAGTGTTACTGTGACACCCTAACAAGCTGTTTAATTTGAACTTCTACAAACAACTTTGCTCAAATTTCATCACCAGGCACCGCCTATGCCTGAACATGTCTGTACCAGGTTCCTAATGTCATGTCCTCAAACACTGCTCTGGAAGGAGTTGATGCGGTGGCAAATACTGCTTAGCTGTACTCTAGGTCTGTCCTTTGGAATGGTCATGGCTATTAATGCTGGATGATGCCTGCTTTGACCTGGCATGAAAACTTGCACACAAGAACTGCCTAAAGCCTGCAGTGCGACTAAAACTGATTTTAACTGGCACACATTTGTTTGCCTTTAGTGGTGTGATGTACAGACTTTTAAACCTGGGTAAAAAGCAAGGTCCAGATAGGTCTAGAAACCAGCGGTCAAATCCTGAAATTAGCATTTAAGCAGAAGGACTGTCTGAAAAATCAGAGTGGTGCCCAGTGAATGGAAGAAATAACATTGAGAGACTGAGCATCTGCATCAAGTCAAGTGCTCCGTCTGGCTTTGGGCAGGGCTTGTGCATTGGCTGTGCACCAGCCAATACACACACAATGTCCTCCAGCTAAAGCTAGAAATGAATTCACTCCTAGACTTTTCTCAGGCTTTTAAAAATTCTCTGATTGATCCTGACAGCTCAAAGATAAAACTGAGAAGCTCAGGACAGGAAAACCACCAAAGAAGCAGAATCTCAGAGAGATTTTATTCAGTTTGCCTGGCTGATCGATCAAGGACACTCACTGTTCAAATAGACGGGAGCAGTGTGAGCCTTTTCATGATCCACTAGAGAAAAAAATATTTTCCAGCACCAAAATAGCCAAACCAAAAGAAAATGTGTATTACTACCCAAACAGCATTGTCTCCCATCCATTAGATAAGGTGCACTCATAATGAATCCTGTGCTGCAAAAACTGACAGGAGACACTGTCTGAGGCAGAAATCCCAGCCCTGTGTCTCCAGAGGGACTCTTAACTGGCATTAGTGGGGTTACATTAGAGCTGACCTGCTCCTCTCACTTTTGCCACAGTCAGATGTTTCGTTATGGCACGTGCCAAGACCATCAGCCCACCTGTCTTTCACATTCCGGCCCTCTCATGCAGATACTTGAGCTCTTGACAGGGCTGGGTTTTGTGCCATCTGAGCCAAGTCCAGCTTCATCCCAGCACTAGAGGCTTGCCATGAAGGAGAGGAGATTGCTTTTGCTCCTCCCCTGGCTCACTTCTGAGGGTCATGGCAGATTGCCACTGGCCTCACAAAGCTCCAGTATTTCCCAATACCAGTACAAAACAACACAGTCCTGCACTCAACTCAGCTCTCTACATGATGTGGGGGGCTGTGCTGGGGTGGGCTGCCAGCCCCATGCGGCAACACCAGAGCCATGGAGTAACCATGAGTGCCCCTGGCATAGCAGGACATCCCATGGAGCACAGTTTGGGCATGTAGGAAAGAGAGTGGGGCTGTGCTCCTGGCTGGATTTGTTTCAAGAGTGTCTTTGCAGAGAGGAGAGGCAAAATTTCCCTCTGAGTGAGCAGTGAGCAGGACAGCCCTGGCCAGGGAGGGCATGCTTGAAGGAAATAAGGGCTGGAACAGTTTGGAGTCAATCACTGCTGTTGCTGCTGAAGTTCCACACACCTGCTGCAAGGTAACTTAGTGGAAATCAAAATCATTGCAGAGGACAGATTGAATCTCAAGTGAGCGACACAAAAATGACAGGCTAATTTTATGTTTCATTTTTAGCAGCACTATTTGAAGTGTAGGATAATGGTTAACTAATCTAACCAGGTTCTCACTTCAGGTAAGAAAGGCAGAACAAAGAGAACTACTTCTTTTTTTTTTTTTTTAATTTTTGTAGTTCATCATTATAATGAAGCAGCAACGTTGATATTTTTAGATTTCCATATATAAACTTTTAATTGTCAATGAATGTGATTATAAGAATAGCTTTGGTTAAAAACAATACATAGCCAATCACCAGTCATTTAGCTATGTTTGTGTAGTAGCAAATAATTTTGCTTTTAAACTCTGTGTAATTTCAGTCACTCTCAGACTGGCTGACACTAGTGTGCAGTCCTTTGGGATGCCCAAAAACATACGGAAACCGAGCCAAAAGCAGAGCAGTTCTCCCTGGCCAGGTGGCCCCAAGGACAACACCCAGGGATGGATTTCCAAATCACACAGGCTATGCCAGGGAGTGGGCCCAGCCTGAGGGACAGAGGTGCGCTCCTACATCCTTTGGTATCATGCCCAGAAGGCTCAGGTGCCAGTATCAGAGGTAAACAAACTCGTCATAAAATGCACAAACAAAACAGCTAGTAGGGCTCATACCCACGTTAGGCTGAGTGAAGAGAGAGTGTAAGGTTAGGTTAAAGAACAGCGATGTATCTCTTGCACTGTGGTTTATGCTGGAAGCAAGAATCTCCCAGGCGAACCAGGGATCCTTTGTCTTTAGTCTGAATTACAGCCAAGAAGTAGTGCTTGGCAGGGGTTTGCAGCATGAAAATCCCCTCTTTCCTCTCCAACAGCCTCTTGGCAGGATAGGGTGGAGGTGGATGCAGAACGCAAGCCTCCACAGTCTTTTCAGCCCCTCCTTTCCTGGGAAAGCCTGAGAACCTCACATGGTTCAAAGGTATTTCCCCTTCTATTGTCCCTTCATTAGAGCTTATCAGGATCTCTCAGCAGAAATACATGCACTCATGATGCAGGCTTGACTACTATAATTCCTCTTCTCAGGGCTTGCAGCTTAGCTCCTGTGACACCCACTTCTCTGGCAGCAGCAACCAGCATGTCTCATCCATCTCAGAGCACCCTCCAGCCTGCACCCCAGCTACATGCCCAACAGTGCTCCTCTGACTTGCAGCTGCTGCTGGTGTCTTTCCAAGCTTACAGCCAGCGCTCGCTCTGTTCACAGCAGCCACATTCCCACCATGGGGGCTAAGATGAGCAGGAGAAGGCACTGTGCTGTCCCGAGCCCAGGCAGAAGCTGTCCCCCTCCCTTTCTCCAGTTACCTAAGATAAGTTAACAGCTCTCCTAATATCATTTTAAAACTCTGAAAATCAATAATATTTATATGGTTCACCAGTTCTGCTTTCTTTCCCACTCTTCCATGGGTCTGGTCTCCCTCCTCACAGAGAATGACATTTTTAGGATGTGGTTCAATAACATTATTCTTTTACAGTGGCAAGATCCTTGCTAGTAGGCCATTGGGTAATGATTATTATCCAGCCAAAGGGCTGTATGTTTGCATTTCTTTTCCTTCCTGATCACCTACCCTGTGTGCTAATCCAAACCAGAACTTTATTAGCAACATGAGCTGACCAATATTGTGCAGGCAAAACTGGACAAGATTATAATGTTTTCAGTTACATGAGGTGGAGAAAGCCAGACTCTCACCTGAACAGTGACGGGTATAAGCCCTCTACACTCAAATTCTGTCAGAGTTCAAGAGATTCCAGAGTCTGATGCACATCTCTGAGAGTGAGGTGTATGGTACAGTCAGGAGATAGGTGCTTTAGGGTATCACATCCCCTGGCCAGCCCTCCCTAGCTGCTGTCTTTCCTTATCCATCTTTTCTGTTTGGTCTTAGACGCATCCTCCGTGGCAAATGCTCTGTTGTGCACCATTTCAGCTCCACAACAACATCGTCATTTCTAGGTGCCTCTGGAGCATAAGGAGTAATAGTACATAAGTGGAAGAGAAGAAACCTCCAGGGTGCATCTATGGTTCAGACAACCTCCAAGCAGTTCCTTCCCTGTTTTTCTGAGCTTTGCCTCTAAAGTTTTCCCTCAAGTCTGCAGAGCACCTTCTGCTGTTGCTGTGAGGTCCTTATGTATCTGTAGCTCTGGTACAAAATCAGTAGCAAATCCACACAGGCAGAGAGAAACACTGATCTTGCAACAGTGACCATTTTTAAACTACTTTTTAAACTATTTAAACTATTTTTTATAAAGTGGAGCCTGCATTTGATCTCCAAAGATCAAGGTCTTTTTGGGTAAAGGATACTGCCAGGGAACATGTCTTTACTGAGCTCCCTTACGGCGAAAGACTAAAAATCCTCTCTCATCACTGCTATACCGTGCAGGGCATGAGAAATAGCAAGGAAACCCAGCATTCCTCAATCCTCTGATCTCCTGTAATCTGGCCCGCTGGCCTTCTGCAGCAATTTTCTCCACAGCCCACCATGCAGAGCATGCCCTCATTGCCCTGGGCCTGCTTAACCCGGCTCTACCTTAATTTGCACCAGCAGCAGCATTACATAAATTACTTACTCACTAATGATGTCTCTCTTAAGTAAGCAAATGGGATGACATCACCCACCAGCAAAATACCAGCTGCTCAGGGAAGGAGAGCAGGAGGGGGTGAGCGTGGGGGTGTGCACACAGAGACTGTTTGAGCCGTGGCTGCACAGCAAAGCCCAATCCTTCCAGGAACAGAGACAGGATCAGGGATAATTCAGGCTGAGAAGAACCTCAGGAGGTCTCAGCCTGACCTGCTCACAGCAGGGTCAGTGATGAGGCCAGGCCAGGTTGCTCAAGTGCTTTATACATCTAAAGCTTGAAAAATTCTAAGGATGCAGTCTGTATAGCCTCTCTGGGCAACCTACTCCAGTGTTCAACTGTCCTCACAGGGAAAAAAAAAAAATCCCTTGTATCCAGTCTGACTTTTTTTCTGACCTAAAGCATCTATGCCAATTATAAAGCTGTACGCTATATAAAAAAAAAATCATAGAGATACATTCAAATCAATCCACATCTCTGCCCACACCTTTGTTAATAGTAGCCCAAGCCTTCTCCAGCCTTTAATAATCTTGTTATACAATATTTGTTGTACACAGTATCATTTAATTTATCTGCGGGAGCGCAGAAATTTGTTCATCTCTTAAATACCTCAAGCAAGCAGGACCATATGCATTTACACAGCTAAAATGACTGTGTAGCTTATGTTTTGCCCAGATGCTGCATCACTCCCTTCATGCCACAGCAACCTACCATTCACAAATTGCTCACTGCCTCCTCCAGGCTGGAGGAGCCCTGCCAGCTGCTTGTTTCCAGAAGGTTTCTTCCTGCCCAGCTCAGCCCTCCCCTTGGGATCAGGCAGTCCCGTGCCTAGGGCAGTGCTGCTTGAGCCCAAGCTGGCTGGTAGCAGAGACATCACCCTTGCCAGAAGCCACATGAAGGCTCCTGAGTGCTGGGGGTCTGGAACTGGCCTCAAGCATCCAATAGCTGCCGTCTGGGAACCAGATCCTCAACCCCCTCAAAATCGTTTCTGCTCCACAGGACTCAACCTGTGAGTGCCTAATTCTGCAGCTCCTGAAAGGGTGGCAAGTGAGATCTGATGTGAGCTGCTGCGATAATCAGGAAAGGGCATTCACCTGCCACAGTCAGAAATCACCTAGTAAACTGACAGCTGATGAAGAGGAGGGAGTGAAACAAGGCACCAGCAAGCACGAAAACAAGTGATGCTTGTTAATACCCACCTATGGAAGGGAACATTGTGTGAGATGGTTTGGTGGCACGATGCATAACCAGGATAGTGCCAGCTTGCACCTCTGGGCCCAGAAACTAGTTCAGATGAGAACAGTCCTGCCAAGTCTTAGCAGCCATCATTTGTTCTGTAGTTTTAGGCATAGGCCAGTTCTGTGTTAGACATGTGGCAGAAGCAAATACTTCCACCTGCCATGAGACAGTTATTTCAAACTCCGAAGTCAAGGGGTGAATCAAAATCTACTCATTCTCCACCCCGCACATAAAATGTGCTTTCAAAATTTCCAGCTTTAACATAAAATAATCAAATAGAGGGTATTTTAATTTCTCTTCTGATTTTCAGCCTCTTGGGTGTGCTCCAGGTATGTTGTGAAGCTTCTGTTTAGAAAGATGAGTACTGGAACTGATTATTTTTTTTTTAATAATCCAAAAGAAAGACTGTCACATAATTCTATAATTCTATGGTGGCATTTGTGGAGAACAATAAACTAGAACACCTTGCACAGAAGCAATGAGGGCAGCCCATATTGCTGCAGCTTGTATTACTCACACTGAGGCATACCTATATCTGGGGTGGGACCCTTTTAGACTGAGGAACATCTCTAAAAAGTGAAAGATCAGTGAATGAAAACCCTTAAGAAACTGAAGGAAGGAAGGAGGTTTATGGCTCATGTCTTTTACTCCTCGCCTTGCCTGAGGAATGTTGGCCACACCAGCAACCAAAGCAAACATCAAACGCAGGTTGATTACCCACCATCCCCAGCCCAGCAAAGAGGTGATCTACTGCTTGTAAAGTGCTTTGAACACATAGGCCAAAATTCTTGTGTACAGAAATACAAATATTATAAGGGTGCTGGAGATTAAGTATGCCCAGGAAATACTGGGCTTTTCTTCCCAAAGCTACCCTGAATGACCGAGTTGTATCAGAGAGCAGGAGTCTGCTGAGACACTGTTGTTGGGTGTATGCCCTGCTCTACAAAATCCTTGCCTGTTACCTCATATTAGATCTGGTAACATGCTCTAACCAGAGAACAAAATGGATTTCTGTAGGAAATTTCAGGAATCTTAAAGAAACACATGAAAGCTCAGGCTCTTTAATTATCAAAGAAAAATCTGAAGCCATAGGAAGCAGAGAAAGCTATTAAAATCTGCTCAGGAGAATTAAGATTGCTTAAAAATGTGGCATGGCTAAATGCTGCCCTTTGTGCACCATGAGAGCAAGGTGCACAATCTGCTTGTTAGGAGAAGGACTCATCTGCAGCAACCCTGCTGAACAAGATTCTGGCAAGAAGGGGATAGTCTGCTCTCCTTGATGAACGGGTTAATACCATGATCATGGAGATTGCCAGGGGACTGAGAGATCTCCCTTCTCCCTGTAGTGAGATTCCCAAACAGAGCTTGCCACATTTACAGCCTGCAGAATACTGTTCTTGAAAGTAAAATGGAGTGGAAAGCGTGTTCAGCCTGGGGGCTGCAGAATTCACCCTCTCCTTGCCCAAAGAAGAGGATCGAACGTATGCCAAAATAGCACATGTCCTTTCTGGTAGTGCAAAAAGACCATCTATAACCAGAAAGTTGTGATGTCCAGTGTAAATAATCACAAGCAGGAAACTCAAGGAATGCCAGATGTGTCTTCACCAAGACAAACATGAGGCTGGGGCTTTCCAGTGCCTGCTGCGTTGGAGAGTTACAGGAGGCAGGTGAGGTGGCTGAGCTGTAGGTGTGCCTTTGTAGCAGCTGAATGCCAGCCAGCTGGAAGCTGCTGCTCTAAAGATCGCGCTCGAACAGAAGTGGAAATCAATAACAATAGTAATAAATCAAAGAGCAATAATTTGCACTTAGCCCAACTTTGCCCCAAGCTCAGATTAGTTACTTCTGCCTGCTTTCTTTGGGCTGACCTTTGGCCAGCAGACCTGCTTGGGCCTTACACCGAGCAGTATTGGTTTGAGATTCTCCTATTAGCCTCCAGTAGGGACAGGGGATTGTTCCCAGCTTCGCTTCTCACTTCAGCTAGCTCCAACACAGCAGGGTGGAATGACAATCATAGAATGATAGAATCATGGAATGGTTTGGGAATTTTAAAGATTGTAGAATCATAGGATAGTTTGGGTTGGAAGGGACCTTAAAGATCATCCAGTTCCAACCCCCCTGTGATGGGCACAAACATCTTCTGTCAGATTAGGCTGCTCAAGGCCCCATCCAAACTGGCGTTGAATCCCTCCAGGCATGGGGCAGCTGCAACTTCCCTGGGCAACCTGTTCTAGTGCCTCAACACCCTCATAGTGAAGAAATTCCTCCTCATGACCAGTCTAAATCTGTCCCTCTCCAGTTTATAGCCATTGCCGACCATCCAACCAGTTTCTTATCCACCGGACAGTCCACCCATCAAATCCGTATCTCTCCAGTTTAGAGAGAAGGATGTTGGGGAGGACCATGTCAAAGGCTTTACAGAAGTCCACCTAGATCCCATCCGTTGGTTTTCCCGTGTCCACTGCTGCGATTACCCCACCATAGAAAGACACTAGGTTGGTCACTCATGACTTGCCCCTGGTGAAGCTGTCCTGATCACCCAGTTCCAACCCCGTGCCATGGGCAGGGACACCTCCCACTAGATCAGGCTGCCCAAGGCCTCACCCAACCTGTCCTTGAGCACCTCCAGGGACGGGGCATCCACAGCTTCCCTGGGCAACACGACCCTTCACAGCAAAAAATTTCTTCCTAACATCTAACCTAAATCTCCCCTCTTTCGGCTTAAAACGTTGCTCTTCCTCCTATTCCTGACAAAGAGCCCCTTCGCGGTCGCTCTCCCGGCGCCCCCTCCCCGGCGGGCTGTGCGGGGGGTGCGGGGCGGCGGCGCGAAGGGGCTGTGCACAACCCCCCCGCCCCCAATCCCCAGGGCCGCTCCGCACGGGCGGCAGTGACACCGCGCGGCGGGCACCGGCACCGCCGCACCGCGGGGAGCAGCGCCGCGGGGACGGGGACGGGGACTGGCAGAGGACACCTTCGTCTTCCACCAGCCCTGAGACAAGGAACCTTCTCCCTCCCCTTCTGAATACAGAACCAGAGAATAGTTTGGGTTGGATGGGACCTTAAAGACCATCTAGTTCCAAGCCCCGTGACATGGGCAGGGAAATCACTAGGTTGGAATCGCTAGATTGGGAAAGACCTTTGAGATCATCAAGTCCAACTGCACCTGTCTGCTACTAAACCATACACCCAAGCAGCTCGTCTACCTTTCTTTTAAACACCTCCAGGGATGGTGACCCAATCACCTCCCTGTGCAGCCTCTGCCAGTTCTTGATAACCATTTCAGTGAAGAAATTTTTCTTAATGTCCAATCTGATTTTCCCCTGGCCCAACCTGAGGCCATTCCCACTCATCCTATCACTTGGCAGAAGAGACCAACACCCACCTCTCCACAACCTGCTTTCACATAGTTCTAGATAGTGATTTGGTCTCCCCTCAGCCTCCTCTTCTCAAGGCTAAACCACCCCAGTTCCCTCAGCCGCTCCTCGTAAGACTTGTTCTCCAGTCCCTTCACCAGCTTCATTGCTCTTCTCTGGACACACCCCAGCACCTCAATGCCTTTCTGAGAGGTCCAAAACTGAACACAGTATTCTAGGGACAGCCTCACCAGTGCAGAGTACAGGTGCAGAAACTGCTCCCTGCTGCTGCCGGACAGAACGTTTCTGATCCAGGCCAAGATGCTATTGGCCTTCTTGGCCACCCAGGCACCTGTATGCACACACACACATATGTAGGTGCAGCCTACCTCCTGCCTCCTTGATTCAAGGCCTGTAATGCTCTGCTCCTTTTCTCCTCCCACCTGCCCATTCCCACCAGTGGCAAAGGTGCTGGCAAACCCTCCTGGCTCAGCAGCAGCCTCCAGGAAGCAACCTTATCTGTAATAAAACTCACCCAGCTTCTTCCTAACCTCAATCCCTTACACCATCCTCACCCTCCTGGGATGTTTTAAATGAGATTCTAATTTCTTCAGGCCAGGGATGATCTTTTATCACACCTTGTACAACACTTAGCACACCGGGGCCCAGGCAGCATGGGACCTGCCGGCGTAATTACAGTCCCGATGATAAATACCAGTCATCCTGTCTGTCTCCCTGTCCAGGCTGCCACACGGCACTGTAATCAAAGTTGCTGATTGTTTTTAAAAGGCATGTGTGTATTTTGGGTCTGATGCAAGGCTGTCCTACATTCTACTCTGGGTCACGTCAGGCTCTTTGGATTCAATAGTGGTGAGCAGTGGTTCTCCTTCAGCCTCATGTGCTACAGGGCTCTGGCTTCTCACCGTCCCCAAAAGACCCAAGAGCCCTGCGCAGTACAGCAGGTCAACAGAGTGTGTGGGTATGATGCTCACCTTGAGGACACACCTGCCTGTTTGTCTGCTGTGAAGGAGGGGTGAGCTGACACAGTCTGCCTATTTAACTTTGTGAACTGTGGCATTTCCTGAAGGCTGACAGCCTGGCGGTGCCCAGCACTGCTGACATGCTGGGCATCTCTCTTCTAATTTTCCTGTTAATAAGCATGTGGTAAGTGCTGGTGCCGGACAGCATTGTATTTCCAGTGCCACAGACTCCCACAAGGAGACATGGGAGGATAAGGCTCCTCTCTGCCTTTCAGATTAGCATATGTCAAGTCAAGCTGGTCACTCCAGCTGTGCAGAATAGATAAATCAGAATAGGACAGAGATATCAGCACACCCCAAACTGCTGATTTTCAGCTGTGGCTTCCTCTGTTGGCCAGCCAGCCCCACAGGAGCAAGGTCTGCCAGCATCTCTGATGAGCACACCGGTGCTTGCAGATGCTGCTGGTACATGATGCTGCTGTGAAACAGCACTGTGGACACAAACTTCTGCAGAAATCAGATCCCAGGTTTTCCCTAAAATGACCTGGGCAGATCTTTAGCTGTGGAAAGAGGACCATAAGTGTCACTGCCTGCTCCTGTGCTGTTGGTAGTTTATTCAGGGAAGGCCTGGGGATGCACTGACTCCCAGGAGGACAGTCCTCCTTCCAAATGCTACTGCAACTATACCAGCAATCCCCTGTCAGAGTGCTGAGGATGACAGGGCTGCATATCCCTGCACCCAAGACCCCTTGGTATGCATCACTCCAACCCTGGAGGTGAGCCAGCATCCCACGCCCAAAATGAAAACTCAGGAGTATGTCCCTTCTTTCTGCTCACTCTATCCTTTGAACACGAATCATTTCTTCTTCTTAAATCTCTATGCGGTCCTCAGATACCCATTGTCAAGCCCCCTCAAAAACACGGCTTGGAAAAAAGCAAAACACATCCACGCTTGGCACTGGGCAGATGCCCATCTGGATGCTGGAGAGAGCTACAGAAGAATCTGTTCTCTGAACATCACCGAGATCAGAGAGAGCTGAGCCTCTCATCTGCTGAGCAAACAGCAGTTGCATAAATTGAAACTGCCTTGGGCTCACTGGAGTAAACTCACACACCCAGTGTGTCCTGGAGTTCAGGAGTTTCAGAGAAGAAGAGAACGGAAATCTCCTCACTTGCTAAGGCCAGTTCACAGCTCTACCTTTTTCAAGTCTCCTCTGGCAGGTTGTCACCACTCTTTGCCTGTCACACTGTCCTCCCCTGCCATGTACTCTGGGCAGGTTTCCAGGCTCCAGCTGGAGAATACTGACTTGATTAGATTTGATTCACAAAGGCATTTCAAAATACTTGTTCACCTAAACAAAATAAAAGTCCTGGATCTAAGGATCATAATTAAGGGCAGGATAGATCCTTATGAAGCAAACTGCTGGTAAGTCACCAAATTTTAAATAATATTCTTCCTGCCAAAATCCCCTGCTGAGGAAAAAGTTCATGTAAGTTCAGTTGCTCAACACATGACTTCCTGAAAATAACAGGTGACATGGTTTTGGCTTTTGGGCCCCTCTAACATACAGGCTCCTGTTCCAACTTTGTCAATTTAACCACTCATCAGGTGTGCAGGAGGCTTTAGCCTTCTCTTCAGGCTTCAGACACACAGATGCCACCAAGGATGAGTGGGATACTGCAGCTCCTACTCCTTTGCTTCTAGTTCTTTTTGCTTGGACTCTGAACTAATGTGTGCAACATGCACACTAAGAACAAGAGCAAAAATCCGCCGTGTATGCAGCAGTTTTTTGTTCCCAATAACTTCTGCTCAGGCTGACCTGGGAGGGAAGAACCCCTGGCTGTGGTGTCCATGGTTTCTTTCATAGTGAAAATTCAATTTTTCTCTCCTAGCTGTTTTCTCAGCAGCTACAGACAGGGGCGAATGAGCTGGCTCATTTCCACGAGCTAGCAGTGTTTTATGATTACAACTGCATTGATAGCATGGTTTGTACCCTAGCCTCTCCATCCAAAATCATGTTCAGTTCCACATTTCACAGCATGCTGCTCGCCTTAACAATCCACAAGGCTTTAGCTGGAACTGCTTAAAAAAATCAACAAACAAAGAACACCGTGCAAGGATAAAACTAATGGTGACATACTGACACCCTTTCTGGGTGCTCAGGCTGAACACTTTGGAATGAGGATTGGGGAGCATCATTTGCAAGCTGCTATCTCTTCTGGTGGAGAGGTCAGCCTCACCAACTGGCTCAGCCACATGACCCTCCTGAATCACTTACAGAGGCTGAGGCCAGGCTGGCCTTGGCTCCAGCCCTTCTGGCAGCTTCATACTGAAAGGAAACCACTGTGGGGATACGTTCAGTTTCCTCTCCATGTGCCTGCTCATACCATTCCAGAAAAATAATCTCTACCAAATGTACTTTCTTCAGAAGCAGCACAAAGCCTGCTCTGTGAATCCCAACAACAATGTGCTCATTTAAAACTTCCTGTGATGCTGCAATGAAATTGCTCTTGAGGAATGGGTGTAAAAAAGGGGGTTCAGTCTACAGCACAACAATTAATTGATGGAGAAAGGAATTCATAGTCAGACACACCACTATGATGGATGTGCTTCAGTCTTACTGCAAAATGCTCAAAGGCAAAGCAAGAGCTGTTCCCGAGAAGAGGAAAACATGCAGGCATGTGTTTTACCAGCCTCTGGACACTTCTTATATGATGGAAAGGGCACCAGAGGGCTACATGATGGGTTCCCAGGAGAAAGCCATGTCTGAGGTGGACCTGTGAGAAATGGGAGACTGGCCTGAAGCTCAGCACTGTCCCCAAATCACGGCCTTGCTGAAGGTAGAGAGGTTTTGTGCAGTGTCTGATGCAACACGGGACTGTGCGGCTGTAGTGGTCACAGTGACCATACCCACACTCAGACACAATCCCCCATGTCCTCTGGGAAGCACGGCCCCCAACTCACCAGGTAGGTCCGGTGCACCACACTGCAACATGAGACAAGAGGAAATGCTTTTGGCCATATCAAAATGAGGCACTTTGATCATTATTTTAACTGGAAATTTAAGCGAAGTCAAGACCACTGTGCAAAATGTTTCCGTGTCACTGAATCAGCTTCTTCCAAAGGGAAAAGTTGTGCCATTTGAAAAACGTTAGCCCATTATACATAACAAGCCCTCCCCCAGAGACCTCGTAATTAAGGCCTGAGACAAGCTGAAGCAAGCAGGCAAAATAAACCCCAGGTTCGGAGGTACCAATTAAGCAAGCAAAGCAGAGCAGAAATTTGAGTTTACCACTGCCCTGACTAGTGCCAGAGGGGAAGAGTTTGTTGGCAAATTTCAGAATTAGACTTACAAGAAGAAGAGCTGGTTAATAGGAACTAAGGAGCCTCACTAGGCTGAAAAATGATGAAATAGCCCTTTGCTTGTTCCTGCCTTCCCCTTTATGCATATGTCATAAATAATTTACTGGCCCTTTGTCTTCAGCTCTTGATGAATTCTGGGGTATAATAACAGGAGTAGCCAATGGCATCTGGACTGTTTTGCCTTCAGACAAGATTGGGCTCTTGTATGTAATCTCAAGGTGGCATGGAGCAGGTTCTCCTTATCCTCCTGATTAGATTTCTATCCTGTTCTCCTCCTGTGCACATAATCATCCTCTGGAGCCAGGTTCATGGAAGCAACAGGCACATACACCACTTGACAGCACTGTACAGACTGTCAGACCTGCTAAGGTCTGACAGGTATAATTACACAGTAGAAGGTCTTCAGCAGAAGTCACCAGTACTGGACAATAACAGCAAGCAAGCAACACCTTGCAGGCCAGCTTCCCTATTAGTTTCTTTTATTATTTTCGTGGTCACGAGTCATATGGGAGTATCTAGCAGGTAGCATGTCACATACAAGTGTTGGGCCTGGAGACTAATAGAGAGACAAAAACATCTTTTATTTGGCAGTAATCTGAGCCACCCTTGAGAGACAAGGTAGGTTATCACCTCTGTTGCAGTCATCCTGGCAGCCAGGCAGTCTAGGAGCTGGGCAGCATGCCTACAGGCATCACATCACGAGGCTATAATTGGTAGAGAAAAGCCATTTCCTGTGATTTTATTGGAGAAATCTACAGCTCAGAACGTTGTGGCAGGCCAGTGCCTCCCACCTGGTAAGCAGGTGTCTCAGCTGCTTGTTGACACACATCTCCGTATGGTGCCAGGTGCCCAAGGGGGTGCAGGGTACCATCAGCTGGTCACCTGCTGTGGTCTCACCCACAAGCAATGCTCCATGATGTGAAAAGACAATGCCTTGGTCAGGTGGCCAAGAACCCCAGCATGGCACCTAGGGGTTGGAGAGAGCCAGAAGCCTTTCTGGCTCACACAAGGGGCATCACTATCTTCCTGCTGACTGCCTTTCGTGGTGCCCGGACATCCCCATCCTCTGTCCCAAGAGACATTACACCTAGGAAATTCCCTGGGACGCTCTCTGCGTGTCCCACCCACAGTGGTGTCCCACCATGAGCAGGAGTTAGAGAGCTGCCAAAGCAACTGAAACACAAACCAGGAGGTATATGAACAAATCTGAGGGACATGGTTTAGGGAGTGTTAGGAATGGTTGGACTCGATGATCCAATGGGTCCTTTCCAACCTTGTGATTCTGTGATTCTGTGAAATCTGACCTACCATCACTGTGGGCAAGCACAGTCCCTGCTGAGAACAAGCAACAGAGATTAGGACACAAAAATAAAGCAAATCCCATACTTTCCTCATAAATAGTACTGTTTCAAAGATGATTGTCTGAGCCTCCACCAAATGCCAGCTCTCTTATAGAAGACAAAGGTGTCTAGTCGTTCTTTCTGATATCCCAATTCAGTTTAGGCACATATACCACAAACACGTAAGTAAATTTGCACCTTGATGCCATGTATCAAAGCTTCAAGTCTAGAAGAGCCTATCATCCCAAGGCACCACTTGGGCAGGGTTGCCATATTCCATCTTCTAGCAAACCATTCACCTGTCCAAAACTTGGGAAGCTCTGCAGGACACATTACAAATGTCTGTCCACCTCCTAGAAGCAGCTTGAAAGCCACAGTCATCCTGGAACTGTGACAATATTGGAGGCTGATCTAAGACACAACGCTGTCTGCAGGTGCCCACGCCTCGTCTCTGGGGGCTGGGGTGGGGAAAGTGAGCCTGAATGGAGCTGGCAGGTTCTTCTCCTGTGGTCAGCCATCATGGGCTGGCAGAGAGAAGTCAGCTTTCTGGGGAGGGAGGCAGAGCAAGTCTGGCACAGAGGGCACAGAGACAGAAGAAATGGCTCTAGCCGGGGTTAGACAAGCAAGTTTACATTGAGATCTTGGGCACTGATTAAACGAATGAAGCACAAAGACAGTCCTGAAGAGTTGCATGTGCAATCACAGGTGAAGTAGCATAAAACAGGTACTGCAGGTCTGCATCTCCCTCCCTCTCACCCACACCCCTTTTCCTGTCCTGATTGCTGGCTCCACAGTGCTTGTGTCTCCATAGCTTCCTTCTGGGAAAGGAGGGCTTCCACCTTTCCTCTCCACTTTGTGCCAGGATCTCCTCCCCATGTGTCCCTGCTCTGCCTTTCCCACCCCTGAGGGACACACAGGCCTTTTGCTTGGTACTCTTTCCTTTCCCCTGCTGTCATTTTGTCACCCTCTCGGCAAAGGGAGAGCTGAAGGCTGTGGGCTCCCCACCAGCTCTGCTGCCTGTTGCCTCCACAACTGGGAAGCCCCGGGCTACCAGTCTGCCCATGGGCGCACTCCACCTACATGCTCACGTGTGTCACAGGAGCCCCGTGGATGTTCCCTGGCTGGCACAAAAAAGGGGTGGTGGTGCCCCTTCCTGGCTTCCAAAGGCCTCCTGAAGACAACAAGGAAGGAGCTACCAAAACCCAACGGTTATTTTTTCCCTCCTTCCATTCCATATTACAAGCCTTCTGTGAAAGCAAAGAATTAAAAACCAAATAAAATAAAATAAAATTAATAGAGACATGACCTCAGCCTGTCTGCTCAGAGCAAGAGGGGCTGTCTGGACCTGAACAACTCTTGCTACACCTATGCAACACCACAGCCCAACAGACAGCATTTTACAGGGTAGTCAGAGGAAAGGCAGAAGCCATGCTGTGTGTTATTTTTATTTTTGGTGAAAGCGCAACACTACATCCCCTGCTTTGTAGCTTTCTTGTGGGAAACGTAAGAGTTATACTGGGAAATGTTTACCTAGCAGCTGTAGCTGAGAGTGAAATGTCCATGTTGCATTCAATAAACTACTCATTCTTTTTCTTTAGAACAAAAAAAAACCCACAGTGAGACAGTGGGATCAAAACCTGCTCTTTCCTTTGGTAGAAGCAACGCCTGATTTGTCCCAGCTAAACACATCTCCCTCCAGTTCTGTCCTTCACTCAGCAAGCCTGTGACTCCGAGAGCAACATGGGAACAAAGTGAGGATCTATGCAAAACGATTGTCTCTCTGCAAACAGCAAGAACTTCTTGCAGATCCCAGGCAGACAAATGAAGGACAATCTCAGCTTTGGGAGTGCTCAACCACAGAGAGGAGAGCTCAACCACAGAGACAAGTGCTCACAATGAGTGCCCAAGCTTCACCTCAAGCAGGAGCTCGAAGGACCAATGGTCGAGACAAACACTCCCGTGCAGTGTGACAACAAGCACAAGGCAGGTGATTACTGTAGGCTAGGGAGTGTACCCACCTCAAAATTGCTGTCGGCTGCTGGTGTATGATGAAACGTGTCGCTGTTGTAGACAGACGTGTACATAGTGATGTCTGATTCAGATCACTACTAATTACTTTGGCAGAGTATGTGAGGTGTCTTAAAAGCCAACACCTGCTGAAGAGGTTTGATTCTTCCTGGAGTGATGTTCTGTCACTGGTTGCAGCTTGGGTGTTACAGCTTTCCTCCTCAGAAGGGGTTACAACTTCTTCTGACCCTGCGCACCCAAAAGTACTGTATCCATGCCTCTATTATCAGCTTCCTAATGAAAATCCTGAAAGCAACTAAATTTATTACAGTTTGATACTGAACCTATAAAAACTGCTTTTGGGGTGGGGTTTTCACCCAGTTGTGCTTTTGTCCAACAGTAAATTTACTCAGGAACTGAAGGAAAAGTATGATGTGAGCCATGCCCCGGGCAAGGAAAAGGGAGGATGCTAGATCTGCCCCTCTGTCCATGCAGAGAGGCTCCAAACAAGACAAAGCAAAAAAAAAAAAAGAGGAGGACAATAAGCAACGATGGAAATGAAAGGCAAGAGGGAAATATAGCTAAGTATCAGGGGAGAAAAAAACCTTCCCAAAGGCAAGAACAGTTAGAGGAGAGGTGGGGCTGCTAAGGGAGGTGGTGAGAGGAAGAGCAGCAGCTCTACTTTCAGTGCAGGAGCTCTGGCAGTGATATGAATGAAGGCACTGAGACAGCAAGGGGCCTGCTTCAAGTACTTTCAGGAAGAGATGTGCACCTGGGGCACCTCTTCTCTGTGGCCAAGGCATCCTTTCCCAACAGGCCACCATGCCATCTCCAGCCCCATCATGACCCCTAGATATGAGGCCCACCCTAAGCCAAGGCTCTCTGGGTGTCCCTAGGGTATGGTTCATCCTGCCCGGCCACCTCTGTACACCAGCCACTGTGAACAAAGAGGTAAATGCTGGTTCCCCTGAACCCTCCTAAAGTGACACTGAACCCCTGCAGCACAGGCACTGGTACCTGCAGGACAGGTAGCCTTCAAAAAACCCAGTGCCCTGGGCAGTAAGTATTTAAACATATTTGTAATTTGTTTTTGAAGGTTAGAGAAGCCTTGGTTGGAGGCATAGAGCTCAGGAAAGTGGTGTGAAATGACCTCACTGGTTTTCTAATTGGCATCTTCTTAGCACTGCAGTGTCATCCCTCAACACATGTATTAGCAATAGCAAAAGGTCCAAGCCATGACATTCAAAACAAGGTCACTTGAATAAAACACCTATTATCACCAAAACCACCTTGTCTCACTGCATAACTGTGCTGCCAAAGACAGTGACTCAAACCTGATAAGGGATGAAATGTCAGGGGTCGCAGCACACATTTCTCAAGAGCTCCCCCACTGACTCCACCATCCAGCTGAACATCAGCCTCTGATAATTTTCATTTTCAGTGGGGAGTCCTTTTATTTCACCCCTGTGCTGGTGTGAGGCTCCCGCATTACCAGTCTTGAGCAACCAGCCATTTGCGGCAGCATTGGTCACTCTTGCTTCTACTGCAACGGTATTTCTCATACACCTATGGCAACGCTTGTGTGACAGTCATGCCTTCTCCTGGACTTCTACTACTGTTAGTCCACTGCCAGCTGCAGGGTATGTGTGTGTAAAAAAAGTGGAGCCAGCCATGGAAATAACAAAATATTTTTGGTTAAGAGATGATTGGCAGTATTTCAGACCAATACAAAACTTGGCATTGCAGCTGCAGAAGCCTGTCCCATGCAAAGGCTATGTTTTCCCATCACATTGCCCACATACTTGTTTTCATATTTTTTTCCCTGAAAAATAAAATGGAATTAATGTTTTTACTCAAGTTTTTCTTTTTTTTTTTTATCTTAGTCTTGTGAAAAAAGGATTTGCATTTCAGACCTTGAAAAGTGGACTGGTACAACTGGTTGTGTGTGAAATGATACCCTCACTCAAACATCGTACTGAGGTCACACAGCACAGGGAAGTCAATTAGAATACTTTTATAGAATCATAGAATGGTTTGGGTTGGAAGGTACCTTAAAGACCCAGCTCCAAACCCTCTCCATGGGCAGGGACACTTTCCACTAGATCAGGTTGCTCAAAGCCTTATCCATCCTGTCCTTGAACACCTCCAGGAATGGGGTATCCACGACTTCTCTAGGCAAACTGTTCCACTGTTCCACTGCCTCAGAACCCTCACATCATTATGTGATGATTCATATCATCTTTATGGTAAAGACTTTGGGAAAAAAACCCATTTTTTTTGCATTCCTGCTACGTGGGGATAAATCTAAGTCCCAGTACTAGGACCAAAGATCTTTGTTTCTTTTTTTCATATGGAAGAAGGAAGTGGGAAAGCACAAGGAAATGACACTGCTAAGGAAAGGCCAGACTTGTCTGTCTATCTGGATGCCCTCTGTGAAGATGACAGGACCACGCTCCAACAGAAATAGTTGAGCGGATGTCTGTAGGTGGACATCAGAGCCATGACAAAGCTAGGAAACCCACTGGCTGGGCTCAGAAAGAAGGGAAAAGACTTTAGCTGCTGCTGCAAAAGTATTTCTTGACCTTTAACAAAATTGTTCCTCAAAGATACCCAAAAAAATCTAAGCTCGACTCTGGCTGGTTTTCTATAGGAAATGATGCCACAGGTGTACTGAAAACTGGAAAATGAAGGTTAGAAACAGACTGGTTTATTAAGGACTGTTTTGATTACACTTTCTTTGCACAGAAACCAGGAAGTTTCTCTTCCCTAGTGTTCTAAGGTCTTTGGGAAGAAATGATTGCATATATAGTTACTGAGTCTATTACAGATAATTATAGTTGTTTTTCCAATTAGGTAATCTTAAAAGTGCACTCTTTTGCACTTCAGCTTGGGCAAAGCTTTCGACACTCCTGTCATCATCATAAAAAGGTGTGTCCAAAGTCCTGTGGGGACTGGAAGAGGTGAATGTAGGGCACCAGCTGTGACTCCTACCCAGAAACATTAACGGCACCCAGCAGGTGACACACAGCATCTGACCTGGGCCAGGGCAATATTCAGGTAAGCAAAACCAACAGGTTTCCTACTCCCAAACAAAAATAAATGTGCCAAATTTTTGTATAGATTTCTATATAGATGGAGGAGGAGCTGGGAGGATCAGTGAGGCTGCCGATGTGGGCTAGCTTTGCAGGGTGAAAGGGGAAATTTCATCCTGTCCCATCCCACCCCATCCTGTGGGGTGCCATTCAGGGGAACCCAGGAGCACTTGTCCTTGGAATGGGTCCAAAGACAGACGAGCAACTGGCCCAGGTGCCGCAAAGAGCTAGGGCTTCCCAGTGAGGGAACGTGGGAGTTTATCCTGTGCCACTGCTTGTGCTCCCTGTGCTCTTGCAAACAGTCCTCTGTGTCAGGTAAAAGTACTTAGATGCGTACAGATGGAAATCAGGCACGTTGTGGTATTTCCCAAAGCATTTGCATCTCAGACGCCCACACATCCTTAAAATTCTACTCCTCCACCTATGTATGCATTGATTTCTTCATTTCTAAAATGGATATTGTAATTACCTGCCTTTCTGGCAGCGGGAGAAGAGGAGGTACCTGGTGTGCTGCTATTAGCTCAGTGGTGGCAGTGGGTCCCCTCTCCTTGGTGTTCCACATGCCGGGTGATGCTGGTTACCCCATCAACACTTGAGGAGAGACATTTCAACTTTGAGTCTAGCTCTTTTAAGACAGTTGTATGGGACACATTTCCTCAGTATCTGTGGGCTTGCACTTAGGAATACTTTGGGCCTCTCAGACTGGCTGCACATCCGACCATCACGTTTTGCGCAGGCAGCTGCTGGCAGGCACGTGATGGGGACTTGCCAGAAATAACGTAGGCTTGTGCACGTGCGTTGCAGGGAAGCAAAATCTGTGTGGGCGCCTTTTAAGGAAACCACAAGCCTGCCTTTGAGCACTCCAGCAATTGCACAGCTTGGAGGAATTATCCCAAAAAGCAGCTCTACAGTTGCAGAATATTTCTCCTGGATTATTGTAGCTAAGCTGTGTCTTCATCTCTTCTTGGCAGTGCTCACTTCTCACAGTGAGAGAATAGCGTGAAAAACTAAGAAAAACAAACAGAAATGTATTCCTGCCCATCAACAGAAAGTAGCCCAGCATTAAACTGACCTGCTGGATAGTCCTCTGTATTCTACTTACTCAAACATAGAACTTTGTTTTCCTTTATATAGGAAAGCAGGAAACGTATGGATGAAGGGGGATTCACTTCAGGAACAGGGAATACCAAAGAGAGCTCCCCAAAACAGTTTGCAGGCTGAACTTGGCAGTTAAAAAGTTAGGAAACAAGTAGGAATTGATACACGAAAATAAAAACTTCAGTTGATCATCCAGGTCCTTCTGGCAGGCAATCCATCAAGTTTGTCCACTAGGACACTTTTGAAAACTTGTGCAAACAAAAGCAGCGGTCAGCGCAGCGACTTAGACCTTGGGGTAGGTGCACAGGCTCTGGGCAGAGCTACACACCTGACCTAAAAGGACCCAGGGCAAAGAGGGAGCTGTGAAGACTGGGGTCGTGGTGCAACATGTATGGTGGGGCCACGGTGCAAAATGCCTGGTGCTCAAGTGCCTCTCTCCATCTCAGACCTGACATAAAAGGTACCACAGAAACTGCAGCGTAGCAAGTAAGAGGATGCGGCTCCCCTTGGCTACAGTAGATGCAGTGCCTTCCTTACAGCCTCTCAGGGGTGTGCTGAGTGTTATGCTAAATTAGTGGGAACATTGCATCTTACTTATAAACATTTCCCATGGGCCACCAGGCTCACGGAAGCTCTGCAAGGCACAGTGGAAACAGACTCTTCTCGGCTGTGGATCTGCTTGTTCATCCATGTCAGGCTCATTTCAAAATACGTACCCCACATGGCGATAGTGCAGTCATCAAGGGTTTTTCCCTTTGCAATGGGTGTCACACAGAAAAGCCCTTCAGTTTTTACTCAGCTGATGGTGCTTCCTCCTAGGAGCCTGCTACCAGTGTTTTTGCTCAGCAGAGCACTCAAAAAGTGATTTGGTTATATAAACACACCAAGATACACAAAATCCTGGGAAGATACTAATGGTGGAGAGCTGGGTTTGCAGTGATTAATACAAAGATACCAGATCCTTTGCTTTTCATTAGGAATATGGGAGAGACCTGAGTCATCGGTGTCTCACATGGTTTGCCGTGGTGGCAGAGCCCAGCAGCACCTTGCAACACCCCTGCTGGCTCAGCCACTTCACCTGCCTGGAAGTTTCACTACTGTCCATAAGAGTTATGCTCCAAACTGTGCTGGAGGGTTCTAAAAATGCCTATCCTACCATTTCTAGAATAGCACATTGATAGGTAGAGTATGTGTTTCAAATCTTGCAGCACATGGATGAGTATCAGGACACCCTGATACAGGAGCTGCAAGGAAAAAGCCAGAACTGCCCTGGTCATTAGAAGATCTCAGGGCTTAGCTCTGCCTAAGCAGGGTGTTTCTTCTGTTTGCACAGGCTCAGGAGTATCCCACATTCATCAGTCCGTAAATCCCTGTATTTTTGTCATCTAGGACTGTCACACAGAGCCTGACAGGTCTTTCATTTCGTAGCCTTCCTCCAGAAGGACTTAGCAGTGGGTGCTGGTGGAAAGGGGGTGAGAAACAAGGCAGGTACTGCTCAAGCCCACTCTCTCAATGTCTCCTCCCTTCCAGAAATTTTCCTACAAGATGTGCAAGGCTAGAGGCACATTTATGCTAGCAGATAGCTTATCTCTCTGGTTCATCCTCAGCCCTGGAGGCCCAAGCTGCACACAGTGCATTGGCCAGAAGCAAAATCACAGTCTCCCTCAGACAAAACCCAAAGGGAAGAAAAATGGCCTCAGGGCTACAGGGGGACTCAGGCCAAACTGACCTCCCAGCAGGCAACATGCCCCCTCCCCAGCACTCCCACGTCATAGACCCTCCACCACAAACCCCACTTTTCTTTAGCAGAGGTTGTCAGCCATGGGATCAGAGTTGGGCCACAGAAGCAAGCAAAGAAATTCCTGCTGACATCTATGAGAAACAACAGACCGAGACATTGTGCTCCAAATTATCCCATCAGGCTGTTTCAGAGCTGGTTCCTGCTGCAGTGGAAGATCTGAAGCACTTCTCTGGCCTCCTCTGGCCCCCAGGGGGTTCTCCTTGGAGAAAAAGGATGAGAAAAGAGTTTGTTAATTATTTGTGGAGCTTGGTCTCATGCTGCTCTCTCTTCTCCCAAACAATAACTCAATCACAAGCATGGTAGAGGGAGGCTAGAATGAAGCCAAAGCACTGACGGACCTGGCTCTGCAAATGTTGCCTAAGACTTCCCATAGGTGAGGTCTCAGACTTCCTGGGCATCCATGTCTCCATACCTTGCTGATAATTGTCGTTGTAGAGAGGCTTTTGCTGATATACAGGTTTTGCAGGGGTTTTTACTCATATTAAGTGGCTGTTGTTAAGAAAAGCTTTGGTACGAAAAACAGCACAGGTGGACCTGAAACTGGGAGGACTTCATTCTCTTGATGGTAAATGTCAAGGTCCATTATGCATTGCCTGTATGCACGTACAAGATGATGAGGTTTAATGCATAGATAGTGCACAGCTGCCACTAGAAAAATGGCAGTACCCTCCTCCCTCCAAAGAAGAAGAAAGGGAAGAGGGAGACAACTACCCCCTCACCCAGGAGGCCCAGACGTGGCAGTGACAGCTCTGCAGGATGAACGAGATGGGCTGCTGGTCACCGACAGGAGGCATCTGCTGACTTAGGGCTGGCTGTGTTTTGCTATGCAGTGTCTGTTCCTGGCAAACGTGCCTAGCACCTTTGCCCTCTGTCTTGGTTTCTTAATCCCACAAAGTAACAGCTCTTATTGTAACAGAAGTTAGAGAACAGAGTCAAATATTTCCAAAACTGCATAACAAAGCTCCTGCATTTCTCTGTTGAAGGGCTCAAGCAGCAGTAACAATATAGAAGAAACACAGTGGCAGCCACTGCACAATCCCTCTGCCATCTCAGCAAAGCATCATAGGAAACCAAAGAGACTAATGCAACCTGTAACTGTTTTTTTTCACCCATCGTACAACACCGTTTAAGAAGAAAATCAGGTCATTTCTCCAATGCTTGGTTAAGTCGATCTGCTCTCTCCCGAGTACCTGTGGATGGAATTGGTTGCTGTCACAGCCGTGGTAGACTTTTCAGGACTCCAGAGAGGTTCCCAACTTGCTCCCCAGGATGGGTATCAAAGGGAAGGATTGCTTCCAGCATCAGGTCCTCAAGGGATGTTCCCTGACCAGCCACTGTACCAACAGCTGAAGTCCCTACCGGAGTGGTCCCCTGGGGGGGAAGGTGTTTGGGCTGGTGCCACTCTACCCAGGCTATGCTTGGCATGCCAGCCCCTGGAATGCTTGTCCAGCTCTGTGGACCCCTGTCAAGGGAAATAAGGGCCCTGCGGTCCTCCAGGCTGGCCCATACTCAACCATGCGCACCTCCCTGGTGGATTCTGCCTGCAGAGC
Organism: Cuculus canorus; assembly: GCF_017976375.1. Lineage (NCBI taxonomy): Eukaryota > Metazoa > Chordata > Aves > Cuculiformes > Cuculidae > Cuculus > Cuculus canorus. The sequence goes on along the minus strand of NC_071403.1, from coordinate 96,128,804 downwards.
TTCTCACGCAGCTCACCCCAATCTCTGATTTGCCTCAGTGAAAGAAGAGGGATTAGCAACAAGTGGAAGCCAGATCTGATGTTTCTCCTCCTGTTCAAATCTGCTGCCACCAGAGAGCCCAGTTCAGGAATCTCTCTCCAAGTTTCCGTTTAGACCCACAGAATTAGTTTGAGTACAACACGGCAGCAATTGTGCACTTAATTTGTTTCACCCTGGAATACATCATCATTTAAAGGCCTAGAATATTTATTAGTGTCAGAGAGATATTGATTGCCTAGCCACAGGCAGAATAAAAATCATTGAAGGGAAAAAGAACTGCAAGCAATGAAACAAACTGGAAAAATTTCTTGGATGCTTACTTCCATGCTGCTGTACAACGCAGCATTTCGGTCTCCTCTGTACACCAGCATCCCTCAGCTCTCCTTCCAAGACACAAGAAATGGCCTTTCCCTTTGAATTTATTGGTGAATGGTCTTCAGCATCTCCTGGGCACTTTATCACCTTCCTGCAGAGGAACATAAAACACGGCCCTTGTCTCAGCCTGTGCAATAGGAACAAATAAATAAGAGCAGCTCCCTGCAGCTCCACCACCGGCTCCTCCACGCATGGGAGCCGGCTGCATTGTACTGAGGAGCTCAAGCTGCGGAGTTCAGAGCTAACTCTGCTCTGAACTCCCCGCCACCCCTGGATGTTTGGAGCCAGTTATTTCCTTGTTAAGATTTGCCCAACAGGAAAGCTGTTTCCCACCCCTAAAACCTGGTTAAAAGCTAATAGCCCGTTGTGGCTGTTGTAAAAGATTAATTTCCCTGCTAATGATGGTCGCGTATTGACGGTTCCAGCGCTGCTCGGATGCTGCGGTCAGGTGCGCGTGGCCAGGGTGGTTTCATTTCAGCAAACTGCATTTTATAGCACAATGGCAATTGCTCATATCCTTGGGGTTCTGCAGTGGCCCTGCGGTATGCCTCACTGTTGCTCCATTTGCCACAAAACCCCTTGTACTGGTTTCTGTTGTGGGCTGTGTGCAGGAGGAGTGGGCACTGGGGTTGGGGAGTGGTTGTGGGGCAGCTCCAGGGACCTACCAGATGGAGAAAGCAGGACAAATCCTGTGGGAAATTATAGAATCATAGCATTGTTAAGGTTGGAAAAGACCTCTAAGATCATCCAGTCCAACCATGGGCCAAACACCACCACACCTACTAAACCATGTCCTGAAGTGCCACATCTAAATGTGTTTTTGAACACATCCAGGGATGGAGATTCCACGACTTCCCTGGGCAGCCTGTTTCCATGTTTCGTCACTCTTTCAGTAAAGAAATTTTTCCTTATATTCAGTCTAAACCTTCCCTGGTACAACGTGATGCCCTGGGTGGTTACTGGCACAGGGCAAGGAGCTGGGCTAAAACTTCATGTGTGAGTGAGTAAGGATGGAGGGCTCAGTAAATTGCTGCTGTACATGGAGGCCGGCAAGTTGTCACACTGATGCATGGGAGAGGCAGGGTGTCTCCGTGCTGCTTTGTAAGATAAGTGTGGGACTGCCCCTCTGCACTAAGCCCCCGTAATCAATCCCCTTGCACCTGCCCAGGGCCAACCCAGCACAGACATGCATAAGGATTGTAGCCGTGCAGGCTGATTGCACCTATCCATGGGGACTGCAGCCAGCACAAAGATTGCAGGGATGCATGGTGGCTGCAGCCACGTGCAAGTATTGCAGAGGTGCAGACCCTCGGGAGGCAGCTGGCTCCCACAAGCCCAGGCATAGCAGCAAGGCTGTGCGTGCCCATCCTGGTGTCAGAGAGCAACATTCCCACACAGCTGTGCTCCCTGCCATTCAGCCAGCCTCTAAGATTTCCATCACCCTCTTTACTGGAGTAAGAAGGATGTAAATTAACACCTCTATAGGGTTTTGCAGTCAGTCTCTGGAAATCTGCTAGGTGTTTTTGATTGTTCTAATTTCGATTGGTTTTAAAGAGAAAAAAAGTGTAACCTGCCACACATATTTCAAAAAGAAATGTGGTTTAACCTGGTGGGGGGAACAATTTGCTTTGTTTTCAGCAAGCTATAGTTCTATTTCTATTTTGTAAAAGAAATTAATTGTATTTCACGAGCCTAACCTTAGTGATTATCCCTTCCCAGAAGCTGTAGATAATTATTTGCTTCAACATTTATCATTTAAGGAGTAATTAATGTGCTAATATGCATAATCCCACAGTACAGTTTAATTGCAAGATCTTAGTGCTACTATTAAACTGCATTGTTGGGATTAATTTCTCCCATTCTTCAATGGGTTATAAGTAGCCCAGTGCAAATAACTGATTTTCTAGGTGTTAGCAACTCTGAAAGTCTTTAGCAAAAGCCATTGGGGTCCAAAGGCCTTGTTCTACTCAAAACATTGTTAGGATTTGAACTTGTAATTTCTCTTACAAAAGGGGAAAGTATTTGAAAATGAAAAGTGATTTGGAGTCCGGATTTAAAAAATATATATATTTCGGGAAGTTCAAGCATTTTACAAAAAAATTGCCACCACAGATTCTGTCATTGCAGTGAAACCACTACCAGCTACTGAAATGTTTATGCCAGTATTTTCAAAGCTTGGGGAGAAGATATAGATCCCTGCTTTTGCTTTAACATCATCAAAAGGAATAGAAGTTGAAAGCACACACAGTAAACCAGCTGCTTAATATCGACCTGAACAAGGGCTTTGTATGCCCCTGTGCATCAGCTCACATCTGTGCTTTCCAATCATGCCACACAAGAGATCATCTCTTCCGTACACCTGACCCTCCCTCTTTCTAAGGTTGTTTCCCTCAAACAGAATAGGGGCATTTCCAGGACAATCTCAGTGCCGCTTAAAGCAAACAAACATACTTTAAGGACCCTTAACATGGAAAACATGCCTTAAGAAGCCTAAATTCTGTGAAAAATCACTTGGGAAGTAGGCTCCTGAAGTGAGCAGGGGCTTGGGAGCTCATGAGAGTGCAAACTGATGCCTCTGGGCTTTTCAGAAGCATCTAAGCAGCATGTGAAGACAGTAGTTTGTCCTAACACCCTACGAGATGTAGTCCACTGGTATTTCTATAGATTGACATGGTTCCTGGAGGTAGCTGCGAGCTGGACATGGTGCTTTCTCACTTTGAGGGAGGACAACAATACGCTCTGGGATAATATGGCTATAGGTCTCTTCTGAAAACACAGGTCTCACTTGTACCTGACGTGCTATAGACTTCTGAGCAACAAGACAACCTCTTCCTTTCAGCCCCTCTGCTCCTTCCTGTGTAAGCAGCCACATATTGGGGAATCAATGTCTGTTGTATCTTCGCAGCACTGGCTCCATACGATTCGCAAAGAGCTTTCATTTCATGACCTGACACATAAAAGCAAAAAAATAAAGAAGTCAGAAACATTATCACCATGGAATCATTTTGGATGAACTTTGTCCAAGACTGAAAAAAAAACAGGAGCATTTTCAGCATGGCAGGCATTTTCCTTAGCTTCTAGAAAAGAAAAAGATGAGTCAACAGGCTAAAGAAATCACAGAAACAGGTGGCAAGAGACGGTGTATGGGGTTCAGTATTTGTACAGTTGTTCTCCTCCTTACATAGGCCTGTTTTGAAATGAACCAAAATACTTCTCTGTTGCTTGCAGTTGGCATACATTTACTGCCTTAGAAGCAATGGGTATCTGTCACAGCTTTGCTTCAGTGATGTTTACTCATTTAGTAAGGCAGTCTCTTAAATCTTCTCTCTACAACCTCTAAAAGAATGAAAATTTAGCCAAATCCAAATTAAAAAAATAATAATAAGAAAAAGCAGTCCACATTATTTTGCTTTATTTTTTTTCTGGGTCTCCTGGACGTCAAAGAGAACAAAATGAGGAAAAACCTTGAGCCTAACTGCTTCTGTATCCCTCCTAATTGACCTGCACAGGAGTCTGTCTCAGTATCGCTTTCATCTGCTTTAGATAAACAGCTTCAGGACACAAGAGGTTAAAGCATCCTGCCGTGCAGAATGATTTTACTTGAACGGTCTAACAGCCTTTCCCTTAGTCTGCAGAGTGGAGCTGTGATCATACAACAGCTAAAGTCATGAGCTTGTTAATGCTAAAATGACAGATGTTATAACAACAGGATATTTATTAAGTTTCGCATTACCCCGCTGTGTTCTCAGACCCCAATTTCTTTCCAAGACTTCTCTTCGGTTTTTTTAATAACCAAAAGTTAACAGAAGCCTGTTCTCAGCCTTCTCAAAAGACGCCAAGTAAAGTGCAAGAAGAAAAAACTAAACAGAACACATTTATAAACTCTCCTTCTCCATCTCAGTTTGACTCCTGTTAAAGAAGGAAGCAGTACTGATTCTGTCTTTCTGCCTCCATGTTATGGGATAGGCTTAATTTAGAGTAAGCATAGTTTTAACCTTTTACCTAAACACTATATAGCATTGCACTAAAAGTCAGAGTCCATGTGATTCCGAAGTCCCAGAGACTATAGTATCTATTACTTATTTAGTGAAGCATTGCAAACTTTCTTCTGGTGGGTGTTTCCCCCCATCACTGGATTAAGGAGTATCCAGCAGCCCTGCCTGGACAACAACTACCTTTGTGCTCAGTGCTGTGCTGGGAGAGGAAAATCCCAGGGCTTAGATTCATCGTGGAAAAAATGGACAACTTAGAAAAGCCACCTGCACATGAAAAGGAGAAGTAATCATGTTAAAGCGGTCATTTCTACATAAATTGGGTTTTGAGACTAATTTGTCAGATCTAAATTCAGCAACAGCATTAATCCCAGGAATAACTGGACTGGTAGCCCAGTATCAGAGTTGCTATAAGGCTGGTGGTGCCATTTTCACTAGCCCACCACTCCCTTTATAACTATGCCATACATGGCCTTGATTTGGAGGCCTTTCCCATAGAGAGAGTGAGAGTTTTAAATGTTGAGGGACAGCACTGTATGTGCATCTGTCAGAGAATCATACAATATTTTGAGTTGGAAGGGACTTTAAAAAATAATCCAGTTCCAAGACCCCCACCTTGGGCATGGACACCTTCCATTGGATCAGGTTGCTCAAAGCCTCATCCAACCTGGCCTTGAACACGTGCAGGGATGGGGCATCCACGACTTCTCTGGGCAACCTGTTCTGGTACCTCACCACCCTCACAGCAAAAAATTTCTTCCTAGTATCTAATCTAAATAGCCCCTCTTTCGCCTTAAAATGGTAACCGTAACCCCTCCTCCTGTCACTGCACTCCCTGATAAAGAGCCCAGAGCATGGATCAGCTGGACTGCATACATCCTATTTCAGGCCAGCAAAGCCCTTGCTTCTGCTGTGTGTTATGGCCACCCAAAATGGGATGATGGTGCAGTAGAGTGGGAATTAAACAGCAGCAATCTGGACTTCTCACAGGAGGACTGCTGGTTTCCCATCGCTCAGGCTGGGTCTGCTCGAGGCTAGTCAGAGGGAAGGTGCCTTCTTTCCCTAGCAAGGCTGTAGTCCTGCCAGATGCCCACAACATTTCTACAAGCTGCCTCCTGTATCAATTTCCTAAGTCATCCTTAAACTGAAATTTTAGCTTTTGGCGGAAACTGAAGTCCATATGGAGAGAAATGAGAACGCTCGAAGAACCACAGTTACTACAAAGTAAGCAATCACATTTTCTAGTCTTAGAGTGTGCTTCATATTCCTTTAAACACTATCTAGCAACACTGCGTGGTTGAAAATCATGACAGAGGTCAGAGCCCCATGTGGACTATGAACAAAGAGCACTTTTCACCTTCCAGAGTTCCCAACACAGTACCGAGGCAGGCTCTTATATTCATAATCCACTTATCTCAGATACTAGGAAATGGAAAACATACTCTAAGGGGTTCTGTAACAATCATTACCATCTTATCCAATTTACTTAACGAACAGCTTAGACCTACCGAAAAGGGCCTCAGTGAAATTTCAGTCATTCTTAAGGTTTTCTTCCTCTAAATGTGAATGACTGTCTTTTGGATTAATCACAGTCACAGGAAACAAAACTCCATTCTTAACAAAAGCTAAAGGTGCTGAGAATGAACACAGCTTCATCTTCAGAACGTTATTCCACATTTCCATGTCTTTAGCATGTGATTTTGCTCAGAGTCTTTCATTCTTACTGAGCACAGAAAAATACAGTATCGCTGGCTCAGCCAGCCAGCGTGTGGCACCTGAAGGCGTTGCCACAGCTAAGTGCTCTGAAGCCAGGTTGGTTAAGACATTCTCCTTCAAAATTCTCTTATGAGCAAAGTTGTTCAAAAACCCGAATGATCAGATTTCGGTAAAACCCCAAACTTTCACTTTATTTAAAAGAAGGAATGTATATACTCCGAGGAAATGCTGAGTGCTGTGCTGGTCCAGAAACGCACCTAGCGTGCTCTCTACTCTTCCCTACCATACTTTCACTGCCTGGATAAACTGTTGTATAGGACAGGACCTTATCTGGTATTTCTAGAATGAAGCCATCATCACATAACCAGTATCTTGAAGGGTTAGGACACTGTGTGATACAAGCAAAAATGTAACTTAGGAACAGATATCTTTTCTTATAAGTCACTGAAGTAGTTTCTTCTCTGTGAAGCTCAAGGAAAGATTTTCCCAGTCTAATTTATTGCTGTGGTCTCTGTTCTCACAGCATGTTCCACAGCCACTCAGAGCTCTGCATAGTGCTCAAGTACTTGTTAGTGGTGAGTGGCCAGGTCTACGAACACTTTCCACAGTCAGCTCTCTGTGGAACCACTCTACATGGCCAGCTCTCCATGAGATAATTCTACACGGTGAGACCCTAACCCTAATCTTAACTCTAAACTTAACCCTAACCCTCCCCACATAAAGTAGATGTCCCTGCAGAGAGTAGTTTTCCCAGGGAGAGTTGTTCGCTCTGGAGGGTTGGTTGCATAGAGTTGACCCTTTCCACAAGTAAGCTGCTACCAAGATCATGTAGTTAGCTTGAATTTTGACTGAAACCTCCTTTCTTTCTAGCTGATATTTAAAAAAATACCATGCCCACAGAATTTGGACAGGTTTTTGAAAATAAAACTTATTTTTATGCTCTGTGAACTCCTTGGATTAGAAACAAGGATACAGAATTAGTAAATCATTTGCTCGTCGATTATGAAACGCTTTATTGGGACAACTAATTATATAATTTGAAAACATTCTTAGTAACATTAAAAAATACTTGCATTTGAACTTCAAAAACATAGAAATATTTCTGTTACCTAGAGGAACTTTCAAACCTTCATCACCATTGAAATATATGACATCTATTAAAATGCGCTGTTTTCAGTAGCTACAGATGTACTGCACTGCGTCTCAGATTTGTAATTTAAGGTTAAGGTTTAGAGATAAAGAGGAAGGGAAAGACAGCAACAGTCCACCCTTGTTTATCTTGTTTAAGCAATTTTTGTCCTAGACCAGACCAGTTACTTTTTCTCTCCAAACCGCTGTTTCAAAAGGGGAACTCCGTATTGCATAAGGACTCTCTACATCTGAGTTTACATTAAGTCATCTGGAGAAAAACTGCTCAATCAGGATTTCAACCATTGCCAGCAACGAGGCTGCCGTACAAACACATTAGTTTCGCCAAGCTGCCGTCTCTTAATATAGGTTACTTCTCTTATGCTCTGGTGTGAAACAAAACTACTGTTAGCTGATTTTCTACACCATTCTTAGAGCGGTGTGCTAAGCTTGGTACTTTGCACCATCCTTTCCTGACGTAACAGCTCCGGCTGCACTGGCTGTTTTCTCAGCCTCAGAAAGTTTAAAGTCTCAGTTTCAGCTGTGATTTGTTCAAGCAATCTTTTTCCATGCCATTCACTAACTTTGATTTCCGTGTAGGTCTCACAGTAACAAGCTGTTAAAGCACTGCAGAGCTATAGAGGAAAACCAAAGAACATTATAACCCTCACTAAAAGAGCTGCAGGGGTAAAAAAATCCTATAACCAGTCCAAAGCAAAATGCATACACGCTCCATTGCTCAGCTTTCTCCATTGATGCTATAATTTCACTTATTTTCCACTAACCAGAGTGACCACCATGAGAGAAGTGATCTGACTTCCTGATACTACCAGAGCTGAAAGCAGTTTTGCCAAAAATCTTTTGGATCAATTTTTCTTTTCTTGAAAAAACAGCGAGAAACTCCAGTGCCTGTTCCCTTCTTTCTTCACGTCACATTAATTGCTGCAAAACCTCCAGACACGCAGTAATAGCCAAGAAAACTGTCCAGGCAGAGGCCAGCAATTAAGAGCGCCACAGCTGCTGGTCTTGTGATGGATCTGTGACCAGGAGCGCTGCAAGCGAGACAGACATCTTCTTGTTGACAGAGGGCTACTGCAGAAGCTGTAGACTTCAGTAGCCAAACACCCTTCACCAGAGAAACATCATTTTGACATTATCTGTTTTTTGTAGGTACTTTTAGAAAGGGCACGCAAGGACAATGACATTCAAACTCTCGGTTCAATGGCATGTTTTTTTCCAGTGCAGCGCACGCCATTGCAGTGCAGGTGAATTACACGCTGTGGTCTAAAACCTTCCAGCTCATTATGTAAATTGGTGGTGAAATGTTTAAGCTGCATCATGGTTAAACTTCCCTGGATAGGTTAAGGGAAAAAAACCAACTCGTGCAAGTTTTCAGCAAATATTAAGGAGGTCTTGAATAACACGCACGACTTGGGTGATGCTCTGAGCTTTTCACATATGTCTAGGGATGCCACGCTGAGACTGTGACGCCAGTGCAGTCCTGACACAGGAGGCCTGTCCACGTGGCTTGACTCAATAGTTAGTTCTGTAGGTTTCCTATTACTTCAAAAAAAAGATAACTGGGACATTATGGTGACAATCATCATTCCACTTCCAAGCTGAAGCATATGTCCCAAACACCTCTTTTAGTGATAGCTTGCCAATGAACTCCTCTGTGTCTCTACTGTGCAACTACTATATGCAGGGAGATTTCCAGAGAAACTGGAAGCAAAGATACCAAGGTTGGCTAATAATCCTTGTGACAATTAAACACAATTCTTCCTTTCTTTTTTTGAACAGCAATGTGAGAAGAGCAAATCCCTTCAAAATCGCATGACGTGGAAGTCTAAGACCTTTACCACTATGGATATTTGGATGATAAACTGCTCGAGCCTAGATTTTGACTGGTGTTTTAACTCAACCCCTCCTACACTCGGCAGAAAATATGCAGAATCAACCCCTTCTGTCCACCTGGGTCAGAACCTTCCTACATGGCCACAAAAATACAAGTGAAAATTCTCACTCTTAATTCACATAATCACTTTTTCAAAGGAAAATGAGTTTGCAACGGACTGGGAAGAGTCTGAGAGCACCACAGGACAAGAACAATGGGCTGTGTCTCCAGTCAACACTGTCTAATACAAAAATGGGTAGATTTCAATTAGATATTAAGAAGACATTTTTTACTGTGAGAGTGGTGAGGCACTGGCACAGGTTGCCCAGAGAAGTCAAGGATGTCCCATCCCTGGAGGTGCTCACGACCAGATTGAAGGAGGCTTTGAGCAACCTGATCCAGCGGGAGGTGTCCCTGCCCATGGCAGGGGGCGTTGGAACTGGATGATCTTCAAGGTCCCCTCCAATCCAAACCATCCTATGATTCTATGTGCAGTGTTTATCTGTGGAAGTGCTGGTCACTCCTAAACTAGGGTATGAGCATTGAGATCAAGTAAGTGCCGGTGACCTAGTTATTGTACCTGCTGTGCACACCAGCTGAGCTGCATCCTAAAGGTACTAAAGAGATGTCAGCTAAAAGAATGACCCAGTAGCACCAAACTAGCCAGCAAAGCCAAATCCAGGTCTGCAGCCCCCACCTGCCAGTGGGCCAGTGGCAAGCTCTTACGCTCAGCAGACATACTCTGAAGCAACAAAGACTGGCGGCAAATAAATATCCTGCTCAGCTGAGGTTTTATCTATACTGCAGAATGCAACTGAAACAAGTATAGGCCAACCTGTAGCAAACCTAATCTAACAAATTAAATCTAAAAAATTAACTTAGTGAATCTGGCAGCACTACCAGGGAAGACAGAGGAGGACAGGCTTCAGTCCCGGCCAGCAACACAAGTATACAAACGCAGGAAACCCAGCAGGTTGCACATCCTGTTCCACAGCATCGCCACGGCTATTCTTAGCTGCACTAGCTGGTGTGAGGAAAACACTGGGATGCCTACCAATGCTGTGACTAGAAATGAAGCTTGTGCGACAGGAGGGGACTACAGTTTGGTCTGAGCCAAACGATATAAATTGTTACAAAAAAAGAAAAGATAACAAAAAATACATACACATAAATGCTAACCAGTACTTAGGTGGCAGGGGTTTCGTGCGAGGTTTGGGATTCTAGCACAGACTGGACCAAGATGAGGGCTGCTGAAAGTCCTCCCCTTCCCTAGAATCAACACAGCTTCACTCCCACCCTGCCTTTCCCCTGTGGTATCGGCTCCTCTGATGCAAAATCAGCAAGAAGGAGTTGCTCTGGATATGGTCCTTGAGGTGGTCAGGCAATCATCTGGGGTAGGAGATTCCAGGCTAGGAATGGTGTGGGTACACATAAAAGCAAAAGCAAGATACAGACTTGCACTTTCCATTCCCATACTATTAATTAAAAATTCCCATGCTGGCATGTCTCATAAATGATCTTCATATGAAGTTTAAATCGCGTCTTTTCATGACAAGGTAGAAGTAGCTTTGGAAAATGGCAAAGTTCAAGTTCACATGCAGTGCTTACTGTACAACCCAATGCCTTCCTTCATATATAACCAAAAAGACGGAACCAGTTTTCCCTCTTGAATCAGAAAAAAAGCAGCTGCTTAAGTTACAGCAGGGAAGGGCTCCAAAATGAACACATCATTGCAAGCTGAAGAACAGCTCAGGGCAGATATTAATAACGATCCTGCCCTCCCCAGTATTACTGCTGGCAGCTGTGTCTTTTTCTACAGGCAATATTTTTCTCCCAACAAACTTTACAAACTCCATTTTTCCTGAATGGAAACAAATTAAGCTGAAAAACACTAAGGCATCTACTGCTCCAAGGGAGCTATATTCCAAAGACTTTGGCACCAAATAAAGCAGAACAGATCCCTATTAGGAAGCCTACCTTATTGACCCCTATGTTAGATATTTAACCATGGCCAATTAAAAGGACAAGAAGATTCTTTTATTCTTTTCAAAGGCTGTTTTTCTTAGGGGGGAAAAAAAGTATTGCACATAATTACCTCCTCACATGATATTAAGGACTGAGCAATGATTCTTTTAATTGCATCTGGAATCCAGTCAGTTAGAGGCCAACCCTTTAAAAACCATTTATTAACCTTCTCTTCTACCTGGGCTCTTTGTACTTGTTTCTGAGGTTCCGGGAGCTGGTGCAAGTGTGTTTCTACTACTCAAATTTCTTTCTAGAAACTGACCTGAGAAAGAAATTCCAACTAAAAGTGTTCAACATTCAAGAGCTCTGTTTATTTTCTCAGGACTTTAATACAAAAAGAAAAAAAAAAAGGCAAAATAAAAGAACATTATTGTTTATTTTAAAAGAAGGCAAAAAGAACTATCATCAATGAACACCACCTATGCCAATTATATTTTAACATTGTTCAGAAGCAGGAGTCAGGACACAAAAAAAAGAAGGCAAATTAACTGCACGTGCTTTTTTGAGACATATAGATAAAAGTATTTTTCAGGATTGTGGTTTTGCTCTTCAACTATTCTGATAACACAGCAAATGCGAAAAAAAAATATAACTGTAAGCCTGATAAAACATGGTGCTGTAGCTCACAGGCAGCTAACCACACAAAGCAAAGGTCATAAGGAATAATCAGACCTCTCATTATCAGCAAAGCTACGTTTCATTTGGAAAATTGTCAAGACTGGCTTTGGCTCAGGCTAGATGGTGCATCCACCTCTTTCCATTCAGCAGAGACAGAAAAAACTGAAGTTACCACAGAGCTGAACAACTTAAATGCGTATCTATAAAGGGTGTAATTGATGCTATGCTATGAAACTAAAATAGAGCACATCTATATGCCTTTAAATATAGTTAGCAGCATTACCCATTCTCTCCACATGGAACTTGGAACATCTAGCTACAAAATTCACCCCCTCTGTTTCCCCCCCCCCCAACCCCCCGCCCCGTCTCTCCATAGCTGAAGAGATTAGGAAGTGCAGCCAAAGCAGGGGGCAGGGGAATGAGAATGGCAAGAATCTTTATCCCTCCTCCCCTAACTCCACCGAGTAGTGTTTAATAAACACAGGCAGTCCAAATTCAGAAGCAAACAGCAACTCCAGTATAGCTAAACTCCTTAACAAGTCCTAGGACACTTGGTGGGCTTTTTTTTCATTCTTTTTGGACAATAGGAAAAAGAAACAAATGCTAGGATTAAGATTATAACACACGGATAGAATTTCTGCAGAAAATTTAGGACCACCACCCTACTCCTGATTTTAATACACACATACAATCTAGGTACTTTCAGCTGTTCTTCAAAAGCCAGGCTGTACTGGCAGAAGCTTTGGACTCATTCCCACAAGTAATTCCTTGCATGCAAGTAACTACTTGTCAGTCTGACGAAACTACTCATGAATACAGAAATTTACAGTACTGAGCCCTTGACATGACTTTTGGGGAGTCACAAGCTGGGGCTAGTTTTGTCTTTTACATAACTATGTGTATGCCCATACAGAATACCATGATGCAGCAATAACAGATATTACCACAAGCTTAGAGCGGATGTTGAAAGTAATTGAGCTAAAATTATAGGGGTTCCACATAAGCAATTTGCTCCGGTAAAAACCAAAGCTTCACGGTCCCGTGGCTAGCCCACCGAGTGTCTGAATTAGTTCTGTGCTGCACCCTTAGGTGCACATATAGTCTAAAAAGTGATTCTAAAATAGCATGTTTCTGGTTCAGACATGTACCAAGGTTAAAATATTTCACCCAGTTGTGTTTATTACATCTCGGGCACCCTTAATGAGAAGTATAAACAATCTAGACAAACTTATTTTTCCTTAAAATCAGTGTTCCATGATTTTTTTATTTTAAAAATTCAGGAATGTGATACACAATACAATTAGCTGCCCATCACTGCAGTGTTCACTTACATGAGATTCACTAGTTTCATGCTTTGTGGGGAAAAAAAAAAAAGAGACTGCACAGCTTTTTTGAATGCTTCCGGTATCCTGGAACTATGATCTTCAGAACAAGTCAAGTCTATGCAACCACAGACAGATCAGGTGAAAAAGAAAAATAAAAAATCAAGCTGTATCGCAAGCCAGCAGGTTACAGTTGGGTCTCATACAGCTAGGACGAACCCAAAAGTTGTGTTTCTGCTGCTGTACAGCCACCACCTTGACCTGTCTATATCCTTTCAGGGAATCAAGGGCTAAGAGACAGAAAGGCCATGCAATTCCCCCTTCTACCACCATCATCATCACCATCGTCACATCTCCACCCTGTCCTGGAAATAACATGTGAGAGAGCTTGTCTTTTAGGCTAACCATTGCCTGCAATGGACGTGGAAATAAAAAAATATGACTTCTGGCACAAAAAAAAAAAAAAATTAAATAGTTACAACGGAATTAGTGACTTCAACTCCATCTATTCAGATGCATTTACTGAGACTGTTAACCAACGGTGGTAATTGTCAAGACTTAATTTTAAGAGTCGCTCTTTTTTATAAGAGCAACAGGAGAGAAATAAGTCAGGCTTCTCAGTGCTACTATGGTTTGTCTTGTTTTTTTTTTTTTTTAATTAAAGAGCAGTAGTTCTGTGGCGCATTAGTAATATACAGCAGGACCTCAAATCATACTAATGACTGAGACCGATTTTAAACTAGCAAGCAAAATAATTAGTGAAAGTGTACCATAAAAAGCAAGGACACACATTAAAAAGAAAAATAAAAAACAGTACTTTGTTCATTTCAAAATTTACTTGGTTAATACTTTGTAGTATACTAGCAGTGGTAGCATATCTTGCAAATGTAGTCTCATACAAGATCTCAACAGTCAACTCTAGATTATATAGAGGTAACAGGAGAAAGTGTTAAGATAATTCAGACAAAACAAAACATATATAAATACTATATTAACATATTTAAGTTAGTTCATGAGACTATACAACAAGCATAAACACAGAAAAAGGTGAGTGATGCTGATGGCTGTGAAGCATCAACATCCGCAAGCTAGCACAAAAGCTGAACCAACCCCTCCACACACCACGGCTTCCTGTGGATACATCTGAGCAGCCAAGAGGCAAAATAACTGCACAGTGCTGCACTGTACCCAAGCTAACAAACTCTGCAACAGCGGGCTCTTGTGAAACTGGACTGAGCTCCTTTACTTTTCCAATGCTTTGGCACATAGCATTTGGCCAACGCATTGGCATACGATACAGAGCTAGTCTGGCCCCGTAGACCGCATGGTTAATAAACAACACTGGTAATCTACCCGTGAATAATCGAGAGTTGACTGCGATGCTTTGCTGAGAAGTTGAGTAAGACCACTGGCACGACCTGGGCCGACACAGGTCCAACGAGCAGCAAACTATTTTTAACTACTTAGGAGCAATTATCATACGAGACACGTATTAGAAATGCAAACTAGCGAGGTCTTCTGTATCCAGAGGCAAAGCTACATTCCCTTCACTAACAAAACATTCTTTTTTTTAAAAAAATCTACATTTAAATACTGTTAAAAACCTGAAAACCACAGCATGAAAGAATTTCATAAGGCCAAAACTATCCTCAGTTCTCTCTGTTGTGCCTAGGTATCATGATACATTTGTAGAAGGAGTAAATACCACTTAACTTAGTATCTTATGTTCCTTCCAGTGCCTCCCAGTAACAGATCTCAGAGCTCTTCACACAAGAGTTAAGCCTCACAACACCCCTGTGAGGTAGGTATTATCCCCATTTTAAGACAGGGAAACCGAGGCAGAGTGTTTATCGTGTCCAGAGTCATACAGCAAACAATGGAAGATCCAAGTTGTTTTTCCAGTTCTGAGCATTGGAGCAGTCAATTTAATCACAAAGACATTATTTCCCATACATAACTTGAGGTTGGATCTAAAGGGTCAGGGGTTTAGATTAGATTTTTCATATGGTTTCAACTCTTATCTAGTCTCTGCCAAATTCACAGAGTCCATAGACCAGTTTCCCTAGTCCTCTTCTTGTTAAGGTGTAAGTTGGCGGTATACTGTAACAGCTTCTTTAGAGACAGTTGTCATTTAACTGAGTTAACATTTTAAACCATAGATTCAGATACTTAATAAGTGAAATTACGTGATACATAAAGTGTGAAATACAGTGAACGAAACCCTACTTCCTGCCCCACTTCCTCAAAAGTCAGTGGAAGGCTCCTGAGGACACCATGGGGACCAGGCCTGCAGTCACTGCAAGTGCGTACAGACACCCTCAACTACAAGCAAAATACACCACTGAGTTGCTTGTTATGAAGGCTACTGTCTATGCTTAAGAGCACAAACTGCTGGTGCTTGGCAGACTTTCCCTGATGGAGCACTTACTGACATAACTAATTCTTTTAGCTTAGTAAACCAAGCATCAGTTAAAAATGAAGCTCCAGTTTTTCATTCTTAACACTGTAGTCAAGGATTCTTTAACCTCTGAAGACTTTTATGACCAGACACAACTTGGAAATGAGGAAAAACACCAGGAAGTCCATAAAATAGAAGGTAAGCATTAGTTTATCCGTCAGTCTCAGGTCTTGATCGCAGGCCTGGATAGGGTAGCTTGAACTTCCATTCTGATAGGAAAAAAAAAACAAACCTCTTTGCATCCGATATTTTCAAAAGCAGTTGATTTTAATTACCTCACTACCTTACCAGAAAAAGTGGGGACAGTTTGTAACAATCACAATGTTCTCTTTAAAATAACGCTATATGATGAGTTCATTAGAAAAACCTTCACATTCATTATTATATAGATTTAAGAAAAATATGTGAAACTGCAAAGTGGTTTCCAGTTTTAAGTAGTTATATCTTTAAAAACATTCTATGAACTTTGGTTTCCTTAGGGCTTCTAAATAAACAATATATTAAAATATCTACAGATCAAATATTAAAGGAAAGAGTAGGTCCAAGAAATATGTAACACAAATTGAGTTCCTACATGCTTATCCCTCAAATGACTTTTCACTGGAAAAAAATATGTCAATCTGAAGCACAGCAAAAAGTGTTTCTGCTGAAATGTTGAAACTAGTTTTCTAAAGTTGTTACAGCATTGGTGCACTTTCTGTCTGTCTCTGTACAAAGTCAACACAAACACATTGTATCATGACAGTGACATTATGTTCTTTCAAACAAGCATTCTAGATTTAGCAATATGACAAGAACAAGGACTTCAGCAATTACACTACTTGGCAAAATTGCATTTCAAACGTCTGTCTCTTCCTCTTGCAATACAGTTGTTGTCAAAAGTCACCAAAATTCAGGTAGCACCATTCAGGGAGTTACAAAGATGATTCAAACTGCTCGTTTTGATCAGTGTTTTCCTCTAGCTTAACTGAGGGGATGCTCTCCGACTTAGTCCTCCTAGTTTTTGGAAATTCAATGACAACTTCTGAACAAGAAATACTAAGTGACGAAGATTTTTCTGTCTTCTTCGCAGTACTATCTTCTCCTGTTCCGCAACACTGCTTCAAAGCACACTGAGTCCTGCAAGGAAACTCACATTTCCCTCTCCCTGATTCAGAGCCAACGCTGGCAAACTCAGGCTGAATGGTAGTTGCATGAATCCCTTCATCATGAAAGATCTCTTTTATGCGCTTCGCCACCATCATGTATGTGGAAGGGTCAGGACACTTTATGTGAGCAGTGCCAATGATCCTACTGCCTGCTAGCTGCCAAATGTGTAACTCATGGACTGCTTCAACTCCTTCAAGGGTGCGTAATTTTGAGTTCAAAGAATGGACATCTATTTGTTTGGGAACAGTCTGTAGAAGTATAAGGGCTGACTCCCTAAGTAACGGGTAAGTTGTGTAAAGGAGTATACAAACCATGATCAAACAAAGGACGGGATCTAAATATAGCAACCAGCATGGACCAGCCACTGTGATGCTCTCTTGCACAGACTTGTTTGCTCTGCCCAGCGTTTGGGATAAAGTAGCATTTTCCATGCAATGATTATTGACACATGGATTAAAGCAAGGCCCATCTTTAGGGCATGGATTCCACAACCCATAAAAGAGCAAGGCATTCACTACCACAATTACTGAACCTAAGGCATCTCCAAAAACATGCAGAAAAACTCCACGCATGTTAAGCTGTGCACTAGAGTCTTCTTCAACCTCCTCTACGTCCAGAGGATAATGACCAGCATTCCCATTCACTTGCAGGTCAGTCATGTCGTCTTTCATATCACCTGACAAGAAAACAGTAAAATGATTAGGCACGTGCTATAATACTATACACTGCTACGATTCCATATAAAATAATAACCAACATCAAGCTTGCCACATTAAGTACAAAACTGAAACACAAGGAACTCTACCCATATCACTTTGCAGCATTTTCTCTAGATGAGAAATATTGCATTGTCCCAATAAGTAATCTAAATAGTCTAGAAGGTAATTGTTTCTCCAAGGAGCTTAAAAATCCACAGTGGCAAAGTATAAAGATGACACCATTTTAATTCACTGAAAATCTGTTTTCACATTTTCTACCTCTTTAACCCTTTGACTACACACTGTTTATCTCCTTAAAAAAGTGCAGAATTACAAGGCATACATAAAATAAGCTGGTTAAGTAGCTAAGTAACTTATAGTTGTTCCCTCTTTTGACAAGCCAGAAGGCTAATCACAACGCTAAAATCTCTTGAACGACAGGACTACACTGCTATTTTATATTAAAATTTATGGGGTCACAAGCTCAAAAGTTGTATGGATATTGCTTCAAGTCACTTCTTTTCAAGTTCAGTAGTTCACTTCCAGAAAACTTCTGAATTCAAGGAAAAGGAAGTTTTTCTGAAACGACGCAAGGAGCCTGCAGAACTGAGATACAATGCACTGAGCTTTTAGGTCTAAAACACAGACTTTATCAGCAGTATTGACTACAAGACAGCATAAGTTACCACTGAAGCTCTTGGAGGCTATGAATTAGTGTTATTTATATTTCAGAATGCATAAACCCCATATTTTTAGTACTTCCTTTTTAAAGTGACATACAGCTGTTGATGCCGAAAGCCATGCATCATGGACGTGCATATTTTAAAGCCAGCTATTGTCAAAACCGTGATATTATCACTCCATCACATCTAACTAGCTGTATAGGAAAGAAATGCACACATTATTATAAAAAAGAATATTTTTTGAAATAAAAGAATTTTCAGTGTTCAAAACGGAAAATATTTTACATTATTAACCTCTTGCTTTTCTTCAAAAGTTCTTATTTGGACAGAAAACTTCCAGTGTTTAAGAAATGTAACAGGCAATGGCCACTGGCCTGACAAAATAAAACAAGGAATTCTCACTGCTTCCGTGGTCATTCAGTTCAGAGTTTTGTAAACATTACCATGTTAGTATGACCTGCAGCTTCCGCCACTTTGCTCTCATGACTGTAATTCTGTAGTTATAAAATGTGTCTACAAGGTCTTTCCTCTCTGAAAAAAGGGTGGGCTCCTACCAAGGTGGCTAAGCAGGTCAGTTCCAAGCCCCAGGCTCATTACTTCGTGCATCGCACTTCTGTTCTAAAGCTCCAGCTACATTTTCCACACAACCTCTAGCAGGTATGGAATATGAGACCCGTAACTTTTCAGAGAAACCAATGAATTAGGGGAAAATATCTCAGGTTAAGGAGTTTAGACCTCAAGGTCCACAACAAGAGCAAGGAAATTAAAACTTCTACGACGCTGTGCAGTGCATCAAGTGCTCAGTACGAAGATGATTTGGAAAGTCAGCAGACTCCCCCGTAAGGGTGAGTAACAGGAAACATGGTTCCAGAAAGCTCTTGAGATTATTTAATGGCAAGTGGATAAGATATCAATTTGAAATACAATCATTTAAATTCAGCTACAAGCTGATTACTTCACATAAAGTGTATGCACAAAGATATCTGCACAGGACTAGCCCTTAAGGCTACCATTGGCTTTCCACTCCACACCTTAGGAAATGAGGGTGTACCCCTCTTTGTAATTTCCAGTCATTTCCCTAGTCTTCACCTACACATCTTAAGAGCTTCTCACAAGTTGCTGAGCACCCTCACCTGTAACATTTCCACAGGTAAACTAGGAGTAACTCCATCATTACATAATCATGACAGGGCATAGAAGGAAATATAAACTTATTTCAAAGTTTCACTGTGGCCAAAATTATGCCCTATTATACCTCCTAAATACCCACAACAAATTGTTATTGCCAGAAGGACGTTCACAAGAAATTGCAGAGAAATTAGGTCAAAACAATATACATTTCAATCCGTGCTATAAGTTAATCTTTTAGTCCAGAACTAGTCCAAAACTTGGCTAAAAACAAAACTTAAAAGAACAGTTCACAAACCAAGATATCTGTTAGATGAACAGTTAGGGGAATTTTACACTGTCTGAAACTAATTATTAAGATGCCTTTGGTGAAACTAAACCAACATTACAAGCTTATTATGCGGTCAAGAAAACGGTGTTAGTATTCTCTGACAAACTTTTCTATCCTCTTGCAAAACCTGTATTTTCAAACACAACATGGAGTCAAAACACTAAATAGAGAGAAACATCTAAGTTTCTCAAATGTGTATTACAACCTCTGACCACAGAAAAATCGAAACTGTAACAAAGTTCACTCTGCTCAATTAAAGCTTAATTTCAGCTAAAAAAAAAAAGTGTTCACCCTGAAAATAAAGTAGAGACATGGCTTCTGAAGACTGAAACCCCTTCCTCCTGCTAACACGGATGCCATACAACTAAAGCAGAGAAGCAGCACTCGGGCACCTTTCACCCTGCTAGCATGCAGTACTTGACTTCGACCAAGCGACTTCAAAATAAACTATCTAGGCTTTTGGATCCATTAAAAACTAACACAAGAAACTCCCTCCCACAAAACAGACAGTTTGATCACAACTGGGAAGATTTTAAATTTATGTCTATGCGCAAGTGAGTGGGAAGGTGTATGCTCTGAAGAGCTAAAGAAAACAAATTCAAAGAAACCACATGTGTACTCTGACACCAGTAAGCCCTATATTTGTACTGCAGGACTTACACAGTTCTGATGGGTGACTTTCAAGATTTCCTCCTATTAATATGTATGTCACAAAGAAGTATAACATTATTGCAATGGAATATACTGTAGTATGTTTTGCTCCGTCCAGACTCAGATTAGCTTCTCAGGTAGCTAGAAAGCGACCCAACAGAGAGATCCGGCTGTCAGGACCAAGGTGTTGAGCTGCCCTCTATTTGATGTGCAGCCAGTTCACGAGGCATTAGGGCAGCGGCTTGTGACAGCTTGTGTCGCTAGGCAAAAAAACACTTGTCATGCGCCTTCCCTACCAGCACCAACCCGTTCCAAGGCAAACCGCTTTACCCTAAGATTCTTTCATGCTCTGACCTGCCAGCACAACAAACACACAACTCAGGGCGCTCCTTTTAGCGCTGGAAGGAAAGGTGTGAAGGCAGAGGTGCAACAGCCGCATGTCCAAGAGCACCCTTAAGGAAGTTTCTCGCCTCTGTGAAAATAATTGATAAGTTTTGCCGCAGCCGCTTTGTATGTTTTATTATCTTTTCACATAAATCTGTCTTGTATCAAGAGATAATATGCAGGTAATCTCCAGACATGGATAAATAACCTGAAAGAATAAACACTCTCTTACAGTTACAAGAATTTATTAATATGCTTAGTTATCTTGTAAGACGTAGCTGGTTTAGGTCAAGAGATAACCTATCTTAGGGCTGTGAGAATTTAATGATACGCTTAGTTGTCTTGTAAGGAATAGCTGTTTTAGGTCAGGATATAACCTGAAGGAAGTCTCCAGACAAGGTTGGATAACCTAAAATAATAAACATTCTTTGAGGACTCAAATGGTTCTTTGTCTAAAACTAGTATATATACATCCTACTTTTGTAAGATGGGATGCCTTTTTTAGAAGGGCATTCGACTGGGTATTGAATTGCAAAATAAAAATGCTATTGTCTTTGCTTCGACGACTTAGTCCTTTCCAATATTATTTTATCAGTGAATAGGTGTTTCTTACACTAAGATTCTTCTACACTCTGACCTGCCAACACAACTCAGGGCGCTCCTTTTAGCGCTTGAAAGAAAGGTGTGAAGGCAATAGCGTCCAAGAGGTAGAACGCCCTGCAGGTGTTCAAGGCCAGGTTGGATGGCGTCTTGGGCACCCTGATTTAGTAGGATATCCCTACCCAAGGCGGAGGGGGTTGCAACTAGATGATCTTTAAGGCCTCTTCCAACCCTAACTATTCTATGATTCTATGGTTCTAAGCGCATCCCTATGATTCTAAGGGCATCCCTAAGGAAACTTCTCGCCTCTTTCCCAGCAGGAAGGGCAGGTGGTCCCCACGACGCCCTCCACCCTACTCAGGTAAGGCAGAGACGCTCCACAGGGCTTACCCAGCTTGTCCTGGCTGACTCCGTTGGAGCTGCTGCAGTTCTCCACTAAGGTGCTGGTCTCCTCGCGGTGCAGGGCGGCATCCCCGTCCCCGGGGGGCTGCTGGGGCTTGGTGGCGGCCCGGGAGTGCTGCCTGCCGCCGTGGGAGTGCCCGTGTCCCCCCGCGCCGTGGTGGTTGAAGAGGCAGAGCCCCAGCAGGTTGATGACGAGCCCCGCCACCCCGACGCCGATGACCACCAGCGGCTGCTGGATCTCGTGGGGCTCCGTGAAGCGCTCGATGGCCTCCAGCAGGATGGTGAAGCAGAGGGCGGTGAGGAAGACGGCATTGACCAGGGCGCCCATCACCTCGGCCCGCACCCACCCGAAGGTGTTCTTCTTGGTGGCGCGGGTGCGCTGGGCGAAGCGCACGGCCACCAGCGCCACGACCAGGGCCATGACGTCCGACAGCATGTGGAAGGAGTCGGACAGCATGGCCAGCGACGACGTGACCCGGCTCACCGCCACCTCCACCACGAAGAAGAGGAAGGTGAGCGCCAGCATGCACAGCAGCCGGGCGCGGCGGTTCTGCCACCACCGCGGGCCCCTCGCGCCCGCCATCCCTCCCCTCCCCAGCCCCTCGGCCGGCGGCGGAGGAGAGAGCAGAGAAGCGGCCCCTTCCCCGCCGCCGCTTCCCGCACAGGCGCCGGGCGAGAAAACTTTGCACCCGAGACCCCTCTCACTCTTTTCCACACGGAACCCGAGCCGGCACGGACACGCCCCCCCCGCTCCCGCTGCGCCTCATTGGCCATCGCTGCCCCCGCCCGCGCGGCCGCGCCCCCCGCGCAGCTCTCTATTGGCCCGCGCCGCGACGGCCACGCCCCTCCGGGCCACGCCCCCACCGAGGGCCGGGGCCGGGTGGGGCCGAGCGGAACGCGGCGGCAGCGGCGGCGCTGATTGGCTGAGCCCGTCCGGCTGCGCTCACCCCCCCCTCCACTACGTGAGCCCCGCCCCTCGGCGGCTTGAGCGGGACTCGTGCAAAAGGTGCGCTTCACACGGCCCAGGCGCGCGCGCGGGGGAGGGAGGGGAGGGGCGGGGCCAGAGCGGGGCCGGGGGGGTGCTTTGTGACGTCACGCGTTCGAACGGTGGGGTCGGCGCCGGCCGCCCCCCCGCCCCCCGCCACTGTCCGTGCTGAAGCCGCGCCTCTGAGACCCACCGAGGGCACCGGGAGAGCGGGGAGCAGCCCGCAAATCACGCGGACACCGCACCCGTTGGGTCAACGGGACCGTGTTCATGGGATCGCAGGATGGTTTGGGTTGGAAGGGACATCAAAGATCATCCAGTTCCAACCCCCTGCTATGGACAGGGATGCCTCCCACCGGACCAGGCTGCTCAAAGCCCCATCCAGCCTGGCCTTGAACACCTCCATGGATGGGGCATCCACAGCTTCCCTGGGCAACCTGTGCCAGTGTCTCATCACTCTTATAGTGAAGCATTTCTTCCTAATGTTCAATCTAAAACTTCCCCCTTCCAATTTAAAGCCATTCCCCCTCACCCTATCACTACAATCCCTCGTAAACAGACCTTCCCAGCTTTCCTGTAACCCCTTCAGGTACTGGAAGGATGCTGTAGGGTCTCCCTGGAGCCTTCTCCAGGTTGAGCAACCCAACCCTCTCAGCCTGTCCTCATAGCAGAGGTGCTCCAGCTTTCCAATCACCTTCTCCAGACTCCCTCCTCTGGACCCGTTCCAACAGCTCCATATCCTTCTTATATTGGGGATTCCAGAACTGGACACACAGCTGCACTCATAGAATCATAGAATAGTCTGGATTGGAAGGTACCTTAAAGATCATCCAGTTCCAACCCCCCTGCCATGGGCAGGGACGTCCCACTAGATCAGGCTGCCCAAGGCTCCATCCAACCTGGCCTTGAACACCTCCAGGGATGGGGCAGCCACAACTTCCCTGGGCAACCTGTGCTAGTGCCTCACCACTCTCATGATGAAGAATTCCTCCTAATGTCCAGTCTAAATCTGCCCTTCTCCAGTTTATACCCATTCCCTCTTGTCCTATCCCCACAAGCCTTTGTGAATAGCCACTCTCCAGCTTTCCTGTAGGCCCCCTTCAGATACTGGAAGGTCACTATAAGATCTCTGAGCCTTCTCTTCTCCAGGCTGAACAGGCCCAATTCTCTCAGCCTGTCCTCATATGGGAGGTGCTCCAGCCCTCTGATCATCTTTGTAGCCCTCCTCTGGACCCATTCCAACAGCTCCATATCCTTCTTATATTGAGGATTCCAGAACTGGACACAATACTCAAGATGAGGTCCCACAAGAGAGGAATAGAAGGGCAGAATCACTTCCCTTGACCTGCTGGCCATGCTTCTTTTGATGCAGGACTCACTACAATACATGCAAACAGCTATTTCTTACCGCCTCTCTATCTTTTATTTTTGTTTGCAATTTGCCTTTTTTTTTTTTTCCAGGGAGATTTCTATTTAATTTTTCTCCTGCTTGTGCCCACTTAGGGCAGTAAAATGAGTGATGAGGCAATAATAACTGATGAGCAGTCATTCATGGTTAAAAAAAATGGGGAGAGGAAGAAAGCAATTTTGTTTGAGAAAGTTTTGAAAATCTGAAATATCACACACACACACACACAAATCTAAAAAATTCAGTCCCTAGATACAATCAGTTTTATAAAACTTGTTGTAGTTAAAAAAAAAAGTAAAGAAACGTTTTGAGACATCTAGAAAAAAATCACCAAAAACACTTTCAAAAAGGCAGAGTTGACTTCTCACTTTGCCTACAGTGTTCCAGGCATCCAACAAACATGACAGCAGGAGAGGGGTTGTCCAAGCATATTCCATGAGTAGAAAATGGAGAGGAGAAACACGTAGCCATAGCTTTTTCTTGCTACAGAAGTGTAGCTGCGTGTATGAATACATAGAGGCAGCAAAAGTACTGGTGCTCTGTAAAAAAGATCTATCAAGAATGCTAAACCCTGTTGCTATACTTGGAGATTCCAAAGGGAACGTGATTCGGGGTCTGTACAAAGGTTCCTGGCAGCTGGAGTCGGACAGCTAGTCTTATTTCATTAGTAAAAGTGACAGAAGATGTTCACACATCCACAAGGAAAGAGTTACTCACAAGCATAACTGAGACCAGTAGTTCAGGACTCTGGTGAGGCTCAGCAGAGTCCCAGCGAGTCTACATCTGTCTTCCACATTGCTCTAATCTGTACATCCATCCCCTTTTCTCTTCTGCTACAGTCCCACAGTCTTTACATGACAGACACAGCTTGGGTACCACAGGCACTGCTGTCACATCTGTGACCCTAAACCCTGTTTTCTGCGAGATTGCTTGTATGTCAGAATCTAGGTCTGCTATGTTTTCAGTTTAGCGGTAGGAAACCATATGGAATGATTTAATGACCATTGTAAAGAGTACTGTAAGAGAGTCAGTAATTAGATTGCTGTAATATTCTCATCTGCTTGGCTTCCTATAAGCCCTAATATCATTTAATAAGTTGTCATAAACAATTGGGAAACTGACTAGCGATTGTACGGAAATGGATCATGCCCATGTCCTCTCCTCCTCTATCCCACACAAGGCCATTAGTTAATAAGGAGGAATTATTCAAATTTAGGCTATATTTGTCAAAGAGACTATTACAGTTCAAACCTTTTTTAATTCCTGCAGGTAGGGCGAGTTATCATTTTACAGGGTCTGGTGTTAATCCAATGGAATTTAGCTAGGAAGGAAGGGAGGGCAAGGGGTTTGATGACTATTAGCTGGACTTCGGGAATTACTGACACTGAGTGTTAGTTGGTTGCCCATGTGAAGTTGTTGTGGGGGACCGTGTCAAAGGCTTTACAGAAGTCCAGACAGATAACCCCCTGTGGCAGCCCAGTCCTGCTGCTGAACACATCAGGCACAGACCAGCAGCTGAGCCACACCAGTGTTCACCTCGCTACCTCTTCCCCAAACTCTTCCTCATAAGCCAATGTGCTCCATACTGCTGTTCCCAGGCTTTTCTATTGTATTACCATACATCAGCATCCAACAGGAACAAGGATGGTTCCTAAATATAGGGCTGTCCATCTGGCAACACTATAAATTTTAAGATTAATGGGAAGGTGACTGATAAGGGTACCTAATGAGACCATAAATGGTGTATTACAGGAGAACATTTTGTTCCTGCTTATGCTTTTGAGGAGAAAAGCTACTGTCTTCAAAGTGGGGAGAACTCTGGGTTTTTTGGTTGCTTTATTTTTATTTTTTTTTTTTTTTAGCTTCCAGGCATTGTTTGTGACTCACCCAATTCTTTTTCGGCTCAGCTTCCGGCCCGCACTTGTGGAATGACCAGTCCCCAAATCTGTTTACTTTGTGTAAATGCCCCATTTTCTGAGGGGAGAAGTAACTCTGAATCTCTGGCATGCAGCTTTATAGCACCCCAGAACTAGGGACAAGAAAGGAAAAGGCTGAACAGAAAGCTGCTGCTTGTCGCCTGTTCTGAGGAGAAATGTTTTGCACCAAGTACTGCTGAGCTATCTGAGGTCAGCTGAGTACTGTGGGAAGAACAGGGCTTGGGTTGGAGAGTCACTGCTTCTCAGTGTGTTTGCTGAGTAAGTAAGGTCACTGCTTTTTCCCTTGAATTTCTGTGCCGTTTTGCAAGAGCTCAGCCATGGAGGGCTCTTCATCGCTTTTGCCTTTCCACTTGGAAAAGGTGAAGCCCTGTCTATAAACGACTAATTCAGTCACATATTACAGAGTATACTGCCTTGCTTTAACACCTAACTTGTTCCCTTTCTGTGCAGTCATCAGACCTGTCTGCTTTTAATAAAGGCTTGTGGGACTCAGGCAAAGATGACTCCATCTGTCTGTTCCACTTCAAGGCTGTCAGTGTTCATTTTAGGCTGCATTTCTTGCAGGCGATGTTTCTCTCTGTTAGCTGTCCTTACAAGGTTTCTTCAAATTAGATCCAGTCAGCAACACCAAAGCAAACAGAAGCATTCACTGTCCAGCTATCTACATAATGTTCCTTTTAATGTAAATCAGTACAAATTAAAAATGAATATTACTGTTCACATAGCTCTATGTCAAGTTCACTGTTATGGCCTGATTCAGGAAAGCAGCTTTATCAAGGAGAGGGCTTAAGCATGTGTTTGCAGTTAATTAAAAGGCTGCCTTTGAACAGAGGCTAGTTAAGCGTGTACTTACATGCTTCTGCTTGTGACCCGTGAAGACAAACTGTAGATGTAATAGGCATTAAGATAGGAAATCAAGAACATCTTTATAAAGAGATTTCTTCCTCTACCCAATTACTGTGTCTATGAAACCTGGGCTCTTCAGAAGTCAGTGGCGGAACTACAGAGAAGTTGAGGGGGTCAGTACATCATCTGCCATACTTCTTCTGAACCTTGCAAAGCAGATTAAAAGACCCGCTTCTTTCGCTTCCAAAATCTTGTCTTACTAATAAAGACACAACTGTTTTAAAAATATGCCTTGCTTATATTGAGTTTTTTCTTTCCTTTCTGGGTTGGTTGTTTTGCTTTCTTGATACCAAGCCATTCATTTGATCCAATGGCATTTGGCAGCCTACAACTGCTTCATTACTTCTGGGACAATTAACTGCACAGTCAATCTAGAAGTGTTTTTTAATGAACATCATTGTTTTGTGGTGGACTTTAGAGCATTTCCTGGCTGCTTTGGTTGCCACTTTGTCTGCTTATGGTGCAACTAGTATTTCCTTCAAATTCACAAGTAGGCACGGAAAATAGTTGTTCCAATGAGCTGTGAAGTTAATACTATAAGGTGTTAGAACTAGTACCTCATTCAGCCAAAGATCAAGTGGCTCCTACTAGGAAAATGACCACTGTATTAATCATTAAAGGAAAATGTCATAAAAAAAACTTGGTGTTATTCACTTTTGCACACAGTGTGAATCTCTGCTGGAAAGATAGTAGCAATGATTCAACAGGGATGGGAAAATTCTGTAAATACAGAATTCATGGAATGAAAAAATGTCTTTGCAGCTGATTGGTTAGTAACATTTTTAATTATTACAAAAAATATATTTCATATGACTTTTTCAATAAATCATATTGTTAAGATCTGCCTTTTATTTTCTTTAAAAAGAACATGAGATTGTTAGCTCTAATCTAAGCCAATCCTCTTAGGCCTGTGGCAATGAGTATCAATGACTCAATAGGTATTTGCTGAAGATGGACATTGAAAGAGATGCATCCATATCACCATGGTGCCTGCTCTACCTGCCTACAATATCAAGCCCTGTCAGAGAACATTTCTGGCATCAAAGTGGGTTATTTGGGCACGGGGATTTCCAGTGTCATTATGGAATGCTGGATTTCATTGGTGTAGGATTTCTAAAGGTCTCTTGCTGGAAAAAGGTCATTGAGTTTCTTCAAGGTAAGACTGTAGAAGTCACAACAAGAACAGCTAATACTGTTCTAATACTGTTCTGCATGTTAAATCATAGACATGCATGTCCTGGCATTTGAAAAGTCAGTTCAAAACTGGTTCAACAAGTGCACCTTTGAATTGTGTGAGGCTGCAAAACACCTGTGTAATGCTGCCAAAGAAGAAATGCCCTTTGGTGGCACATTTTGCTCTGATAAATGGGGCCCCACTGGTATAGCTCTGTATCTCCTGGAAGCTCAGTGACATCAAGGGCACACTGTGCAAAGGTCTGGTTTCAGCCCCAGAGACTGAACTAGGCAATGCAAGAACTTTCTACTGTTCTACAAGAACAGTATTGTCTCAGAAGAGGAAGATCCCTAGGCAAATTGAAATGAAAGCCATCACACTGGCTGTGTATATAGAGAGCTTACAGGGTGGTTCATAGAGCAGCCATGAGTGCAGGATATGGCACATCCTATCGTTTCTGCTCCGCAAGGCAGGCTTTCCTGCAGCATGGCAAACAGCCTGGTGGCACAGGATTAGTAGGGCATGTTCAGGCATGGGGGCCCCTGTGCAACACATCTTCACAGGCTCCTGCTCTGACCCAGCACCAACAGGTCTGATCTGGAGGGCGGCCTCAGGCTTATCCTCAGCAGGCAAGCCAGGTACACCTAGTGTTTCCAGCCAGCTCGTCTACCCACACATCTCTGCTGCTCCTGCTGCCACAACACACAGGTAAGAACTGCATCCACCTGTGTCAATAACACAAAGTCTATTTCATGTAAAGCCCTTGCTGTGGCTGAGGTCTAGCATGCTTGTCATTTTACCATTTAAATATTTGATATGAACTGTATAAGCTTGAAGTGGATTGATTTCTCTTTATTACATAAATGGATATATTGGTGGAAAAACAACAGTTATTTTGCTGCTTGAACTGTTTTTGTTGTTTAGGTCTATAGGTGCTGTTGATCAGCCACTAGCCAAGCTCGTGACAAAGACTGCCCTTTCTAAGCTGTAGATATTTAGGACATCATTCTAGAAAATAATTGAATCATAGAATCGTAGAAACTCAGAAACATAGAGTCGTATAATGGTTTGGGTTGGAAGGGACCTTAAAGATCATCCAGTTCCAACACCCCTACCATAAGTAGGGCAACCTTCCACCAGATCAAGTTGCTTAAAGCCTCATCCAACCTGGCCTTGAATATCTCCAAGGATGGGGTATCCACTGCTTCTCTGGGCAACTTGTTCCAGTGCCTCACCACCCTCATGGAGAAAATTTTCTTCCTAATATCTCATCTAAATCTCCCCTCTTTCATCTTAAAATGGTTAACTCTAAGCCTAGGCCTAAACTCCTCAATAAAGAGCCTCTCCCCAGCTTTCCTGTAGACTCCGTTTGAGTACTGGAAGATTGCTATGAGTTGTCCTATTAAGTCTTCTCTTCTCCAGGCTAAACAACCCCAACTCTCTCAGCCTGTCCTCATATGGCAGGTGCTCCAGCCTTCTGATCATCTTCATGGCCCTCCTCTGGACTCGCTCTAACATATCCATGTGCATCCTGTGCTGAAGGCTCCGTAACTGGGTGGGGTCTCACAAAAGCAGGGTAGAGGGGCAGAATCACCTGTCTTAACCTGCTGGCCACACTTCTTTTGATGCAGCATAGGATACTGTTGGCCCTCTGGGTTACAAGCGCACATTGCCAGCTCATGTTGAGCTTCTCATCCACCAGCACGCTCAAGTCCTTCTCCTCAGGGCTGGTCTCAATCCATTCTCTTCTCAGCCTGTATTTGCCCTGACCTAGGTGTAGGACCTTGCACTTGGCCTTGTCAAACTTCATGAGGTTCACACAGACCCAATGTCATATGATCAATACCATCGACTGAAAGCAAGTTTGCAACCACCAGAAACATTTTCTGCA
Organism: Cuculus canorus; assembly: GCF_017976375.1. Lineage (NCBI taxonomy): Eukaryota > Metazoa > Chordata > Aves > Cuculiformes > Cuculidae > Cuculus > Cuculus canorus. The sequence goes on along the minus strand of NC_071403.1, from coordinate 96,098,910 downwards.
GATAACCATTTTCAGACCTGTTTGAAAAGCATCTTTGCCCAAAGCAGAACTAACATATTTTCAGTCCTGATCATTTAACATTGCCTCTCCCCAGGGCCGATACTGTGATTTGGAACATGCTGCAACCCCAACTCCAAGACTTGCTGGACATTGCTTCTCTCCCTAGGGTCCAAACATGACCTTCACATAAAGATGGAGACATGAAGATCTGTGCTGTGTCTCATCGCTTGTTTCCTTTTCAAGGAGTAACTTTATTTGATGTTTGTCAAATCATCCCAAGGCAGTAAGCATAAACATGCTGACTTCATGTTTTGTAACTAAATCTAGTCATTTTCATAACTGCCTCCACAGAGGCCATTTTGTGGCCAACTTAAGCCGGTCCAACCAAAAACTGGAGCCAAGAAAGGCAGTCACGTTTCCCCTTCAGAAATGAGTCTTCCTGCCCTCAACCAGGCCTCAGATCTAGCAATTAGGGCATGTGATGCCATGAGGAGCATCAGCTCTGCCTGCCAGTGCAACCAAAACCAACTTATTTTTCTTCAGCATTAGTTTTCAGCTAGTTCAGCAAGTTAATCCTATTTACTTAGGGCTGCAGGACTGCTAGAGCTGACACATAGGACCATGTGACCGTGTACTGGCAACAGCCCATAGCTGCTGATGCTGATCATGAAACCACAGTCTCAGCTGGACAATAAAGGAGAGATTCAAGCCTGGGTATTGGTGGCTGACGCACAAACATCTTCACATCACGAGTCTCCCTTTAGAGCCAGTGGAGATCTAATCAGCTTTGTCAGTAGAGCCTGCAATGTGATTTGTCTCCTCCTACAGTAGTATGTACTTGATTAGATGAATCCCATCCTTCAAGTATCCATTTCTGCCTGTTGACCATAAAGAAAGCCTGGTCTGAATAGCTCAGAGCTGCAGTCAACATCTACTGAGGCGACTTCTGCCCTCAAGTGTTAGTTCTGCCCATTGTGAGATGAGGGATTTTCTTATTCATGCATTAAAGCATTAGTTAAGTCCTCTAATGCCACAAACTAAATAATGTCAGAAAGAAGAGAAGTATCCACTGCCCTTTCCTGCTAATACTAGTGCTTTCACCAATATACTAGAAATAGATGTTCAAAGCTGTGTCTCCAAGCCAAAATTCACACGCATAGTAGAGGCATTTTGATTTAATCAGTCATAGAACAATAGAATCATAGAATGCTTTGGGTTTGAAGGGATCTTCACAGACCATCTAGTCCAACCCCCTGCAGGAGCAGGGACGCCTTTAACTAGATCAGGTTGCTCAGAGCCCCATCCAACCTGACCCTGAATGTTTCTGGGGATGGAGCCTACACTACCTCCCTGGGCAACTTGTTCCAGTGTTTCACACTCTCATTGTAAAAAATTTCTTCTTTATATCTAGTCTAAATCTACTCTCCATTAGGTTAAAACCATTGCTCCTTGTCCTGTCACAACAGGCCTTGCCAAAAAGTCTGTCCCCATCTTTCCTGTAGACGCCCTTTAAATACTGGAAGGCTGCTATAAGGTCTTCCATGGAGCCTTCTCTTCTCCGAGCTGAACAACCCCAACTGTCTCAGCCTGTCCTCGTATGGGAGGTGCTCCAGCCCTTGAAGGCTGAACAACCCCAGACCTGGGCAGCCAGCAGTTCCCTCAGAAGCAAACAGGAGGGGTGAGTGCTTTTGGAAAGCAAGTCATTTATTTAGGCGATTAAGTATGGAAGAGCCTCACTAGAGGCATGAGTTTTCAAAATCTTCATCTAAATCTCTTACAAGCAAATTCTATACAGTTAATTATGAATGTCTGTTTGCATAGTGAAATAGGAGCTGTGAGCATTGCTTCTTGAAAGCTTTATTGGTGTTGACCTGCTTTATATCTAGCCAGATGTTTTTGTCTTAATGTTTGGGGAAACTGAAGTTCACTTCAGCATGGGTGGATTAAATGATGTGCCACAGTGACTACAGAGCCAGTGGAGGAATCTAATTCTACCGCTGCTGAGATGACAAAGCAAATGTTAAATACAGCAGTCACTGTGGCTGTCCCAGGAAGGACTTGTCCATCAAGTTTCCAAGTAATCTGTTTGTGAAATACATGCTCCATCTCCCTGACTGACTAACAATGTATATTATCTGGTTAGTTAACAGTGGGGATAAAGGTCTCTTTTCTGCCACATGTCAAGCAGTTGTGCAAAAAGCTGCAGTTAAACTGTACATAACCTTAAGGAAAGTGAACAGTGTGAACTAAAATTCTAGGAATATGCTTATTCAGGTTTTTTGTTAGACACATATAATAGACGTACTGTGCCTTTTCTAATTAGATAAACAGGAACCTATTTCTTGGAAATTTCCCTATATAAAGATATTATCCTTGTAAAAAGGGGAATATGTAAATAAGCAAAATATGTGCTTATTTGAGGATCAGCATCACAGCACACCAGTGTTGTTAATGCACTGGTATGTGCGTTGTATGTCACTGTAGGGATATAAAATCACTATAAGCATTATCAAAAAAAAAATATATAGACACTAACTGTTGAAAGTCAGTGAATTAGTAGATCTTTTTCAAGCTGGTCTTCAGAGCTTCTATGCTTGTTAATAGTGATAGCCAACACCTTTGCGTCTATTCCCCACATAGTATTTTGGATTCATGGGAACTTGACTGCAGCCTATGAGTGCACAGAAAGGCAGCAGATAGGGTTTGTGCATTCACATTTCCCTGAGGAAACAGGCTGGGCTCACATTGTTCTGTGTGGGAGGCAACCATACCACTGGATTGCCATCCAGGACTCTCTGTGTGGGTGAACAAGGAATCGGGTGTGCACATGTGTGACCTCTCCTGAAATGTTCAGTACGGTGGCACACAGGCAGCACATAGGCTGGGAAGTGTTACAGGAGGAAGAAGAGGAGCTGCTTGATCTCTGTCATTATAGTTCACCACGGTCATACGCAGTGCTTTCCTGACATTAACTCTAGCAGCTGGGGCAGGTGGGGCAGTCTGGCAGTGCTACATGGCCCAGAGCTTCCTACTGGGACATGTAGGAAGACTAAGTCTTCTCTTTATTGAGGTGATTCATCCTAGCCCCACATACCATAGTGTCCTCCTGACCTCCTTTGTCTCTCCCTCACCTGCTGTAACTGTGTCACACAGCCTGTTTGTGCTGGTTGGCATAGCACAGCACAGGGACACCACTCTCTGGCAGCTAAAACCGAACAGTTTACATGCCATCTAATCCAGCCATGGGTAAAAGAGTGAGTGTTGGTCTTCTGAGCTGTGAGCGCACATTGTTGGCTCCTGTCCAGCTTTTCATGCACCAGATACCCCCAAGTCCTTCTTGGCTGGGCTGCTCTCAATCCCTTCATCCCAGCCTGTCTTGATACTGGGGATTGCCCCAACCCAGGTGCAGGACCTTGCACTTGGCCTTGTTGATCCCCCTGAGGTTCATATGAGCTTGCTTCTCAAGCCTGTCCAGGTCCCTCTGGATGGCATCCCGTCCCTCAGATGTGTCAACCACACCACTCAGCTTGGTGTTGTCTGCACACTTGCTGAGGGTGTACTCAGTCCTGCTGTCTGTGTCATTGATGAAGATATTAAACTGTACTGAGCCCAGAAAGGACCCCTGAGGGAGACCACTTGTCACGAGTCTCCATCAGGATATTGAGCCATTGACCACTACCCTCTGGATGCAACCATCCAACCAATTCCTCATCCACCAAATAGTCCACCCATCAAATTCAGATCTCTGCAATTTGGAGAGAAGGATTTTGTGGAGGACCACATGAAGTCCTCACAGAAATCCAGGTAGACATTCATTGCTCTTCCTTTGTCCACTGATGTAGTTACTCCATCACAGAAGGCCACTATGTTGGTCAGGCCAGACTTGCCCATGGTGAAGCCATGCCGGCTATCTCAAATCATGTTCCTGTCCTCCATGTGCCTTAGCACAGGGATCTGTTCCATGATCTTCCTTGGCACAGAGGTGGGGCTGACAGGCTGGTAGTTCCCAGGGTTCTCCTTTCTACCCTAATATATGCTCTGACTGACATGTCCCAGTGTAACTCCAAACTTGGAGGCAGCTCGGTTTCATCTTTCTATGTTATCTGCTCCAGGCACCATGGGAACCCCGCATGGATTTATCCCTCTGAACCGCAGGCATAGCACACTTTCTTGGGGACCCTCCTGCCCGCAGCAAGCTAACAGGAGCAGCAGGATCCTCATACTCACTCCTGTACAAGTGTTTATGCGGAAGAGATGGATCCTTAAGAGGGGAATGGTTGCATCCAGCTTTTCCTGTGCAGCCTTTGGGTGTGCCCGAGTGCCATTATCTGCAAAGTCTGCGTGCTGCCTGCTGAAGCCACTGAGGTGGCAAAGCAGCTAATAATTAAACCTGCTTTATCAGTTTTACTGATGGAGAAATGCCTCTGTAGCAAAGTACTAAGGAGAATACAATACTGCTTTTACATGAAAGGAATATCCAGATACCCAAGGTAAACATTGGCCCGCATTTAGCATGCTAATTTTTGTGCTATTATCTGCTTCCCCTGACAGTTTTAGTGAGATCAGCGAGTTCTTCATCCTTCGAAAGTTCCAGGGCTGTTGCTTTCAAAGTGAAAAGGGGAAAGTAGTTGCATTTCCAAGACGGTCTCAGTTTGGGAAATTTCAAATGACCACAACTGTAACATAAAATGTGCACAGGCATCTATTTGGACACAATCTTGGCAGTTACAGATGTCATCATCTCCCCTCTACCCGAGTGACTGTTAGAGGTATCACATGTGTGCACACACAGTATAGATGCGGTTCAGGAGGAAGGTTAAGAGCAAAGTATCCTGCTTTCCTAAGTCGTGGGAAGACATTGTTGGCTGCCTGGTGCCGGAGACAAGTACAGCAGTCAAACAGTGTAATACCCTGGGCTTTAGTTGTTCCAGGGAAAAAAAAAAAAAAAAAACAAAAAAACAAAGCAAACAACAAAACTGTGACTGAAAAACACAAAGGAAATGGAGCAGACAGACAAGATGAAGCAAAGGCAGCAAGGCGGGGGAGAATCAAAAGCAAATAACAGGCATCTAGTTGGTTTTATGACATCGAAAGTTCTTGCTTCCTTCTGCCAGCCTCACTTGGTTGTTGGACAGCTTCTCCTTAGCTAAAATCACCTATTAATAAGATGTATGATTTGTAATAGACACAAGGGTATCCCTTTGTAAAAGCATTCTTCTTCAGGAAGTAATAAAACACTTGGGCAGTTTAAAGTCTGTCCTCAAGTGTTTTTGCTGGATGGGTGTTATACTCATGTGGCTTTATTCCACTGAATCATCGCCAGGGAGAGTAGAAATGAGGGATGATGATGAAAGAGGTTTGGAAACAAATAAACACTCTAAATCAAAACAGCAGGACTTTGTATGCAGCCCAGGCCACAGCAGCATCAATGGCTCTCACAGGGCCAGGATTCCTCCTGCATTTACGATTGAAGGACAAAGCCTAATAATCCTACTCTAACTTTGCAAGCTTCAGCAACTTCCCTCGGTTCTTTGCAAATCTCTCAGTTCATCAGTGTCTGACATGTGGCAGATGTCTCCCACAGCTGCTGAGCACCTACACTATCATCATCCTGATGTCACCGAGGCCTGAAACATAAAAGACTTGTCAGACAAGGAGATGCTCATCATTTATCTGGAGATTTTAGTATGACAGTTCTTACTGGGATATATTCTGCCAAAAAGGACAAGTTTCTTTGGGAATCCCCAGTCCTTCACAGATAGTCTAAGAGAAATGGAAAAAAAAATTACCAATAATCTGAAGGACAAGTCCTCAAGTTATTGCTCTAAGGTTTATCATTAGGAGCTGTAGCGTTGGTATGACTTTAAACCACGACTCAGAGATTCTCAGATCAAAGACTCCTGCCTAGACTGCATAGTGTCTTTTGGAAATCTAGCCAGCAGTGATGGAAAGGTTTCAGGCCATGTGGAAGCCTTTTCATTCCCCAGTGTCTTATCCCTGGCTGTCCCCCGGCTGCCAAAGTCTTCTAGCAAGAGCGGCCACAATCACTCAAGTCCAGACACTAGGAATGTTTTGCAAATATATAAATGAAATATTAAAGAGGATCAATAGAAGAGAATATCCCAAAGTAATGTCTGCAAAGAGATGACCCTAAAACAACAGCTGAAGGGATCAATGAACTCTTTAGTTATGATATTTGGCCCAAACTTTGCAAAAAAACTTTCCTCATAATTCACAGAGGAAAAGTGATTGTGACATGGGTCTTAAATGAAAATTCTCCCTTATAACATGTACCTTGCAAAAGCATTTACACGGAAATCCTTTGCTTCCAACGATGCTGAGTTAGGGTTAATGTTTCTACCACCCAAGATAAATGACAATGACACTCCATGCAGTTGTAAACAAACCATTATTTTGTAAACAGCCACTCTCACTGCCATGTCAAAGGTGGATTAACTAGACAAAATTTGAAAAGGAGGAAAAATAATCAAATATTATCATTTGATACCTTGTCAGTAATCTATGTAAAATTGCCTAAAATTATCCTTCATCTTTTTTGAAGAAGTAAGTATTTCCTAGAACAAATAAGCAAGAGTGACACTAACTTGAGCAGCCTCAGTGAGAACATGGAGTGCATGTGGAGACCTTGTTGATTCAGTCTCACCTTGTTAATTCAGTGTGAACTCCCACTCCTGTGAAGGGAGATGTCAGACTACTGGGCTATCAATCATAAGGCTGGTATTGATTTAAGCAATAAAGTTAGAAAGGTAGATGTTTCCTTGGAGGGATTTCCAGTTTACATAGCGGCCTGTGTTGGTGCATTGTGAAGGACCCAACAGCCGTGCAAAGACGGTGTATCCGCATGGGTTTGTTTCTACTGGCTATGCGATTAAAACAGCCCTCACCTCACTGAGGTAATGCAAGTTCCAAATATGAGTTTGCTTAGAATAACTCCCAAAAAGAGAAATGTCTAGTGCTCTTTTCATGCATTTATTGTTATTTATTATTTGCCAAGGGCAGGAACGGACCTCACCAGTAATCAGGCATCTTAAATGTGTTGGTTGCGGTTAGGGACATGAGGCACTGAGAGTAGGTGCATGTCCTGTTTCTCAGCACTGCTGGGACTGAAACAGAACAGGATGATTTACAGCATGATAATGAGTTCTTCTGGCATTAGAGAAGTGAGCTGCTACTATTCTTCCAGGCTGAGTCACCAAGGAGAATGAGGCTGTAAATGGGGGAAGAGGATATTTGTTTTGTATTTGGTTTATAAAAAAAAAGGGTAAAAGACAGTTCTGTGTTTGCATATGCTGAAATCTGTCCTTACCATTGCAAAGATTTTATTTCATTCGGTAATTTTCTTGTTGATGCTTCTGATTTTCTGTAAGAGAGCAACTGGTGATTTTACTGTAGGATCACCGAAAAATGTTTGTTCACAGTCTGGTACTATGGACTTTTTTATTAGGACTAAAGCTGACAGTGTCTTTGGTAGCACATATATGTATGATAATCATAGAATCGTACAATCACTAGGTTGGAAGGGACCCATTGGGTCATCGAGTCCAACCATTCCTAACAGTCCCTAAACCATGCCCCTCAGCACCTCGTCCACTCACCCCTTAAACACCTCCAGGGAAGGTGACTCAACCACCTCCCTGGGCAGCCTCTGCCAGTGCCCAATGACTCTTTCCATGAAAAATTTTTTCCTGATGTCTAGCCTGAACCTCCCCTTGGCGGAGCTTCAGGCCATTCCCCCTTGTCCTGTCCCCTGTCACTTGGGAGAAGAGCCCAGCTCCCTCCTCTCCACAACCTCCTTTCAGGTAGTTGTAGAGAGCAATAAGGTCTCCCCTTATCCTCCTCTTCTCCAGGCTAAACAACCCCAGCTCTCTCAGCTGCTCCTCATAAGACTTGTTCTCCAGCCCCCTCACCAGCTTTGTTGTTCTTCTCTGGACACGCTCCAGAGCCTCAATATCCTTCTTGTGGTGAGGAATAATAATAATGACAACAATAAATCTATGCAAAACATACACAACTTTTCTCCACCTTTTTACCAATGCCAGTCAGTTAAATACAGTATGCTTTTATGTATCCACAAATAACTCCAAAGCTGTGAAGGTTTGAATAGCATTATTCAGCATGTACAGATCTCAAGATGCTACACCACAGCATAGTGATTTTTTTCAATCCCACTACATAAAGGCATTTTTTGGTTTGTTGACTGTTTGGGGTTTTTTTATTGAGAAAGCTGTTTGCCCAAGTTGAAGTTGTGGATAAACAGCTTGGTAAGGGTTGGTAATATCTTGAAAAAATATCTTATGCTCATCAGACAGACAGGAGACTTACAGAAGATGGATACCAGTTAATGATTATCTTTTGCAGCTTTTGTGGTGGGGGATTAAAGTTTGTTCAGCTGTATGGTTAAATAATAGTGCAATTTATTAGCATGGCTTTTGAATGGGGGAGTGGGATCTTAATTAAATTGGTGGTTTAGAGATACTGCCAATAACTGGGAGAAGAATTGGAGGAGTTGACCAATTGGTGAACTTAGTAGGTAATTTTTCGGGTGAAGACCTCCTCAGAACGTGGGCAGAAGGTACAATGAATGACTTGGCATTTATTATAATTGTGTGCGCATAAGTTATTACATACATGATGAATAACATGTCTTTGTGTAACTTTGTGTATAAATGAAGGTGATGAACACCTTGAGGTGTGCTTGATTTGAGGCAAACCTCCAAGCACCCAGGATTAGTGCAAACCTGAATCAAACAATGTCTCTCTAAGTGTTATAGTTATTGGCCTATTGCACACTGGGTAATAGATCCAACTGTTTGGACAAGAAGGGGTACATGGCAGAACCCGCAGCAAGCCTTTAGAAACAACTTTCATTTCTAACAGGCAGATTTACATGCAGCAGGGTATGCAGGTATGACAGGCCACTAGGAAACGCTGCAAATCTTTGCAATAATGCTGAGCTAAGAACTGACCTCTGTAGCAAACACTATTTCATTTCCAGGAAGTGGCTTTGAAGATGGAATCTAAACTGTAAAAAAAAAAACCAACCTTAAACAAATAACACAAAAAGAGCAAGTGACCATTAGAATATCTGGTCAATTTGAGTCAGGCTCTAGGACTTCATGTAAGAAGTCACTGCAGAGGCAAATTTGAAAACAAGACTCATGGTTACTGCCTGGCACAAACCCAGGGCAGAGTTTCCTGCCTGGATTTTGCCGTTCAGTTGAGCTCATTCGCTGGAGCACGAGCAGAGGACCACGCTTCCAAGGCTGTGATTAACTCAGCACTTCTTGCCAACACTTAAAACCACATGGCTGTGGTTTGCACCCACAGCCATGCCAGCAGCAAGTGCACATTAGCAGAACTTATGAGATGAGTCTGCCATGGATTCCTTTAGCCAGAGAGTGAAATGGCAAAATGAACAGGGAGAGAGCTTAGAAACATGTACAAATGAAGACTGCGGTTGTTCATACACAAATTCCATTCCGAACTTCTGAAATAATGTTTCCATGGCTATGCCCTGAGAAGTTCCCTGAGCTTAGGCAATGGGGGGGTCTAGTTTTCAGTCTTTTACTTAATACCAGTAACTAGAAAATATAGTTTCAGGCCCTTTCCCCTTTTGATAACACATGGAGCTCTACTGAATGTGGATTTGAACAGAGGTGAGGTTCCCCTGTAGCCTCCAGTTTTATCTTGAGACCTTAAGCACTGAGAGAGGAATTTGGCTTTGTAGAAGAGTGAGAAATTTAGAGCAGGGAATTTTACTCATTGAATCTTACACAGAGATTTAGTGACACGTTCTTGTTTGTTCACTTGTATTCATCATGCTTCTGGTCTTTGCCCGTCACATTGCTAAAGCTGACTGAACTAAAAAATAGGTGAAAAATTATGTTACACCTGATGAACTTGAGGACCCAGCCTACCCTACAGGCTGAAAGATCGCTTTGAGTGCATCACACAGCAAGAGTTCTCTGCTCATACTTGTCTCTCTAGAAACTGGCACAATGGTGAGAAGATTTTCCTAGCTTTCAGTTCACCCGGGGAGAAATATTTAAAATGTGCCCTAAAGGTAAGTCTGTAATAATTCTGATAAAAATATGTTATTTTTCTAATAAACTGAATACTTCCTTGATGATATCATTTTCTTTAATGCTAATACTTCCTCCTGCTTTTAGTTGCAACTACAAAGTACTTGTAATCCAGTACGAGCTAATTATGTGGATCATTGCAATAGGAGGTATTTGCTTCACCTCCCAGGAAATCATTATCTGTCGTGATAGGTCACTTGCCCCAATGGCTTTGTTTGTTGTTATCATACAGGTCTCAGAAAGTCCATATTGTCTTTCCCTAGTGGCATCTAAATATTGATTAGTAGTGGTCAGAAAAGACTTCACATGGCAATTAGTAGTCAAGTTGGTCAGTGACTTTAACACCTGCATTTGTCAGGAAGGATTTTCTAAGCTTCCTGGATGACCTAAACAGCCGTCTAGCTCTGGGGTCACTGGAGCGTTCCCTGATGATCTAGGAAGAGCTGAAATGTCAGAGAGATAATATTGCTTCTGTTGGCAATTAGATGATAAAATACATTATAAGCAGAAAAAAAAAAATTGCATTCACTGTTCCCTAACAGTACATACTACTCCAGAGAGGTCTGTGCTGTGCTCAGGCTTGTCAGAGGGCTATTGATGCAATTCTTGTCAAGCAAAGGCTGATTTGGTAGAAGCTAAGATCGAGAGTTCTACCTAAAGTGGCTTGTCTTCTCTTCTGTTGAGGAAGATGGATTGTTTGCTCTGCCTTTGGCAATGCTCTTCCTCCCCAAATAGCAAACAAGCCTAAGTATTTACAAATGTCTAGTATGTCTAATGCTAATGAAGTCAAAGCCCGGCCAAGGGTTCACTGAGTTTGAAGGAAAGCTTGTCATTGGCTTTACTGAGCTTCTCATGTGTCCTTGGGACTTCGCCTGACACAAACGTAGGCAAAAATTTGTATTATGATCTGCTTGCTTCTATCAACCTTGCAAGAGCAGGACCTGCAAAAAAAGAGCTGATTAAACAGTAAAAAAAGTATTTAGCAACTGTCTTTGCACGTAAAAAAATTTTTCAGATTAATATGAATACTGGAAAAAAATTACTAGCTCTAGCCAAGTATTCGAGCACCTACTAAGTACCTGCCACTCATTCCTCATAAATGTGCATGTTGCATTAATTTTACCACAGAAAAGCTATGTACAAGTTGATAGTGGAAGCCACATTATTGGTTATTACTCACTGCTTGTCATGTCCAAGTTGGAGTTTCCCTTGCCAGGGAAGCAGACATAATCCATTGACACCAGTAATACATTCATGATAGAGAATAATGCAACGATAACTGGGTCTGTAAATTACTCCTGCTTGAACCAGGTAGCCCAGCAACAACCATCATCAACCAGTCGAAAATTAAACCAGTCAAAAATGAAAGTCATTTAACCAAAAGTTTTCATAAATATGTTATGCTTTCTTACCGAGAAAAAATGCATTGAAAAATAAGACCATCTAGAGCTAGGAAATTGTAGCTCTCTCTGTAACCTTTCTTTTCCCTTCATATCATAAAACTCTGGCATAAGCCCATTTTGTATAACACAAAGGATTTTTTTTCCAACAAAGCTTCATCCTTTCATGGCAGCTGAACCTCAGAAGGGCACTTTGCCTTCAAAATACATCAGCTAAAAGTGCTGTTCTCTCTTGTATAGTAATTTCTCAGCATTGCTGATCTGGCTGAAAGCAAGATTAAATGGAAAAACAGCATAACAACATGTGGCGTTACGCTATCAGTCTGTGGAGATTTTTCAAGTTGTAAAGATTAATATCTAACTTTCGGCTAACTTTTAAGGTAAATGTATAAATAGAACTAACTTCTAATAGCCGCTGTGGATTATAGTGTATGTAGCTTTCATTAGGCCAAAGTCTTCCACGGTGCTGAAATGCATATTAAGGAGGCTCCCAGCGTGAGCTTCAGCTTCTGTGCCCAATACACCTACTTCAGAGCTGCTTCTGACTTCTTTCCTCTGGCTTCACACAAATTGAACTAAGGGAGAATAAGGCAAAGACGCGGCTCAAAGGCTGTCACTGTACCGTTACTTATATCGACTGTATTTTGGGCTATGAATGCTAGGAACATTGCTTACTGGGAAATGGACTTAATCTCTATGAGCACAGCAAGACGTACACACAGGCGCTAGGATGATGAGCAGCATAAGTGAGGAGCAATCTCTCCTTTTTGGATGAAGACAAGAGCAACAGCAGGGAGCTTCTGCTCTGCGCTGTGTCTCATACCCGCCGGAAACTGCAGGCAATTTATTCTTGCCGTGCGTGCCGGTGAACCAGCTTGTGCCATTATTAGGACCAGATCACGTCCTCCTGGGTTGCTCACAGATAGTAAAGGCGAAAATGGGAAATTCCCTATGATAAAGTATTTTATAATTGTTCCAGAGGGATTAATCTCTCCACCTGTTTGATGATACAGTGTGGATTAAATGACCTACTGAGGTTTAGGTTTAGGAAGAAGGTCGATGGTCCTCTGTATGTAAGCCTGGTTTCCTCTAAGCATTTTATCTGCCCAGCTGGCCAGCACTTTCACACCGTTTAACAGCTGTAGTCACATGAAATGGCTTGGTCAAGTGGCTGCAGAGGGGAGAGCTGACCAAGATAATAATTAAATAAATTACTTTGGTAACTCACTGCTATTTTCCCAGTAAATTGAATTCCCTAGTCTGCACAGCTGCCCAAATGATGAAACCAAAGTGATAGCACCACTGCCACAAAGTCTGCCCAAAGTGCAGAAGGCTTCTACAGGATCCCAGTGCTGTCTCCAAGCACCTCCCTGTGATGAGCCTGAGACAGATGGGAGGATAAGGCTTGGGACAGAGTCTTGATCAAGGTAGCACATAAAGGTTGAAAATCAGGGATCTGGTCCACTTCTTTTCAGATCCATCCTTGAGCTAAATTGTTCTGTGCATATGAAACTTCTGTAACTTCAGAGGTCACTTCTGCATGCCATTTTATGCCTACAACTATACATATTATTAAAACTCCTGGTATCTATATTAAACATTAATGAATTTATATGATGACATTTGTAGACACCATTATTGTCATCCTGCAAGGCTTAAGTCACACCATACACATCTGTATGAATTTACCTTTGCTTTAAAGAGATAAATATAGCCATCAGTGTGATGGCAATATTTGGCAAGCACTCTATGAGCAGTCGCCATTCCCATAAATGTTCTGTTTATTTTCCTGAATTTGAAAAGTACATCCTGAATGTGACTCCAGTGCTACACACATACTCTGGAGAAAAAAACAATTACGCAATTGTAGGAAAATCTGAATTTCAGTATTCCAAAACAGAAATGCTGAGAGAGAATAGAGACTATCTACAGTATGCCTTCCCCTGTGTTTGATACATACTGGTAGGAAGCTCTTATTTAAAGAAAAGATCCTCAAGAAACACTGTATTAATCATATTAGAGTGATAACTCTTCAAGAAGACGTTGTAATACAGCTTAAAGAGCTCATTGCTACCTACAGCTGTAACTTAAGCTCTTCTGATTTATTACTGCCATTGTGATTGATATAGTTTGCATTCACCGTAGCATTTCTTATTTGTAGCAGTGTAATTGTTAACTAGGACTTCGATTCAACTTTTTTTAAAATAAAACATGTGTAAAAGATGCAAAATGGCAAATTGGAGAGAATTACAATTAATTGCACCAGCAAGATTCTGTAGACTAAGAAAACCAGCATCTTCCAGCAACACAGTTTCTGAAACAAAAAAGGTGAAAATATATTTAAACTAAATCTTAAATTTTATATGAATGCATCAATAGACTAAAGGAAATTCCCAGCAATTACAGGGCAACAGTGCCATCTTGAGGTCACAAGAGAATTAAAGGCCGAGAAAAGCTGCAGGTATCGGTCTGGAGGTGTTTTATTTCTAAATACCGAATTTATTTGTTCCATCTGTATATTCCAAGAATAACAATAACAGAAAAAAATACTCCCGAGCCATTTTCTTAGTTTTATGTTGGTAAAAGCAAAGCATTTGCAAACATTGGCCATTTCATACTGCAGCCTTACCTGAATCATTAATTACTAATATATTTTCCTGGTTGTTTGGTTTCCTTCTTTCACTACTCCATACATGCATTTTGCAGAAAACAAAGCATACAATGAAATTCGTGCATATAGCATATTTTTTCATGTTAGACTAATGCCATTGTACATTCTACCCTGTGATGTTTTTTGGGCTATACAATAAAGATCCACAGAAGGACAGTAAAACTGCATTGCAGAGTCTCTGGCTGAGGCACAGAACAGAAAAATCTGAATGTACAAACATGGTGAGGCAGCAGAGAGTCACAAATACATGTGAGGATCTTTCAAAATAGGAAAGACCTCATCTAGAGCATTGTGTCTAGTTCTGGAATCCTCAACACAGGAAAGATATGGAGCTATTGGAACGGGCCCAGAGGAGGCTACAAGGATGATCTGAGGGCTGGAGCACCTTCCATAAGAGGACAGGCTGAGCGAGTTGGGCTTGTTCAGCCTGGAGAAGAGAAGGCTCGGAGGAGACCTTATAGCGACCTTCCAGTACCTGAAGGGGTGACAAGAAAGCTGGAGAGGGGCTGTTCACAAAGGGTTGTAGTGATAGGACTAGGGGAAATACGTATAAACTGGAGAGGGACAGATTTAGACTAGACATCAGGAGGAATTTCTTCACTATGGGAGTGGTGAGGCACTGGCACAGGTTGCCCAGGGAAGCTGTGGATGCTCCATCCCTGGAGGTGTTCAAAGCCAGGCTGGATGGGGACTTGGGCAGCCTGACATAGTGGGAGGTGTCTCTGCCCATGGCAGGGGGTTGGAACTGGGTAATATTTAAGGTCTCTTCCAACACAAATTATTCTATGATTCTATGAAAGAACGCAGAAGGAAAGCTGTGCTGATCCGTGTGGCGCAGCTACTTTGGCTGGGCTTACCTGCCAGAGATTTCAACCATACCAAGCACAGGGAGTACAGTGGCAGTTTTAGAGGAGCAAAATTTTGTTTGCTCGTTTAAAACTACCACTACTCTGGTGATAGTAGTAGTCTAATTATTTTAGGCAAAGCCTGTGATGAAAACAGTAAGCACTATGCAAGTAAATATAATAAGCTCTGCTGGCTGGTTAAGAGTGATAAAACAGACCTGTTGTTTGGTGGCACAATTACTTTTCTATCAGCAAATACATCAAATTAAAATGATGTTTCATGTCATATTCTCTTTTTTTTTCATGTAAAAACCATCCAGAACACCTCTGCAGACAATATTCACAGCTGGGTAAGAAAACAAGTGTTTTGAACATTAGCTGTTTTCTAACAATGTATGTTTTATGTCATTTCAACCCAGAAATAAAATAATCTTCTTATAAAATATATGCCAGACATTACAGTTCCAAAGGAATTTTTTTTTAAATTTAAAACTTCATTAATTATGCTAAGCTGACCCATCCCACTCATTAGACAAAGACATTAAACTAAAAGTAGACTTCTTTGAAAGGTCACCTACTTAGTTGGAAGAGATAGTGTAAAATCTCTTTTTGCTCTTTTGATAGTAAAAAAATATTTCCATATTTTAAAATTTCTGAAACCTGTAAGCTTTCATCTATACCAAGTTTAATCACACATGCAATAACAATTATGCTTCCACATTCATTATCACACTACTGTACTTACGAGAGAGCACGTATTTCATACAGGATGAGAGACCAGATGTCATATTTTCCAGTGTATGCCATGTGGTTCATTTGTTCATAAAGAAAGAGAACAATCTTAGGTTTATTAGCAAAGACTTTGTTCTACTATTGCAGAATAATCAGGTACTGTTCAAACTGAAATGAAACCATTACTTACTGGGGTTACTTTTAAAGATCCCATCTTAATAACTACTTTTACTAGTAGTATTTTAACAATTTATGGCAGTACTACATGGTAGAAGACTGAAGCATTGCACTGATCTTTGTTGATACAACTCTGTATTTCAGTCAGCTTTAATCTTTCCCACACAAAACGCAGCATAGAAGGGAACTAAGTAATTCTTGCTCATTTCCACTAGAAATTAAAATCCCACCATCCAGAGGCAATGCAATAAGCTCTTTACCTTAACAGTATGAAATGCAAAAGTGCTCTACCTTTCCTGTTCCTTTTCAGGAACAATATACTCCAACATAGCTCTAAATATCTCAAGCATATAAAAACTTATACTGCAAAGAGCAACTTTAGTTAGAAGACAGTGATGGTATGGGGAAGAAAGGAGATGAAAATAACTGCAAAATAACCTTGTCTGTGGAACATGTACGTGCTATGAAGAAGGTCACCTGCTTTTAAGGCTAGTAACTCTTAATTAAAACCTCCCAAGCATTTGTGGATAGCAAGACAAAAACCACAGGAAAAAAAGATCTTGGAGGGACAAAAAGGGAAGATAAGGGACTGAAAGGAGGTCTTACTGGGGACCAGATTACAGCCACTTGCTCTTATATCAGAGAGCTGCTGGCACCCTGCTGAAACCACAGCCAAGGCGGCTGCTGGAGCAGCACCTCAGCGCCCACTACCACCAACAACTACTTTCCTCTCCTTGCTGTCAGCCTTGTGCCACACCTTGTGGCATGAAGTAAAACAAGAGCAAGTGTTGCGTTTCACACCTGGGACACAACAACCCTGAAGATACATACAAACGGGGGGGTGAAAGGCTGGAGAGCAGCCCTGCAGAAAGGGATCTAAAGGTTCTGGTCAACAGCAAGTTGACCATGAGCCAGCAGTGTGCCATGGCAGCCAAGAGGGCCAACTGTGCCCTGGTATGCATCAAGCACCAGGTCTGTTTAGCCTGCAGAAAAGGAGACTGAAGGGAGACCTTATCACTATCTGCAACTATCTGACAGGAGGTTGTAGAGAGGTGGGTGTTGGTCTCTTCTCCCAAGGGAAAGCTGATAGGACGAGAGGAAATGGCATCAAGCTGCACCAGGGGAGGTTCAGACTGGACATTACCAAAAATTTCTTCACAGAAAGGGTTATCAAGCTCTGGAACAGGCTTCCCAGGGAGGCGGTTGAGGAGGCGGTTTAGGGTGTTCTAAATGGTTAGGTTTTATCAGTGATTCCAATTACCTTAAAAGAAAACCTTCACATATACCATTAGCATAGTAAATAAATTATGGCACTACATAATAAAAATGACAAAAAGTACAGTAGATATCATCGAGGCTGTAAGCTTCGTTCTGGTTTCAAATATCTCTGTTTCAAATTTATGTACTTTCAAATTAGCAAAAGTTATCATGCATTCCCACTGTTATCAATGGGAATCTTTCTATTTATATTTCAAAAGAAACGGAATAGCTTTTCAATACTGCATTTCATCCAGGGACTAAAGTTTCTTTAGAGATTGTGGTTTGAATCAGAGAAATGCCAAAATGTCATGCCCTGAAAACCAGTAGCATAGTAATTTTGCTTCTCATTATACTTCATTTTTAAGAGCTGAGTGATACTGAGAAAAACACATTTCTAAAAGCGGTCATTAAAATTTTCAGTAGGCACTCCATTTTCTTTCTTCCTGATTTTCATGCTGGACATATTAAGAGGACCAAGGATTCCAGAAATACATATCAAGTCTGAAATGAGGCCTCCTTTTGTCAGGTATTGTATTTTCAACTCTGATGTCTAGTTCAGGAGCAGCTCTTAGATTTCTGGTCTTGAAAATACATGTGCTGACTTCAGATCCTTTCCAATAATCTATTTATAATATCACTTTTTAGAATTTATTCTGCTTTTTAAACATCAAACTTCACTAATCATTTCTCAAAATGTAACACACACACAGAGACACAAAATTATTCCGTAGTTCTCCATCAAAGTTTGTAAATTCTTATTGCGTTAGCCATTTGTGCTGTAAGCAGGACCCTCTCCCTTATTCCATAGCCTAGTTATCTGACAAAATATTAAATGCTGAAGATAAATAATAGGGTAGGTAATTTGATATTTCTCTTACGTATTTTCTTTTTTGGCACATGGAAATAAGTAAAAATAAATGGCTAATGCTTTGCTATGGGAGTCCAACCCCATATAACTATAGAGATTAATCGCAAAAAAGTATTGTAGAGTACTGCAGCAAATTACATTAGGTTTCTGGCAACTTTTTTTGTTAGCCAGTCAGAGAAAATTGCATGGAAGTACAGGTTCAGAAACAGAAAAGAATCTCAATAGGAAAAGTACCGAAAATAAACACAGAAAGAGGATGAATGATGACAAATAAAGGCAATTTATTAAAATTATTAGAAAAATACCTTCTCTTCAAAAAGGTGAAAGACACATAAAATCATGTTCCGGGATCTCAGAAAAGTGCCAAAATCTTCCAGCAAAAACAGAGGAACTGAGTATCTAATACTAGCAAGGTAAGAGATCTTCAGAATGCTTTTAAGTGACGACAAGAGAATTATAAATATTCATAGAATCATAGAATGCTTTGGGGTTGGAAAGGACCTTTGCAAGTCATCTAGTCCAATATCCCCTGCAGAGACATCTTCAAATAGATCAGTTTGCTCAGAGCCCCATCCAACCTGACCTTGAACACCTCCAGGGACGGGGCATCCACCACCTCCATGGGCAACCTGTTCCGGTGCCTCACGATCCTCCTTGAAAAAAAATTTCTTCCTTATATCCAGTCTAAATCTACCCTCCCTCATTTTAAAACTGTTACCCCTCATCTTGTCATTGCGCTCCTTCCCATCTTTCCTGAAGGTCCCTTTTAAGTACTGGAAGGCTGCTATAAGGTCCCCTTGGAATCTTCTCTTCTCCAAGCTGAACCCCAACTCTCTCAGCCTGTCCTCATATAGGAGGTGCTCCAGCCCTCTGATCATTTTCATGGCCCTCTTCTGGTCTCACTCTAACACATCCACGTCATGGCCAGATACTGGAGTGACTGAGGCATGAGTGTTTCATTTTAATTCAATTTCACCACATAACTAGTTCAGTTTTTTTAATATTCAATTGCATTCATCTTTACATGTCTTTATGCACAATGTTGTTGTTTTTTCCTCCTTCTCTCATTTGGTCCATGCACAGAAATTTTACATTTACCTAAGACTATCGTACACAGATAACACTATTTCTTTTCTCATTTATTTTCTGACTTTAATGTCAAAATTCATATCTAGGATTAAGAAAAACATGAAAATATCTGGGATATTAGACATAAGCACAGTCTAAAAAGTACCAGAGGGTAAAATTTCCTGGTATTTTTCCTCTGCTGGTTTGGAAGGGAAACAAAGAACGTGTCCATAGAAGAAATACTGCACAACACAGCTGTGGACAGGACAGTAATGGAACAAAATTTAGAAGCGTTAATTATAGTGCTTAAGACCATGCTAGTTTTCATTTTTTGTAATGTTAAGATGCAAAGCCAATTTAGACTCCAAAAGTGACATGTGCAGCAGGCAAACTTCATCAGTGTGCAGCAACTGTACCTTTATGGTTTTGCATGATCAACCATTAAAATGAGGAAAACACAAACCCACATGAAATAAATTCAGCAGCAGGTTAAGTTTTTACATGAAGCACTGAAAAAAAAAAAAACCCAAAAGCTAACAGCATGGGAATTAATGAGGAGAAGGCTGAGGAGGGTAGAAAAGACTTGGTTTTACATTCAGAGAGGGAAGCATATTTATTCCACTAACTCCAGATTTTCTTATTCCATTCCTTATATCCTATAAAGGAATATTTAAATAAAATATATGGCTGGGCATTTTGGAAGTATGCAATGACAAGCTCTGTTTCTTGAAATGAAACTAACAGCCCTATCTATTCTGTAAGCCTTCATATAGATGCTGATTTTCAAAACAGTATCCATTTACCTTAAGAACAGAAAGTGCTTGAATTGATCTTTAAAACAACTATTTAAATTGATTAAGAGACTGACTTTTTGAGTTTCACAGAACTCCAGAAATTAAATTCCTGAGTAACCTTAAATCCTAAATTCATCAAAATCTGAAGAATTGGAATGGTCTCTAAGCAAGACATCTAGTATGACAACCTGTGATTTCTGTTCTGGGCCTGTTTACTTATTTCTAGGAGAGTTGAGACTCTATGCCTCAATTTTTCCTCTTTTGAAAGGGAGGTAGTATACTTACCTTCCAGATTAAATATTTTACATAGTACCTCTCAGAATATTTGACAAAAATGCTTTAAGTAATAAAAATAAGTAAATATTTTGCTGAATTGAGCTGCCAATTCAATTCAACAATTTTAGGGTTTCTTATTGTGGAATGGTCTCAAATGTTTTTCCCTGTATTTATTTGTACTTACAGTCCCTTCAGATACACTGAGAGAAAAGTTTTCAAGTACAGCCATCACCAGGCACCATCACTATCATGCAGGCACCGCAGTCACCACAGATATTTTCATTACCAGGCCAGTCATTATGTCTCGAATCTTCCATGTGGATGCCATATCTCTGGAGGTATTCAAGACTAGGTTGGATGAGGCTTTGAGTAATTTTATTTAGTGGAAGGTGTTCCTGCCCATGGCAGAGGGCTTGGAACTGGAGGCTCTTTAAGGTCCCTTCTGACCCAAACTGTTCTATTATTCTGTGATTCTATGTCTATAGACCCACTCTATCCATAAGAATAATGGATTTTCCCCTGCCTTGCTTCTCCTGTACGAGAAAAATGCACAGAAATCACATTAAACATAGAAGTGAAAATCACTACTAATGATTGCAAAGTCTCTTCCACATTCTCTTCCAAGTTGTCACATCACCAAAATGATAAGCAGTTCAGGCTTTGTCTGAGTCCAGAACCTTTCTGTAAACTCAGAAGGTAGTAAGGCAGTAAGATAGTGTGCAGTTGCTGCCAAATATCTCCTGCCTTAAAAGCCACCATGCCTGGAAAGATGGGGAGCAGAGGCTTCAAATGGAAGGCTTTGATATACTTTGGCACACTCTTTAATGGCACAACAGCTTCTGCAGGGCTATAACTTGCCTTCTAAGCTTGGAGGATGGCCAAGCCCTCTCCAGCTTCATTCACACCACGATTCCTTTGGCTGAAGCATGCACTCACTGACCAAACTTTTAAAACCAACTGCCGTGGTGCCATCCCTGCTCCTGTTCAGTTTAGGCGAAGGCAGAGGGTAATCCTCATCAGTCATACATTTTTCTTGTTCAGTAGCAAGCGTTGAAGACAAAACTTCAGTTAGTTTTTACAAGTAGAATACCCAGTTCAGGTATGTTTTTGTAGCAGATACCAAGGAATCAGTTTGCATACCATACTGATCTCGAATTACATTGCCTAGTTTTATTTGGGCACTGCCTGTAATACACGTTTGGGTTTTGTAGTGTTAAAGGTTACAACTGCATTAGATAGAGGGGTTAGGGACAGTATTTTCCACGAAGCAAGATCCATAAGTAGTTGTAGCAGCATTTCAGCAGGTGGGACCTGTCACTGTTGGGACAGTTTTAACAGCACAAGTACATGACGTACTGTAGCCCCACGTAGAAACACGCAGAAACCATATAACAATCCTTTGAATACATTTCTGTGCCAAAAGTATCAGTTACAGCTGATGTAATTGACTGTTAAGGAAAAGAGGCCATGTGGATGGAGCAGAGGATGGGGAGACAGAAAAATTTGGCAGAAGTCAAATAATCTGATACCATATGGTACAGAACTCCCTGGTGTCCCTAAGTTCAAATTACAAGAAATTGGCTGCCTGATTTTCAACAGGAAAGATCTGAATTTTGAAGAAACTGTGACACCCTTTGCCTCAGTGGGGATCCTGGTATGTGGGTTCCCCGGTATGACACTAAATTTAAGAACAAGACAGTACAGATGCAACCATCTGGAGTGGCGTTTCCCACTGCAAGGGTGTAAAAGCCAGTGTTTACTTTGCATAGAACTGATATTTTGTCTAGTTCCCTATGGAAGTGGAGCCTAAATGATAATATCGCCTCTATATTTCTATCAGACTCCATATACCTTCCACTTCAACAAGTTCCAAGAAAATAACTCATCAGGGAGGGAAAAAAATATTCTAAAGTGCTCAACTATATTATTAGACCATAGAACCCACATGGATGTTGATGATGATGAATTGGTTCACTGCTGAGAAAACCTTTGACTAATGTGTGCTCTTGAGACACCAGAGACACTAACTATGAGATAAAAATCCACAAGGAAAAAAACTTCATTAGTTCCACTGCTGACTGAACTACATGTGTGGTTTTTTTAAATCTGTCATGTATTATTCTGAAGCCAAACTGAAATCCAGTCAAACTTATATTAGAGTAAGGTGATTAAAGTGAATAATGCTTTCATGTGGAGAAAACACCTGGTACTTACAAGCACTTTAGATTAATGGAGAAAGGCATAACATCATCTGATTTTCAGAAGACTAAGTCAGACAAATTAGAGGAAAAGGTACGGATTTTTAGCAGAGAGGGAGAGAGTAACCTTAGGAGCAGACAACTGAGTGGAAATTCTCTGATTTTTTTGTCTACAAATCAAGAGAGTGTTTCTATACGAAATGTAAACTTAAACCATACACAGATTAGTAAATTTTCACTGCCTCGGCTTATCCTCTGGGTAAGGCAGGGCCCATCTGTTTTAGTTGCACCTGAGATATACGGTTTAACCAATTTTGCTTTCATGCTTAAGTATGTTTAAATATTTTCAGCTGACCTCATTTGAAACAATCATCAAATACAGTGGTTAGACATAAGCCTTTAAAGTGTGAGGTGGCCACCTTACCTTTTCCTCACAAATGTTAAGCCTTATTACTGCAGGAGGTTTTTGGGAAGAGACTTAATGACATCAGTATGACCTCTTGCCTAGGGATCACCAAGTTCTAAGTGAAACACATGGAAAGAGACATAATATATTCAAGTCAATCCAAGACAACAGGAAGACAGTTATTGCAGGACTGATACGGCCAATATGGTTATGAGATCTTGTCCTATCCTCCAGATTTTGTTTATATAGAAATATCTTGAGAAGGAACACGTCAAAACAGAAGTATATACATTTATTGTGCAACCAAAACTTCATTTGCCCTCAGCGGGAGTCAGTCAGGCAGTCTCTTAAGATCAGCACAGCCCTTTCATGTAGGATTCTCTGATACTCACAGTGAGTTTTCTGTACTTTGCCCATGATCCTGAGTGTCGTCCTAGAGCTACAGCCTGATTTGTCCTCTCAGAGCCCACACCAATGTGTTGCCTAGAGGTACATTAAGCTCACTACAGAGGTGTTAAACTAGGACTTGGAAATCAGGCTCAGAATGCTGTTATTCTTCAGTGAGCGAATGAAGGACACCTGTGATCATAGATGGGATAATTTTTATAGTTTCTGTATGTCCATAGGCATCAAGCAAGCTCAGCACTAAGATCTTAGCACTGTGATTCATGCTATCCCACCACAGTTGGCCAAACAGCCAGACTTAGCTGCTGGTGGCAAGCATCAGAAGTTCCAGGTTAATCTTCCAAGTGGAAGAGGAGAAACAGGTACTAGTTTTCCAGGTCTGTGAAGCTGTCCGTGTCACGTTCAGAGTTATCTTGGCACTCAGCAAATCCAATAGTGGAAAATGTTAACTGCTATCTGGAAATATCTGGTACCAGAGGGAGAACCTGCTGTAGGAAAGATCTCTGCTCAGGGCTAAGATCACTTTCTGGGGCATTACCTGTTCAGTAGGATTGTATGTTCTCAGCTCTGTGACAGACCATATGGAGGGAGGGAAAAGTCACTGCAGCACACGTAGTTTTATAGCCAAATAAAAATATCTTTTGCCAAGTTTTCCTGGAAAGATTGGACTACACTATTAGAAATTAGAGGCTGCTCAGAGTGCTTAAATAAATTGTCTGTGCATGGCCCTCAAACAGAGCAAGGGCACTTATAAAAAGAGCAGAACTATATAAAGAGGCTGAATGCATCAGGAATAACTGTGTGAAGTCTGGAGCTAGGACCAGCTCCTAAGGCAGCATCCTAAGCCAGCTTCAGTCCTTGTCATTTGCTGGTTAATGTTTGAAAGCATTATCTCAGAATCTGGTTGTCATATCCTAGTGCCTGGGACGACTGGAAAACTGAAAAAGTGGCTAGTGCTGTGTTCCCACTCCTGAGGCCAGCACTCGGTAAAGGCCTTAAGGTTATCTTGGGGTTCAGACATTATTTCTGGGGAGGAACTCCTCCATCTTCTCCCAAGACAGCTGAAAGTTGATGAAATGACCTGAAAGAGCCCAAGGCCCATCTTGAAGGCCTCGAAGCTGGTGAAACATCCGTGCAAGCTATCTGCTGCTGCCGAGTAGAGATATCTTCCAGTAGGTGGCAGCCCCTAAGCTGCTAAAAGACCCATTTGCCTTAAAAATCTCTGCTGGTAGAGCAACAGTTCCTCTTCCATTCTTTAAAGACGTCTTTGTGTTCCGAAACCTCTTGTCCTTCAAACCTGACAGTCACCTCATGTCAACCTTGCTATGGGGAAGGCCATAGCCTTGGATATGTCAAAGTCCAAGAGAACGTCTCCCCAACTGGTGCTAATGAGCCCCAGGTTCTCATGTTGAATTTATATGAACTTCGTCTTTTTCACACATATCCCTGACTGAAACCATGTCTAATCATACATCCAATTACTTTGAGCTTTTATAGGTGGTAGCTCAGCAGAGAGGTGCAATCTGCTGGCTCAGATGGTGGTTGTATAACGCTGTTCCCAGAGGACTTCAGGTAGCTGCAGACCCTGAGTGAGCCTCTGCCACACGTCAGGATGCCTCGGGCACTGTTCTCAGCTGCTGGGCATGCTCAGGTCTTGCAGTCCCAGACTGACTGGACCTGGACCCGCGAGCAATCCTGGATAGGAATGTTCACTGGCAGATGAATTTGGCCTCACTGTGCCTATCAAGGGTTTTCTTAAAGGACTGTGAAGACCCATCTGCTGCGCCAAACAGCCTCGTCTGCATTTTGCAGTGGTGTATGACTGATATTCATTCAAAAGTCAACTTGATAGAAACTGTGCTTATTGCTTGCTGCAACTCAAGGCTCTTTCCTACAAGATGCTGCAGATATCACATCACAACAGGAGGTAACTCTGTAGTTGTTCGCAGCAGCACACAGCAAAGAACTTACACAAAACACTTAAGACATTTCTCTTTCCAGGGTCATGTTCTGTGGAAGATACTCCACAGCACAGTTTTAAATTGTCTTTAAAAAAAAAGGCAGTGAGAGATGTCCCTATATCTTGGGGACTTTATTCCCACTTGCAAAATCTCAGTGCTGGAAAAGTTTCTGAAGCATCTCTTTCATCAGGATCATTTTGTGGCTTGGCAGAGTCCCTTTAAATGCTGACAGCAGTTCTTCTTTGCCCTTGCTGTCTGTCAACTCCAAAATACTCATTAACAACCCCAGTTACCTATCAGCTGTTACAGAACCATCTGTGCAGCCTTTGATCGTGGGGTTTTTTTCCTTCCAGATTCTTATCAACCTTCTGGAAGCTGAGAATGGGACAATATGTAGTCAGTGGCTACAGTATAAAAGAACCAGTTGAGAATAGTGGCTGTTGACACTTTAGGCAGTCCACAGTCCTGAAGTCTGAAAAATTAAGACGATAACAATTACTGTGGCATGCAACAAACAAATACTTAATAAGGCCATTGAGACTTTCTATATCTGAATGTGAAATCTGATTTCTGTGATACCTCATTCATCTTCGGAGGGGACAAAGTTCAGAATCTGAGATTGTTTCACTTGTTTCCCTTTTGGTAATTTCAGTATCATCTCAAGCTTAGCCTGAAGCCTGGAAATCTGTAATAAGAATCCAAATTGGACTGTAATTTTGTGGATTACATTGATCTGTAATAGTCCTTTCTTTGTCTACAAAACAGAAAGGTGACCTTATTTGCACCTGTACTGGCAGTTACAACATGTTTCAAAGAGCCTGATTACTTCTATCTATCTTTCTATTAGAAGCTTATCCCACCATTAAAAAGGATGAAGAGATATAACAGGCTCTAAGGATCGAAACTCAAGAGCAACCACATAGGTTACTGATTATTTAAATCAGAAAAATAGGGGAATTCTGTGGAAAACAGATGCAGGGTTTCAGTGAGAAAAAGAAACAACACCGATGCAGGTTTGCAATGTTAGCTAAAAATAACATAACATTTTTGTGGTCAAATGCATGTTTAGTTAACTAGATCATTTGATTCACAGAATATTAGTTTGAATAAATACAGGGCTCTGGAGAGCTCTGGAGCTCATTCCCTTTTGTCCTGAGGGAAGCATCCACATGGTGTAATCCCAGAGAAGACAGCAGCTTTGCCTGAGTCCTTGGGGCATGGAGGTCATCCCTTACCACACATAACTGCGTGAAGTCCCTTACTGGCT
This sequence comes from Cuculus canorus, assembly GCF_017976375.1. Lineage (NCBI taxonomy): Eukaryota > Metazoa > Chordata > Aves > Cuculiformes > Cuculidae > Cuculus > Cuculus canorus. Next base: position 96,072,479 of record NC_071403.1, on the reverse strand, counting down.
GCCATCCTGAGAATCCACTAATTCAATTTCTCAGTGTCTTCCAACTTGTTCTCTCTGATCTAAGTTCTGAGAGTTCAGGCAGTTAATGTGTTCTCTGCTAGAGGTGATTACTATATTAATTAGTTATGCTCCAAAGCTTTATATGGAATAGACTGAAGCATTTAACAGCCAAAAGGTTCAATGCCACCTCCTAGAATTATATCAAAGTGACCCCACAAATAAAATCTTCCCCGGAGCTGCTCACCACAGAGAAAGTAATTCTGTGTCTGGCCACAGGGAGCCACACAGCCACCATGATGAGACCAGGGAATAAAGCAAGGGAGAGGGCAAAACCTGAGAGAGTCACTAAACTCTGTGCCAGGTATTACAAGGGTTGCTCTGTCCTTGAGGTGGCCCTACTGGTTGCACCTGGGCTCCAGAGCTGTTTTCCCACCAGCTCCTGCTGAGAGTCTTGCAATGTTTTTAGCCAGGCGTATAGAATGCCTATGCAGCAAACTACTTGTACCCGCTTGCACGCAGAGTAATTAGTGCAGACTGTGGTCATAATTCATTAGTTCTTTTTTCAATGCAATTTTAAGGTCACTTTGTGAGGCGGAGGACGACCATTAATCTGTGAAACCTTAAGCAACAACAGCAGTAGTTTGACCCCAGAGAATAAACCAGATTTTGAGTAATCACCTCAAGTATATGACTCTTAAACTGACTTCTCTCAGTGCAGTAACCAGGAGTATCATAGACCAGAAGGCTTAATCATTGTCACACACTCTGTACATCTAAGATAGTTCTGCTATTAACGTACAGTTATGGTAGCACTCAGCTTCATAGCACTTTCTAGACAAGACCATCCCATTAAACTCATTCAGCACCACCAGCTTCTTTCTCAAGACATTTAACTGGCTCTTAGGGACAGAACTTCCACTGCATTTTCCCATTTTCTCCTTTAATATGTTTTGACCAAATTTCAGTTTGGTAGGCTGCAGGATCCAAGAAAATTCATGTAGATTTTCAAGTGAGAAAAGAAAAAACTTATACTAGTCAGAAACTTGACAGAGAGGCATTCAGGGGAAAATTGATTAAGGCCCACTGAGGAATCAGTTTCCCTTGTTTGCTCTTCAGCCTATGATAATTTTTTTCCCTTCTCTGGACATAATATATACACCACAAATGTAGAAACAAACCTCTTCGGGGATTTTAATTCTAGCTAGGCATACAAATAGATATTCTTCTATTCTTGAGATACTTAACACTCATTGTCACGAGAACTCCTTTATCAAAGAGTGCCTAAACACCTCTAGATTTTGTCAAAGAGTTTAAATATTAAGACATATTAGTTTGGACTGGAAGATGTGTTGCACTTGTTCTCACTGTGCTGGATTAGAGGAGAAGTGGTGATTGGGCCATGGACCTGCCTGGTGCCACATGCCAAGTTAATTGTTGATCCAGAAGCTGAGCCTGCCAATGCTGAATTTCAGTCTGTTGTCCCATCTACTCTTCTTTGCTGCTCTCAAATCGAAGTATAGCTGCTTGAAGGTGCGGATTCAATCTGTAAAATTTATGCCTCAGTCCAAATGCAGCCTCAACTCCAAATGTCCCCAGCTTTGTTTGGAAGCTGATACTTCCCTCTGTTTCTCTATGCTATATATAAGGTCTGACACAAAATGAGACTAACCCTATAGCTTGGGAACAAAGAGTGGGAGGGGAGAGACAAAAAGATGTCATAAAGTGCACATTCTGAGCAGTCACAGTAAGGCAAGGCTCAGCTTGATGGCTTCATTCAGTTTGAGAGGACACCTGTTCAAATATTGATGTTTTCTTACCCTCAGTCAGAAAATGTTGGTGTGCAAGAGCAAATTATCATCAAGATTCTTGTGAAACTGAAGCAATCCACAAAAGAAACTTTTCAGTTATTGACTGAGGTTTACAGTGAAGAGACCCCAAAGATCAAGTCGGTGCTCGAAAGAACCCATTTTTATCAGTAGAAGATGTGAAAGCAAAAGCGACAGAGATCCTCAACAACCTTTCAGAAAATGATCTGTGGAATTGTTTTGAACATTGTCAGCATCGTATGCAGCTTTGTGTCAACTCAGAAGGGAACTATTTTGAAGGTGACTGCAGTTGATTTTCTTAATTTGTTAAATAAAAAGAATTACAGGCACAGTCTTGGGGCTCTTTGTGTCAGACCTTGTATCTACTGGAGATAAAGTGTATAGTGCAAGGACTATTCCTTAGAAGACTTCAAAACCACTCTTTGACCAAATAATATTTGTAATTTTCTTTTCCACGCTGAAAGGCTCCTCAGAGGGATGTTCTGCCATGGAAGCATAGCCATCATTTCATTTCCCTCAAGCCTAACACTGTATGATGGGCAACAATTCGGAATTAATTTGACAGTAATGGAGATGACAACTATTATTGCGAGGTATTTCTGCTATGAACATTGTCATCCTGGCCTCATCTCACCACCTGCCCACCAGGTTCTGGTGTTACAAGGAATCTGAACAGTAGACAACCCCATATACATTGTTTACCTGTATACATTGCTGTCTGAGCTAGCAACTCTGAGCTTGACAGCCTCTGTGGGTGCAAGAACCCTAAACTCCCACAAAACTGCAGCTCTAGCTTGGAGATATTATGGAAAACAATCAGCCTGGGACTACAAAGTGCATAACACATGCAGGTGCGCTAGAAGTGGCAATTTCTGATAGATCAAAGACTGGCATAGGAACATAGACTAATTTTGGTTGGCGGGGAATTTTGGAGATGATATGGTCCAAGACCTTGCTCAAACCATAAGACATCTAAGGCTATTTTCATCAGAAAACAAGAAAAAATTTTATTTTCTTTCTGGCTAATTTTCCACTAAGAATGCCCAAAACAAACTGGCCATGAAAGGATGTGTTCTGTGTACATAGCTAAGAAAACAGTACAGGTTAAATTTTAAATATTGACAATTCCTTTCTCTCTAACACTGGTATCAAAGCAGAATGAATAGCATTAAGGCAAATATAGTCATAAAACCAGACATCACTGGCTGTAGCTCCTACAGTGGATCCTCTACCAGTCTACAATTATTTGATGCATTAATGTATACAGAGTGATTTAGGTCTTGCAACCCTGATAATGAGGGAAAAATCCTGAAATAAAGAATGGCCTAAGGTGAAGAAAATCAGTCTGCAGTCCCTCTTGAAACTGCCTTACTTTGTAGAATCATAGATATGTTTGGGTTGGAAGGGACTTTGAAGATCGTCCTGTTCCAACGCCCCTGCCTTGGGCAGAGACACCTTGCACTAGGTCAGGTTGCTCAAAACCTCTTCCAGCCTGGCCTTGAGCACCTCCAGGGAGGGGGCAGCCACATCTTCTCTGGGCAACCTGTGCCAGTGCCTCACCACCCCCAGAGTAAAACAATTCTTCCTAATATCTAATCTGAATCCCCCCCTCTTTCACATGTCCTCCTGTCACTACACTCCCTGATAAAGAGCCTCTCCCCAGCTTTCTTGTAGCCCCCCTTTCAGTACTGGAAACAATTGAATTTGTAAAATCAGAACTTAATGGTGTACCAATGTATTAACACAAATTCTTACTTCTATTGAAGTCAAAAGGTGCCTCTTCTCTGGCTTCAAACTGAATAGCTAGTGTAGGCTTATTTCAGTAGCTAGTTCTGCATTACAGTCACTACAATAAAAAGACATAAACTATAAAAGTCAGTTTAAAGATGCTTTCAAGGGGATTCAATTCTACAACAGTAACAGAGTTGTCTGCTTGGTCTAACAAGCAGCATATTTGCTACTTCCAGGCCAGAATACAGTCATCTGCTCCAGTTTTGAATAAGCCTTGCCTTTCCTTTAAATAAGGATGACAGGAATTTTGATCTTTTGATGGGCTGCAGCATAGAAAAGCAAGATGCTTTCATTATTAATATAGATATATTTTCACACATTCAACTTTTAGCAACTTCTTGTACAAGCCAAGAATTATTTCTCAAGGATATCTAGAAGATAAACCCTCTCAAGCTGTTCTGCAAGCCATAGAGCCAGCAAATTCTGGATTCCTACAGACTCTTAAACTCTGCTGCCCATCCCATAACATAACAGTATTTCTGCTGCATGATCCCCTGCAGTGCCCACTGGGCACAGGCAGCACACGCTACAGTTGCTGTGCACCCATCCACAGACTGGCCAGCTGATCAGCTTATATAAAATGCCTGTATCCTGCCTGCTTTTTTCTCCTGGGGTTCATTAAGCTGCCTTCCACGCAGCTATCAATTTTTCAGTTAAAAAAAAAGAGTCTTGGTATTGCATATGATATTTCTATATGATGTAAATACAGCTGAGCTTGGCCACTATGCCTGAAAGCTACGAGGCAGGATAAGAACAGATGCATCAATCTCAAAAATCACCTCTCCTGAGGAAATTGGGGATGTTTCTCCTGTCCATAATATGTGCGATGGAAATGCAACACGAAGACCCACAGACAATTTTCTGTTTTCCAGCAATAAAATGCAATACAATACTTTAAAGGCATTTTCATGTTTGAAAGATAATCTCACTATGTTGCCATTTCAGAGCGGAATCCTTTTTCATGTCCTAGACAAGCATTTAATAATCTCATATCATAATATAATCATTCTAGATTTTAAAACCTTTTGAGTTCAGTATAATCCAACACACATACTGCATGTTTTATTGCAAACTGGTAACACGATGGAGCAGATGAAGAATATAATTTTGTCTATAAGTTTGACAATGAAAAATGTCATATGTGGATAAACTACATTTCTAATGTCTTGAAAATATAAGGTATTGAACCTAATTTTAGAGCTGTCTGTTGTTACAGTTGAAAATAGCTGAAATCAGTTTTTCACTAAGCCACAGGCTGACAAAAAAAGTGTAAGTAAAAGTACAAGAAGAAGCCTGCTCATTGGCTTAGAGAACCACAGATATTCCAAATAGTTATTTTAATGCATAATAATGTTTAGGAGAATTATAGTGTAGTGCATTCATGCATACAAGGTTAGCAATAACAGGAAGATCATACCTAAGTTCAGGTTTTTTGTGAGTATGGTTTTACCTAAGCTAAAAGGGAGACCCAGGCCTGGAGCTCTATATAGACCGAAAGAGAGGAGCCTTACTGTGAAAGTGCCATGGCAGTAAAGATGTTCATTATCTCAATTAGCTTCAGTCAGCATACAAATGGAAGTCAAGTCATGGCTTAGCGTGTCCAGCTGGATGTGATCAATGACTCACCTCAGAAACACAGGAGAAAGGGTGCAATTTAAGCAGATGTTAGACCTCTGTCGTGGCCCTTTTGGGGGTACAAACCGCTATGATTTCTTATTTCTCTTACATTAATGTGTCTGTTAGAAATCGCCTTTCAACCTCTTCCTTACATGTTCAGCTTAGGCATACCCTGCAGCACAGTTCTGGGAAGCTTCATGCTTGCTTTGCTGCTACATATTGCGTCAAAGAACCTAAAAATGGATTTTTAGCTTTCTGTAGATCATTACAACTACACAGGTATGACTCAAGCAAGATTGTAGGAAGAGACAGTATCTTTCATTATTCAGTCTACTAAAATACATTTCAATTTCCCAATAGGCCATTCCTAATGTCTTCAATGAAAAAAACACACTATATAGTTATTACGTGACTCCTGATTAACAAGAATTAACTCTGAATTCCTCTGCATAAGATGTGCTGGTCTGCAGTGCACTAAACAGACTGCTTCAATACAGTAACTTCAGTAACAGTGTGACCGTTTGCTCTGTGCTGCTCAGTGGTAGAGATCACTGAACTCTGCACAGCCCCAGTGAAATCAATCAATCCTGCTGCCCCCTGGCTCCCACAGACGGCTTAGTCAGCTCCATGAAAGGTTTCGGTTTTTAAATGAAAATTTCAGATGAAGGTTGCTGCTTTAGATGTCTGTGCTTCAACTACTTGTCAAAAATAGCAATGTCATAGAATGGTTTGGGTTGGAAGAGACCTTAAAGATCATCCAGTTCCAACAGCCCTGCCATGGGCAGGGACACCTTGCACGAGGTCAGGTTGTTCAAAGCCTTATCCAATCTGGCTTGAACAGTGCCAGGGATGGGGCACCCACATCTTCTCTTGGCAACCAGTGCCAGTGCCTCACCACCCACAGAGTAAAAAATTCTTACCAATATCTAATCTAAATCTCCCCTCTTTCAGGGGAGATGTTTCTTTAAAAACATTCCCCTTCATCCTATTACTGCACTCCCTGATAGCTTTCCTGTAGCCCCCTTAATACTGGAACGTCGCTGTAAGGTCTCCTCAGAGCCTTCTCTTCTCCAGGCTGAACAACCCCCGCTCTCTCAGCATGTCCTCATATGGAAGGTTCTCCAGCCCTCTGATCATCTTCGTGGCCCTCCTCTGGACTCTCTCTACCAGATTCATGTCTTTAATATTAATTAATCAAATAGTACTGCTGCACTGGACTGATAAAGTAAGATAACTTGTAATTTTGAGTGAAAGTAACTTAGCAGTGTCTAGAAGAGCTGAGAACATTTTTTGTTTGCATGGGATGTCCAACAAGAAAGGAGGAAGCCCAGAAGAGATACTACAATGTGCAGGACCCTACTTTCAAACTCACTTGAAATGGAGTTGTTAGTCCCGTCTTTATGAGGCAAAAGTCACATTGGTCATTTCCAGCAAGAAACACTGACCTGTTATCCAGCCCCTGTAATTTCTTTTTAGACAGAATCACAGAACCTAGCACTTGTTTGATCCCTCCACAAGATAATTCATCATACTGTGCTGGCAGGAAACAGCTAGTGTTGGTTTGGGTGGGCATAAGGTTTTGATCAGTGTTATTCAGTGTAGAACATGAAAGCATGGGGAGGCAAAATCCCTGGGTAAGCCAGAGGGGCATGGCTTCCAAATCTCTTCCAGTGCCAGACCAGTGGACTGACCACAAGGCTTCATGCAGTGTTTAAAATGCTGGAATGGCCTCCAAGATATCAGTGTCAAAATCAGGTAAACGGAGCCCTTCATTTTCTTCTCCTCCCCCCTCCCCCACTTTTAATCTCTCTTTCTGCTGGTACACTGAACATGTTTTGAGGTTCCAGATGAATTTGGAACATTTTCATTTTTAATTTTAATTAGTAGACATCAGAGGAACTGACCCCTTTTATAATAACCGGAAGCATTGAATAATTGAGGTCATAGTAGTCAAGGTCAAAACATGCTGCTTCATGTACATCTTACAATTATCTGATACTGACTTTATAACATCACAGATGTTAAACTACAAAAGCTTCAGAACCCAAGGATCTGATTTTTTTCCTCTACATACAAATGAAATAATGTATATTTTTTAAAATTGAAGACTATTAATGTCACAGTGGCACAGCATTGCACATAGCGGCAGTGCATCTGCTCATGTTTTGGTCTGTTCACAGCAGCAATGATACTTAGGATAAAGCTGCTTCTGTCTTTAATACAGGCTCTGTTATGTCACAGGAGGGTCAATGTCTGCAGCACAAGCACAATTACATAACGATGCTTCACCCACAGTATCTGTTAGTGCACATCAGTCAACAAGGATGAGAGGCACACGCTTACAGGGATCAACGCTACTGTTACCGCACTGCATCAGAGATATGACCAGACAGCCCCACGGAAATGGGTCTAAGAAGCAGAGAACCTGGTTTTCCTAAGACACTGCTCCCATTCCTCCTAAAAGTAAGAATGAGACCATCTCTGGTTGTGCTAATCTCTTTTCAAAGCTTGATATAATTTGTCAGAACAGGCTATTTTACCATTACAATAACTCCTGGTGTTATTTTTGTAGTAATGGATGTAGGAGAAAAAAGGGGAGAAATTGACTTACACGCAGAGCTGCACAGTAGCACCAGTTTAAGTAAAGATGTACTACTGAGAGCAGTACAAGTAGTACATTTAGAGACTGAGGAAGAACAGCTGAAGCTATGCCTCAGAGCGAAATGAGAGTGCTTACACGTGCCGGAGCCAGTTTAACTAAACAGCTGTAAGCCTGTACAGAATTATTTCTACAAAGCTGCTTCCTACCTCTTACATTCAAATGGAATGCTTCAGTCAAGTAATTATTTTTCTTCAGATTTTTTGGAAAGAACAAGCCAGAAGTAAGGTGCTTCTATCAGAAAAGAGTAAAAGGCAGCAAAAGATACGTTGTAATAAGAATGCTATGTCTCCTCTAGCAAGGAACAGTTCAAAAGAGGGCAGGGCAAGGATGATCAGAGGGCTGGAGCACCTCCCATACGAGGACAGGCCGAGCAGATGTTCAGCCTGGAGAAGGGTAAGAGGAGATCTTATAGAGACCTTCCAGTACCTGCAAGGGGCTACAAGAAAGCTGGGGAGGGACTGTTCACAAAGGCTTGTAGTGACAAGATGAGGTGCAATGAGTATAAACTGGAGAGGGGCAGATTCAGACTAGACATGAGGAATTTCTTCACTAAGAGGGTAGTGAGGCACTGGCACAGGTTGCCCAGGGAAGCTGTGGATGCCCCATCCCTGGAGGTGTTCAAGGCCAGGTTGGATGGGGCCTTGGGCAGCCTGGTCTGGTGGGAGGTGTCCCTGCCCGTGGCAGGGGGGTTGGAACTGGATTATCTTCAAGGTCCCTTCCGACCCAAACCATTCTATGATTCTATGATTCTGTGATTCTATGATTCTATGATTTAATCTGCTGGTGAATAGGCTACCAGCTGCCCTAAAGGCAAACACTGAGTATCTGTTCCATAACTTCTTTAGTCCACAGTAGTGGGCTCACCTGACCCTTGTCCTAAAATCAGTTTGTTTCTTCTTTGCTGAACTTTTCGTCTCTTGCTAATTTCAGCTCAGTTTCACTGGTGTTAGTGGCAATGGGACAACTGGTACAAACAAGACTATTGGCACCTTTATCGTCATGTTGCCAAGACTTGAGTGAGGTGAAAAAGGGATTAAACTATTGCCTCAAGATGTTGTTTCACGAGCCCATCTGGATTTAATTAGGACAGCGGAGAGAGCTGTGGGTTCTCTATCTCAGTAACCTCTTGGACCAGTGCAGGTGAGGAGGAACTGCTGCCTCAGTTCTCAGCCTGATGTGTTAACACAAACTGAAATCAGGGCCCATTTGAGTCAATATGTCACACTCTGAATGTAGCATTTGAAGGCATAGTCTCCATCTGCAGTTTTGGAATGTAGTGGTCAGCACCAGCAGAGAAATTGAAAGCTGCAGCAATAAGCTCATCACCTGCCACAGATAAATCAGAGAACAACCAAGAATTAAGACCTCAATGCTCCAGCGAGTAGCCTGGAGGAAGCCAGTACTGCAGATCAGAGAGGCATCACTATCAGCCAGCAGCTTCAGAGGCTTCATCTCACTGGCTGCACATACTGCTAGGACCTGATAGTAGATTGAGTTTTAAACACTACCCAGTGACATAGACTTGGCTTGGTCTGAGGGACTGTGTTTTAATCTGTGCTGAGATCAGCTGAATTTGAATAGTATTCGAGGGGCATCTCACCCACGTTAGGCAAAAAAGCGTCCCAACTTTAGCTTCAGGCATTTACTTTGAAATTCATTCCCTCCCTGACACAACTTCTGTTGAGAAAAAGCCATTATACAATATAAACCAGGAATCAAATCTCAATCAAACCTCAACATGCTAGCCCTAACACTGGCTGTATACGTAACCTGTGCTGGTCATATATTCCTACTGACTTAAACTAACATAAAAATGAGTGCCTTATAAGGCTGGAAGAGAAGACTTTCCAGAACAGTGCAAAAATGTAATGCATCCCTCCTGTCATATTTACTCACCACTTTTAACTATGCAGCTGTAAATGTCATCCCTCTTTTCAATTTTGCCACACACATACTTACTGCCTTTTCTTTCCTTTATGCAAGTGCTAAAGCACATTGAAATCTCTAAATATCCTTCTACGTTTTTCCTGTCAGTATGTGACACAACTGAGTAGAAGTGCCTTCTCACCTCTGTACTTTCTGTGTTACATGGTGTGGTCCTAAGAGAAGCAAAGGAGCTTTCTTCTCATGTGACACTTAAGCCATTGCTTAGCCGAAAATCTAGAGAGCCCCATCAGCAGAGCTCTTCCCCAGCTCTGGGAAGGCACATGGGCAAGGAGAAAGTGCGGCTGATAAGAGAGCAGCATCTTGTTGCAAAAAGGAAGGAAGATACTCAGTGTTCAGAAGGACTGAGGTAGCAAAGCTCGTGCAGAACCACAGCAGGTGAGGTAACACTGTCATTCTGCACTATTCACAGTGTAAGGGACTGCAGCTGGTGGCTGCGAGCTGTTCTTGCAGAGATGCTCCTCAACCTTCAAAACAAAATTAAATAGAAATAGCAAATTTCTCTCTAGAAGTGGCAGCTAATTGCTGGAATGATTTTCCATTTGGAGAGTGTTGAGCAGAGACTGTTATCATCTTAAAGGAACATTGGACTTTGCCAGAAGTCAAGACTCTCCCACAGGCTGGCCTGTGCAATTATGTTCATGGCAACTCTTCGGAGTACAAACAATAGCCAGCAAGCATCCCACAGCCTTGTGCCCAGCAGAAACCATTGTCTTATCCTTCACACTAAGCTTTGTTTTCTCCCTGTACTCTTAAGCTTATTGTTTTCAACCTAAACCAAGATCCTGGGCATGAAATTGCAAACCAAAGGTTAAATCATCCAGTTTTTAGTACCATGGGGATTTGCTTGACTGAGGAAAGAGCAGCAAAACTCAAATCAGAACCAGTTTAACTTTTGCAGACATTAAAGCCACATTCTGATAAAGGAAAAATCCTAGTCTGTGTCCTATCTGAAAAGGGGATATCTCAAAAAGACTAAATTATGAACTCCTGTTAGAAATCTCTATAGGATACTGGGATTCACCCTACTTTCCCAACTGAGAGTAATCACCAGAAAATATTTTGTCCACACCAGTGCTTGTAGCACAAATGATTCAACCAGCTCATGAAGCATAGTGGGTGTACTTCACCGTCTTATCAACCTCCTGGAAAAATGTACTGGAATACAGGGACCTGCCAGAGTGCTCTTGTTTTTAGAATCACATATTCAAGGAAATGGTGCCCTCATGAGACCCCAGTCATCCCAAAACCACACTCAACTTTAGTCAGGTAGGGATAAAAGCAAATTTAGTGTGAAAATCTTTATGAAGGTTTACAGGGATGGGAAGGACAGGGTGTCATCCAGAGGGACCTGGACAGATTGGAAAAGTGGGCCTCTGAGAACCTCATGAGGTTCAACAAGGCCAAGTACAAGGTCTTGCATCTGCGTTGGGGCAACCCACAGTTTCAATACAGGATGGGGATGATGTGATGGGGAGCAGCCCTATGGAGAAGCACTTAGGAGTGCTGGTGGATGAGAAGCTTGACATGAGCCGGCAACACGTGCTCGCAGACCAGAAGGCCAACAGCATCCTGGGCTGCATCAAAAGAAGTGTGGCCAGCAGGTCCAGGGAGGTGATTCTCCCCCTCTATTCCTCTCTTGTGAGACCTCATCTGGAGTATTGTCTAGTTCTGGAATACTCAACATAAGAAAGATATGGAGCTTTTGGAACGGGTCCAGAGGAGGGCTACAAAGGCATTCAGAGGGCAGGAGCACTTCCCATATGAGGACAGGCTGAGAGAGTTGGGCTTGTTCAGCCTGGAGAAGAGAAGGTTCAGAGGAGACATTATAGTGACATTCCAGTACCTGAAGGGGCTACAGGAAAGCTGGAGAGGGGCTGTTTACAAAGGCTTGTAGTAATAGGACGAGGGGCAATGGGTATAAACTGGAGAAGGGCAGATTTAGACTAGACATAAGGAGGAATTTCTTCACCATGAGAGCGGTGAGGCACTGGCACAGGTTGCCCAGGGAAGTTGTGGATGCCCCATCAGGAGGGGTTCAAGCCAGCTTGGACGGGGCGTTTGGCAGCCTGATCTAGTGGAATGTGTCCTTGCCCATGGCAGGGGGATTGGAACTGCATGGGCTTTAAGGTCCTTTCCAACAAAAAAACATTCTATGATTCTATGATGACAGGAGAAAGTCACACTTTACTTTTCTGAATCCAATGCTGAATTCAATTCAAGCGGAGGTAGTAAGCTGACAGGATGCTGGATGCTGGGCCTACCCGTTCAACCTAACATACATTTTCCAGGTGAGGTTGCATTTGTAGAGAGACCCAAGGTGGAATAAATAACCTAGCTTTCTATCCCCATCCTTTCCTGAGTGAGATTTAAAAAAACTTTGAAAGCTTGAGTCCCCTTTCCCATCTCTCAAGATGCACAGGGTTGTTTTGATTTTTGCACTGATTCAATTTTGTCTGCCTCCAGCTTTTCAGAAATGCAAACATCTACCTGGCAAAAAAGGAGATACCATCTCCGATGTTTGATTTAATTACTAGCAGTCGGTGCACGAGGCAGGAAAGAGAGGAAGCAAATATCAGCATGGAGCCTTTCCATATATAGAACATATTCTGCACAAACGTTTAAGTTAACTCCTCTCCTTATGGAAACACACAACCAAGACTCCTGCATGCACATTATTGCTTGCTCATTAATTTAGTTTTAAGTAACAGTTATCATCACAGTAACAGGTCTGGAGTAACAGACACACTGCTTTATTTTTGAGGCATACATTGACAGCAGTGATCTGAGAACACAGGCTCTCATTTCAAAGAAACGTGGGGTGGGGGTTCTTTTCCACCCACTTTTTTTTTTTTAAAACCCATTCAGTTACCAGTTTTAGGCACTGGGACCCTTATTGTTTGAGTTTCTTCTGGTTTACTTTCAGCCTGTAGCCCATGAAACTGCTGTGTGGTGCCGCTTTGGGGCATTCTCTGATCCAGTGCCATGTACAGTAACGACGGCGTCACTGACCAGCTTACAGACTGGGCGTCTCTTATTCCTCATAGCCATCAACAGTCTTTAAAGAATCCCTGAGGAAGTTAAAACATTAAACTGCATTATGATGTAGAGGAAGACTGATCAGCTGAAAAGCTGCAGTTTTCTACAGCTCCTTTTTGTTATTGCTGCTTTTTTTTTTTTTTTAACAGTTTTAGCCTTCTTAACCTTCAATAGCGGATGATGCAGCACTTGGAAGAAATAAGTATAATTAACGGTTAGCAAAATGTATTTTCCTTCCCTCCCGACTTGCAAACACTGCAATCTTTAAAAGAAAATAATCTTGTCACACTAAATTTTTTCAGTGGGTGTCACATTTGTACATTACCTTGTCATTGTAACATACCATTTCAATACTAAGTAAAGATTATTGCCATAACCTGGAGACTTCCGTGCTGTGCTTAAAAGCCAGGAACTTTTTGTTTCTGCAGTTTTGTTCAATTACCCATGGCTCTGGCCTTTCTTACTCCACAGCTTATTCCTGACTCATCTTCTGAGCTTACAAAACACGAGATAAAAATAGATTATTGTTCTATCTAAACTCCCATAATCCTTGTGCTCATTAAAAATAAAGTCATGCAACTGTTCTTAGTCAGGATTGCACTAATTAGTGCAATTGGCACTTCTGACCTTGTGATATCTACTCTTAATACACTCAGGTTTGCTGTGCTGCCTGTGTTACCAAGCACGGCATAGGCAATACCTACTGACGCAACAAAGTGCTGGAGAGATGCAAACCAGAAAATAAAGGTCAGGAGTGTTTTACATAGTAATATGTAGTTTTTCCACATCCTCAGCCTTTGGCTTAACTGAATACTTTGGATATATTTTCATATAATAAATAAAAGGGCCACAAATGAAAACCGGAGGACACATTTTCAAAGATCTTTTAGGGAGACAGAGTTGTTCCCCGAAGAGCTCTCGACCACTGGCTCTGGTTGAGGGCAAGAGCATGTTGGTTTCTATGAACAACTGCTTGCTTCTTGAAGATTTCAGCAGACACCAGCAGCAGATTATTAAACTTAACGTCATTTGAGTCTTTTTTGTTTTGTTCTTTTAAAGACAGACAGACAAGGATGAAGGAAGTAAATTCCCTGTTTGCTCACTTCACCTTATGGAACAACTCGTACCTTTTTAGTCTTCTTAGCTATGCAATGAAATTAAATCTCTATTTTTGTGCAGGAAATTAAAAAACTACTGGCAGTAGATTTTTTGCTGTAGCTGCTAACATATTTACTGTTTGATTTATATGTGTTTCGTTGAAGTCAGGAAATCGCTAATGGTAAATCCATTAATAAACCTAATCCTCTCACCATCAAGCTGTATTTAAATAAGTATTTAAATAAATTATACTGATAGGACAATCAATTCTCTGAATATTATAATAAAAAGCAGAAGTAACTTAACTATGCAGGTGATGGATCTACCAGAAATTAAATTAGTTCAGAGAATCCTCAGTCATGGCAGACTGACAGAGATATACAAAAATCAGGAAAAGTAGAGGGAAATAAAAAAGCTACACCAGGGATTTGTTTGTTTAAACCTCACATAACACAAGAGGGAAGGAACAACTAATGAAAAACCATAATGTTTATGACAAGTGAAGCTTTTTCTGAACAAAGTGGACTTTTGAAAGAGCTTGCAAGTGGCCTGCAGGGCTCATCAACCTTCCCAAGCTCAAAAATGCACCAGGAAAACAAACCAAAACCCACACTGAGGAAGCAAACTAAAAGGAAAGCAAAACAGGGATACAATTTTCAGTGGGTCAGCACATAATCCAGTTTCTAATGGAAGAAAAATCCCCTATATAGCAAGGTTATTTAACGCTTGTCCACTCCAGGGGTCCTTACAATTTCCCCTGAGGCACTTGCCCTGGCTGTTCTGGGAATGAGGAGAATGGCTCAGACATATCTGGGCCTGAATCTCTGTGTAGCTCTTCATCTGTGTTGAACATCATAAAGGAAGGCGTTTTAACTGTTATTCCAAACACAAAAAATAATGAGTAGTCTGAAAAATTAGTTATGTATTTGTTGCTAGTTCTTGCAGAATCAGGGTCTTTGTAAGCCTGCAGCAAAAAATAACATTATGTTGAGAAGTTAAAAGTCTAAAAAAAAAAAAAAAAAGGACTTTTGGGCCCCAAACCCATCACAATTATCCAGTCTAGTTACCTGCACAATGTAGGTCACAACCTCCCACGCAATTAGGCTAAACAGTACCTACTTCTATTTCAGATCTGTAATAAAATATTTAAGACAACAGTTTTGATTTCAAGACTTAAGGGATGGAGAACTGAGCACATACCCAAGCTGGGGCTTTCTCGCCTCCTCATTCTGAATTCTGCTCCACTGTAGCTGCTGTGTCTCACATCTATTCCTTCCTGTCAAGTATCTATATTTTATTGACCCTTGATAAGCTAAGCAACCTAGACTTTATTCTTCCACTAAAATAGGTTTTTCCAGATTACCTTTGTAGCTTTAATTGGCTCTGCCTGGGGTCTTTTAGGGGTTGGGGTGGTACAGCTTAATTTTGTTCATGTGCATGTTAAGGTTTATTCAATAGCTGATGCCAAAAAATGATCTTGATCTAGATCCTTCTCTCAACACAAAGGAGAGACTTGTTTAAGGGGAACAGGGTAGGAGGTGTTAACAAGCAGCCTTTGGAGACTGGCCTGCCATACACGCTGCCTTCTGTCTGCTTAGCAAAACATAGATCATAGGATGGTTTGTGTTGGAAGGGACCTTAAGAGATCATTCAGTTCCAACTGCCCAAGGCCCCATCCAACCTGACCCTGAACACCTCCACAGATGGGGTATCCACAACTTCCCTGGGTAGCCTGTTCCAGTGCTTCATCACCCTCACAGTAAAAAATTTTTCCAAATATCTAATCTAAACCTCCCCTCCTTCAGCTTAAAATTGTTACCCCTCATCCTACCACTGCACTCCCTGATAAAAAGCTCCTTCCCAGCTTTCCTGTATCATAGAATCCCTAGGTTGGAAAGGACCTTTTGAGATCATCGTGTCCAACCATACTTGTACATCACTAAACCATATCCGTAAGCAGTTCATCTACTCATCTTTTAAACGCCTCCAGGGATGGTGATTCAACCACCTCCCTGGTGATTCAATCACCTCCCTGGGCAGCCTCTGCCAGTGCTTGATAACCCTTTCTGTGAAATTTTTCCTAATGTCCAATCTGAACTTCCCCTGGCGCAGCTTAAGGCCACTCCTCTCTCATCCTATCACTTGGGAGAAGTGATACACCCACTTCTCCACAACCTCCTTTCAGGTAGATCTAGACAATGATTAAGTCTCCTCTCAGCCTCCTCTTCTCCAGGCTAAACAACCCCAGCTCCCTCAGCCACTCCTCATAAGACTTGTTCTCCAGCCCCTTCACCAGCTTCGTTGCTCTTTTCTGGACACGGTCCAGTACCTCAATGTCTTTCTTGTAGTAAGGGGCTCAAAACTGAACACAGTATGCGAGGTGTGGCCTCACCAGTCCCAAGTACAGGGGCAGAAACACTTCCCTGGTCCTGCTCCGATACAGGTTAAGATGCTATTGGCTTTCTTGGCCACCTGGGCACGCTGCTGGCTCATATTCATTTGGCTGTCAACCAACATTCTCAAGTTTTTCTCTGCCAGGCAGCTTTCCAGCCTCTCTTCCCCAAGCCTGTAGCTCTGCAAGGGGTTGTTGTGGCCCAAGTGCAGGACTCAGCACTTAGCCTTGTTGAATCTCATCCAGTTGGCCTCAGCCCATCAATCCAGCCTGTCCAGATCCATCTGCAGAGCCTCCCTACCCTCAGACAGATCGACACTTTCTCCCAGCTTAGCGTCATTCACGCTAAGGGTACATTCAATCCCTTCATCCAGGTCATTGACAAAGATATTGAACAGAACTCTCTCAGCCAGTCTTCATACGGAAGGTGTTCCAGCCCTCTGATCATCCTTGTAGCCCTCCTCTGGACTCACTCCAACAGATCCATGTGCTTTCTGTGCTGAGCTCTCCAGAGCTGGATGCAGTACTCCAGGAGAGGTCTCGCAAGAGTACAGTAGAAGGGCAGAATAGTGCAAACATTGAACACTCACATCTTATTAGTATACGAACAACATGGAGTAGCAAAACCCATCAGCTACAACTTTAAGTGACAATGGAATCAATACTCAATACTGGAATAAACAGAAGTGGAGGAAAATTATTTGCCAGAAATTAATCCAGCACTGGTTAACTGACATTGTTCCAGCAAATACTAACACAGGCTTGTGGGTAATTAGCCAAGCAGAGTTTTAAGACTTTACTGGTCTATTAAAATAGTTTATACTTATTTTTGTCATTAGTTTTGGCTAAGAAACTTCCTAGCGAAACAACTTCACACTAATAATAGCACTTCAGGTTCAGCTCTGAAGGCTCTTAGAACTGTGCCTGTCAAGCATAGGCCCCATAAGTCACTTGCTGGGGCGTAACAGAGCCCATAACATATTCCACTTCTTCTACCAGCTGCAAGGGAGTAGTTAGTGAAAGCAGTGGCAAAAAATTACTCAAGCCATCAATTCTGTTCTACACATTTTAAGTTTGCAATTTTCCTTGCAGGAAAATAACTGTCTCATCTAGTGGAGGAAGTTTCTTTCCCTTTTCAGAAGGATGCATAATGTCTTGTGCACTTCAACACCAGAGCAGGACAGCCTCCTTCCATTTGGCCTGGTTTTCTCCTCTTCAAATACTTGCTGATGAAGAAGGTGCAGCATGTCAACCTAAGAGAGAGACAGATAAGGGAACACAAGAACAACAATAAAAGCATTTTCAGTGTTCTCAAAAGTATGGAGGAAGAAGAAAACCCAGCGGGTTCACCTTGGGGGAAAGCACTGGCAGGCTGGGTTTCACAGAGCTGCTGTGTCCATCACCTCCTCAGGAAAGGAGGCAGTGCAAGGAAGAGTAAATAGACTTGCTGACTGGACTGACTGGTGTTAGGTAAGGGCGCGACAGAAGTTAATCAAAAGCAGTGTTCATAATCAACGCATCTCAGTCTGAAGTTTCAGCTTCTAACCTTGTGTGTGACAGTCTCCTGCTTCTCAGGGGAGAGCTAGAAGGTGAAGGGGAATGATGCTTCCTTAAAAATTAACCAAGGTTGTGGGGCAAGATAAAAAAAAAGAAGGTTCAGGCTGCAACAAGCAGATGAGTTAGACCCATAGCTCAGAGCTAGGAGTGTGCAGTTTCAGCAAAGCCCAGACAGCTGAAAGGAGCAGTGAGCAGTCAGCCACCCCCCACCAGAGGTGGAAAAAACCCCTTACTAAGGGACTGGGCAGCATTTACTTACACTCAGAGTGAGCCAGCCAGCCGTGCCTAGCCTAAAACCAGGGATACTGAGAAGGAAAGACTGGTTTAGAAACTTTTCCATCTTTACCTAGCCATTTACAGTCAATAGACGATCTCACTAATGTTGCAGACAGAAATCTACTTCCCTCTGCCTCTGCTTGGCATATGTGCTCAAAGGGTCAAATCTGCCCTTTATTTATTTATATGCATTTATTCACAATGGAAACTCACACTGAGCAATCAATTGCCACAGTCTCTCAACTCTTTTTAGTGTCACTGTCTTCTGGGATAAAGAGTCTATTAGGAAAAGAAATTACCTGTTCATTGTTGCTAGGTGACCTTCCTTTTGCTTACTGTCAAACACACTCTTTATGAAGTGATCTGAACTACTCTGTGACTTGTCCTGACAAATAACAAATTGGTAGAATAAAAAAATTGTCTTTTATTTCATATAATTCATGAAACCGTTGCACATTGTTAAGCAGATGTGCAGAATTATCCTAGTTAACTGCAAAGGGAAAGTTTTCTCTTTGAAAGCAATTTAACACAAACTGATCTTTTCACCTTTTTCTCGTGGGGACTGTTAATTGAGATTACAAAACCGCAATATTCTGTCACACAATAATCAGCCACATTTGCCATCTCGTCATTTAGTCCTGCAGTTTTGCTTAGCAAAACCACTTGCATTTTCCCAAAGCCACATTGACTGGTCTTACTGAGGTTAGCTTATTATTCCCTAGAGCTGGATCTTTTCATTGTCAAAATGCTCACTTTTTTGGATCTTTCCCAGTTTTCAAAAAAAATCCAGTGAGCTCGCCTTTTTTAATGTTCTTGGATTAACCTATCCATTCCTGCCATCCTTTAATGCTTGTGCAAGAACACTATTTACAACAAATACTACAATTTCTTTTTTTTTTCCCAATAGTAAATATATCAGCAGCCTTTACTCAGTTGCCCTAGGCAGCAGTAGCAGCTGTTCTGACATTCTGATGTGCGAGTCCTCCAGCCTCATGGAGAAGTCTTAATCAAACCAAGTGGCTAACTCAGCAGACTGACATTAGAAAGGACAGTCAGTCGAAAAGACCTCTTTCTCATTCCACAGAGAATCTAAGGATGCATGGGAAATCGAAATCTCAATGGATTCTATCTCTATAAAACAAGCAAGCTTTTTTTTTTTTTTCCTTAGAAGGAGGTGATACTGTAGTCTCAAAAGTAAAGAAAAGGTAACTGCAGCACATAAACGCTTCTTTTTTAAACGGAGTGTGCATAAATGGCAGTCACACACCTTTCTTATTTGCTGCCTTGGCTGAAATTAGTGATATTTAAAAACGCAAAGCATCCTTGCAGAAAACCTGTGACAGTCACAAGAGTGAAAATACAAGATAGACTCCTGAGAGATAAAAATTTATTTGTATCTGATCAGCACGTCATGATATGATCACAAGTCACACAGCTGATATTCTCACAGCCAAAACAGGGATATTTTTTCTTTTCAAAAATACATTTTTCTTTCCAGCAGGAAAGATTTTTTAAGACAAACATTTCATACTAGGCAGGAATTAAAAACAATGGCTTTTTCAACATGACAACACAGCTGGTAAGCACTGGATCCCCTTCCAGTGTCTTATATTCAGATTTCAAATTCTCCCCCTCCCAGTCCCCCACACCTCTCACAGAAAAACACCACACACAATAACAAGACAAAACCCAGAAGGTAAACAAAGAGGTAGCTGTAACTACAGCCATGGCGCTGTTTTGGAAATTGTGCAAGATGTCTTACTATGCTCCAAGGAGTTCCTTTTTCCTTTGTTATGTGTTGCAGTATCAGACACCGGCAGCTAACACGAAAGGTGACATGGAGCCAAGATTGATCGTTAGCAAGAGATGCCAGGGCCACAGAATGAACAGTGCTGTTTCACTTGATATTGCTTTGCGCAGCTGAAGTTGTTTAAAAACAGAGCTCTGTTAAAAAAAATATATGTATCTACAAAATGACTAGAGCCTTGTTGCAGAAAGGTTGGATTCACATCTTTTCTAAGATGGTGGCAATCCAGGGTTGATGGAGGCCCAAGATCTGCTCTTGTTCTGCCCTCAACACTCAGAAACTTCAAGGGGAATCATTGCTACACAGTGGCCTGTGGAGAAAGTCTGCAGCCTGAGCACCAGCAGTCTCCACAGGGTGCTGGAGCAAGCAAGGACTATGGAAGCTGCTGTCACCTCTCCTCTCAACTGCTCCAACTCCTCCCCTTGCCACTTCTGGCATAGAAATATTCTCTGTCCTTCCTGATGAGAGCTCTAATAAGCAATGCTATCTATCACAAATTAATACTGCAATTGTATAGTGTTATTTTGCTATTTGTTGTGTTTATGGTATGCACAACAGAAATTGTGTATCTATTAGACAGAAGCATAATAAATACAACCAAAGAAAACCTCATCCATTACTGATTAGAAGCACATGAAATAATCATGAAAAAAAACAACTTTATTTTTGCCACACACACAAAATAATGGGAAAAGACATCTAATATTCTCTGCAGAGAAACGCTGCTTCTGGTATCTGTCTACATTTCTGAAAGACATCTTGGCTGCTGGAAAGATTTGATAAGAAAACCTCAATGAAATAAAGCCAATAAAATAATTCCAAACACGACCAGAAATTGGTCAAAGTCATTGAGCATCGCTACAGGCTTCTGTATCCATTTTACCATACAAAACAAAAATGCAGGTAACATGGGAGGTGATGAGAAAATTAGAGGTGAAAGTAACTGGTATCAAGAACACAAATTATCATATATCATACAAAATGAACACCATTGTACAGTAATTTTAAGGAACTAACTCACTTCAAGAGGACATCTGCTTGGTGTATAGTTACTTCACTGTCCAATGATAAAATAAAAGGTTTAACTTTAAAATGCATAGAATCCTTTTAAAGATTTTTTTTTTTTGTATCACAGCCAGGTAGTCTGCAGGTTTTACAGAAAAAATAAAGCTGCTTAGAAGTGTTCATAATGTATGCAGACACTTTAAAACAGAGTATGGTTTCAATTTTGCTCTTCCAATTGTTTTATGTTAAAAAAAGTGTAAAAACTATCAAATATGCGATTTTGCAAAATAATCCTTTATTTCATATGGCTCCATTATTTCCAAACAATACAGTACCCCAGATGTATAGTTATTTTGTGTGATTGTATTGGATCACCACAAAATCTCCAGCTGACTAACAAGAGAACGCAACCAACCCTGGTCTCACAGTTTGGAAATCCCAGCTTTAAGTACCTTTGGTCCCAAAATTTTATGTCAAGGCAAAGTGGAGCAGTTGAATCCTGTCACACACAGTGATCGGTATCTGTATTTATCTTGTACAAACAGGTGAGAAAAGTTAACAGCACTTCATGGCAGTGTCAGACAAAAGAAAGTTACATCGTTTGCAAACGAAGTGAATAATGAACAGTCCCACAGTGATCATTGTATTTTTACTGCAATAAGAGGCATCTTATTTTGGATTCTGGGAGTGGTGGAGGGAGAAGGAAGCTTTCAGTTTTTCCACTGAGCACGGTAAACTGAAATCTTGCTTTTCAAGATCCAATGAGAGAAACTTAGAAAAAAAAAAAATTCCTCCTGCAGAAGCTGTTGAGAAGCTTGATCGAATGGTACATAAAATACTCAAGAACCTGTAAGGAAGGCGCACTCACCAAAGGGCACTGAAACAAAAACCATGCGTTGCGGATGGGCAGATACTCTTCGTGTAACAGGATTCGAAGAGTAGTAATGCTAAACCATCAAGACTTGCATCGTTACAACCGTAACACCTTCTTTATGAACAATTAAACATAGAAACACACAGATGTTTTGTGTGTGCAACCCTGGCAGAGAACCATCTTTATTTGCAATACACTGAAATTGCTATGCTCTCACTTCTGTTCGCAACAGCTTTCTGTGATTTTTTCGTTCCATATCACTGCATACATTCTTCCATTTTATTTCTCCCAATATAAATTCAAAGTTATATTAACCATTTTGTCATCAACTGCGTGGTTCATTAACATAATTTTCTACCAAAAGCATTCTGAGCTCTTCAGAAGAAGAAACCCATGGATAATGCCCACTGCAGCTGTAACACTGGCCACTGCCAGAAGGTAGAACCGAACTTTTAACCGACAGGAGTTTACATTTTACAAACTAGCCTGCTAAGCTCCAAACAGTCTTGACCAGCATGGGTATTTTAATCTTCCTACATTGTGTATACTACTTATGTTTTTCCTTTAATAGAGAAATTTCTTTTAGCCAATTTATTCTCTTTGATGAAGCAGCATCCAAGATCATGCTGGGAGGGTACTTCGGAGTTTCTGAACAACGGTTTCATCTCACTGTTATCTACAGCAACTCAGCCGTAAGGAGACACAACATCAGGCTCTCTTCACATTTTCCAGTGCAGGCAGGAAAGAAACCTAAGAACTAGTACTATTTACTCACCCTATTGAAACAACAATCAGTGCCTGAAAACAATGTCTCAGAATAATACGAACTACAGAGGAACAAACTGAAAATGAACAGGACCAGATAAATCAAATTATTATCTGAAACAGTATTGTGCATAACTTATTTCTTTAGGCAGCATGTGAACACTCACTATTGACTGCAATCCACTGGAAAAAAAAACACACTGCATTTGAAAAAAAACAGTATGCTCTGACATGAAGTTCGCAGGGTCTATAAAGAACAACATCCTGATGCGAGTTACTGCTGTGCAATCTGCTTATATAAACTTCCCTTTTTATATCACTCCACTCTGTCCTAGCTCAAAATAAAACCAGCTGTACTACGGGCACCTCCATGGTTCTTATCAAGCCACCTGGTGGAGGACAGAAATGAGTAGCTTGCCATCTGCATTTTGCATTTTTAAGAGTCCGTTTATGCCCACGTGCAGCAAACAACCACTTACACAGTAATAGTGCTGGGCTGCCACAAACACCCTCTTGTAAAATGGCAGATTAAATACATTCATTCCATCAGTTGTACTCTAGCGAGAGCAATAGGAAGAAAAAAAAAGTACTACCAACACTGATGCCCTTTCAGAGAGTACCTCTTTTTAAATGGATTTTACCTTACATCAGAATTCAGGTGTGTGACTGGGAGTAAAAAGATGAAATTTAGAAACATTACCTTACCTAAAACCATAGGCAATGTTAAGCTGTAGGCAACCACCATTCTTTGCCTCCCAGCTGCAGTGGTTCCTTTAAGTTCCAGAGAGGATTCAGTTCAGGGGAGCTTACTGTGGCGCATCCTTTTGAAGCCATCCCCACTGAGCTAGGGATGGCATATTTGACTAAGTATTTTTCCATTAAGTCAGGGAAATTAGCATTGCCTCATGATTTGGTATGCTCTCAGCTCCCCCAGCAAAGCAAACACTGGCTAGGTTTTGTATTCTGCACACCACCCACTGTGATTCATGTAGCAGGAGAGCGGGAAAGAAGAGGGGATCAATATTGCTGACGCAGAGCCAAAACTACTGAGGGCTTATTTTGTTCTCAGTAAAATTACTCTGTGAAAGGCAGTATGCCAACAACTGAAGTTCTGGCTATCCTGCCTGTATTTAGAGAGATTAGTTTTATTTTAGGAACAGCTCTCTCAAATCTGTGTATAATCACACAAACATGATGCCAACTAGACCTGCCAGAAGTAAGATCATACATCATAGATGTCCTTCCAAAAGTATCTTATCTTACACATCTGAGTGTCTTCTATTCCCAGTTTGCCTTTAAATTAAACTCACCCTTCTTCCAGCAAGATTTTAGCACAGTGGTGAGCTAATTAATACTGCCCTCCACGCAGTTATGCAGAGTATTTAACATACTTTTCTTTTTCAGTAGCATCTTCCTATAGATTTATGATAGCAATTACATCTATTTTTTCTTTTTAAGAAACTAGTTTTTCTTCTATTACTCCTTAACAAAACATTAAGATGGTTGGCATTGAATTATTTAAACTCTCCCACAAGTGTAGTTAGTGCTGTTGCAACTAGCGGAGAGAAAAAGGCCTCTATAAACCCCTCCAAGGTCACCTTGGTTGGACTGCAGTATACAAAATACAAAGGTGGCTAAAAATCACCAACAGCACCAGAAGACCTTCAGGAATAGGTAGAACTGCTCTGGCTTCCAGTGCGTAACAAATAAAGCTTTCCCTTACTCCCTAAGTTTTATGTCCTTCCTTCACTGTATTTTCACGTTTAAAAGTGCTTTTTGAAAACCGATAATTTAAGATGCATTCTGAACAAGTAGGGAAAACAAACCAAGTAACTTTGTATTTCCAAATTTCCTCATAATATGAGATACTAGTAGCACATGGAATTCAGAGAGCTGACGGTAAGACCACAGCAGTGATGAGCCGATTTATCTAATGTGGATAGCTTTTAACCACACTATGATGCTGCAATGCTTTTTTTGAGGACTGACTCCTCACAAAACACACCCAACGCTGGACCTCACTTAGGTCTTGGTTTTAGATCAATGTGTCTAATACAACAACTGCTGACTGTGTAGCTGCAAAGATACTGCCACCAGCTCTGTCAGGTATCTTTGACTCCAGCACAATGAGTTGCGATAAAGTACAAGTTTGTGCAAATGAGGAATCTCTACCACACCAATGCTGTACAGACTACTGAAGAGACAAGTTGCTGAATTTTCTGAGCTTCAACTACAATGCCAAGAAATACTTGTGGTGACAGAGCTTTCTTGTCACAGACATTCTTCTACGATGGTTGTACGATTGCACCTTTTGTTCAAATGTTCAATTTGCTTAAGTGTGAGTGAGAGTATACATTGTTTTAAAAATACAGACAATTCTTTTAAAATAATACATCATCAGGTCACTATGTTACTGATCTTCACTTTTAGCGGAGTTTAAAATTTCCACAAAGAGAGGTAAGAGTCCGTCCAGTATTTTCCTTTACTCTTGAATACTCACATTTGCACATACAACATGACACTCATTTGCAAGAGCCTGGTTTCCCATTGTGTCCTTAGGTCACATTCCACTTTTAAAATAGGCAATGATAAAAATACTGTAAGATGCAGTACCACATACCGCCTGACAAAAACGCAAGTGATTGTATGCCGACTAGCCACAGGTTACTGAGCGTCATCTCACGAGAAATAGCTTTTGCTTGACCCTGCAGTGGAGGAAAAGCTCCTAGAAGAGAAAAGAAAATACATTCAACGCTTCTGCAGCAGTGATGATAGCCTTAATGCACAATTCTTTACCACCACTGTCTGTCTCAGCAACAGTGCCCACAAACAATTAACTGGTTACTTCTGTATTATGCTGTTAAACGTCCAAAAGACTCTCCGGTATTATCAGTCATTTTCAAGAAAAGAAAAAAAAAAATTCCTTTCTTCATTAGTAAGAAGAATTTTTGTTTGGATATAAACGTAAGCTTTAAGTATAAACATATGAATGCTCTTAAATTTAAAAAAAAGCAAGCAAATCACAACCCAAAAACCACAAAATGAGTCCCAGCCTCCTCTCTCTGACATATATTTTCACATGGGCAGATTTGCCACACCATTTATTCCTCAGTAATTCTCCCTGCTAAGCTTCTATTTATCCACTCTACACGACATTTGCTCTTCCATGGCCCATTTGTTTTCCTGTACCAACACTGACTGTTGGTTTAAGAAACTTCCCTTTCTCCTTGGTACAGATAGCAACTGTCTCTTCCTCCTCCTCTTCTCCCAAGCCAACCTGTATCTCACAGAGAAAACAATCCTTCACTTCCCTAGCTGAGACAAGCCAAGCAGTTTTAGTTGCCCTTCACAGATACAGCTCCCCCTCCCCCTAAATCATCTTAACACTTACTATCTGTTCCTCTTTCGGGTTCAACTCATATTTCTTGAACAGGGAAGACAGATCTCCACGCAGAATTTACTGATAAGGTTTTGGATTTGGTACAACGAAGAGTATTTCTGTAGCCCTAGTGAAAGCCCTCTCCTGCTGTCTTGAATGATGACATTGCTTCCTTTTTTAGTTACGCCACACCAGTTGGCTTATGATCAGAGCAGGTGAGGATCATGACAACTTCAGTATATGACTATTCATTTCCAGCTGTTAAACTCCTTGTTTACAGTAGTTTTATTAATTAGTCTGCGAGTGCTTTTGTCCTGCTAAAAGTAATCTCACTTGCGTTACTGCAGTGTTCAAGGTTATCTCACTGAAGATTTCAGAGAAATCAGGAACTTGCCAATAACAAGTTTCCCACTAGCTGCTAACACAGGAGTCTTGGTGTTGCTTATACCTACAGATATTAACTGTAAATGGTTTTACTTCTATATATGAAATGTGTAAATACATCTGTAAGAAAGGATAATTTTATATTCAAATTTTAGGCAGATACTTTTTTTGTTTATTTTTAAGAAGTATGACAGATTTTCCCCAGACTCATTTAAGTCGTTAACACTTAGCAAAATATATCAAAAAGGAAAAACATGTTTTAGACTTCACTTTTTTCTCTTCTTAAATAAAAATATGCCAAAAGAATGCATTCCTATCAATGACATCCTCAATACAAACTTTTAAAAGTTACAAGTAGCATTAAATGTTACTCTAGCTTTATGAATTGAGACAAGTTCCTAAGCAGAATGAAAGAAAGAAAAAAATTAGTAATAAAAAAAAGAATGCTGAAACAGCCCTAAGTCTCAAAACCATGCCACCTTAAGACAACGCAACAGGACAATACAAAGCTAGCTCTCAGGTAGCTTCAGGAATTCCCCTCACATTAGGCCTAAGGACTTTTCCAGAAGGTCTCCAAAAACCATAACAGCACTTTTGCCTAAAGCCAACAAAGGCAGTGCAAGCACGTTCTCAACTTGTATAAATGGTAGTATCTTAAATTATGCTAATTTATGCCTAATAAGGTCCTATGTCATAGCATTTACATTTAAAACATGTCTTATTAATTCACACTGATTACACTGGCAAATTATAACTAATTATCCTATTTTAGAAGTGCATTTCAATGAATAAACCTCATTATATTCATTATGTTCTCTGAAATTCTGGTCTAGTTAGATTTTGTGGGTATGACTTATTTTAATGGTATTTGTGAAACAGTGTCTTAATAACAAGAATTCCTTACATCCTATTGACCACATTTCTAGTTTTAAACAGATCCACAAAGTTATTTGTCTAAAAAAGTCTAATATATGTATTTGGATGCAATTTATATAGCAGGATCTGACTTTCGCCATCAAGGATGGCTGAGTGACAGCAGTATTTCATAAACCAAAATACAACTCTGGGTTGTTACATGATTCTTCTTTTTAAGCACTAAAGTTGATAAATTAAGCATGCAAAAATTAATCAAAGTAGCCTTTGCAAGAAATCATCTAACAGAAGTAGTTTTGTTTAACAAAGTCACTCTGGAATTTTAAAAGTCTATTCAAGAGACTGAATATTCTTCCCCCTCAACAACAGTGCTACTTGCTAATGAAGACATTCTTTTTCTTCAGAGACAAGTTGCGTTATTTCATCTGCAGTCCTCCTACTCAGTCCATGCTTGGTAAACTTTCTTACCTGTACATCTAAATAAAAGTCTACCTTTTCCTCTCTGGATTTTCTTTTTCTTTCTTCTACTATGATTAATTCTTCTGTTTGCATTCTGAACACACACAGGCAGATGACATACTTCAGTATCAACAAACGGATGGAAAAAAAGAGCTTTAAGGAAACACCTCTCCAGCTATAGTTTCATAGTATTTATCTGATACTTTAAATTACAGTTGCCAGTATACCTTCATTACCATTATGAATGCTCTAAATTTATTTAGATTCACCTGATCCATTAACACTGAAAGTGTTACAGGTTATGATAGAAGTCATCAGTCCTCAGTACCTTGCAGCCAGGAGGTCAGCACTGACAGCACAGGGCTGCAGATCAAGACTCCAGAGACATGCTATCCAATTCCTACAGATCCTTCCAATCATAGCTTCTTTCCATTTATCATAATAGTAAACTGAAGAAGGCTATAGTTTGGGATCAGACCTCAAGACTACTTCCATCAGTTTTTTCTAATTGTACAAGTGCCAGAGGAACATGTTAAATAACTGCACTAAGCAGATAAAACAACCTGCCTCACTTAAGAGTCTTATTTAATCTCTTTTAGTCAAGAACTCGCTCAATTCAAACTCTGAAGGTTTTATATCCCATCCAAAATTAACATAAGCTCTGAATACTTTTACTGTGCATAAATGTTCACTGCCTCTTTGAATGTTGATAAAATTATTCCAACTCAGTGGAATCCAATGACAGCATGAAATTTCATGGCTAAAAAAAGGACTTAGATCCATTTTAAATGTGCCAGCTTCCAAATGCTCCCCTAAAGACACCTGAGTAATTTACCTTTCCTAGGTCATTTCATATTTTTTTGCCACATAAGAAGCATTACTAATTATATGTATTTTATTCATGTGAAGAATGCATACATGTTCTTAAATCATTTTGAGATCCTTGTAAGAAAACACATAAAGCAAAAGTCTTTGCTAGATATCACCCTACCTGTTTCGTAGAAATGTGTCAAGAGATCCTCCTTTTCAATGAATCGTTGATATAGCCAGTTTGTAAGAGCTTCAGGCTCTGCAGGTACATCTTTAACTGGAAAAATCCTACCAAAGAATCAAATATAAATTAAACCTAGGAAATGCTTTCTCTATGTGAAGAACAAAACTCTTCATGTCTGCCCCAGTCCACCCTAAAACACAGAGCATAAGAGTTTGGTATACATCTAATTGCAGGGTTCATTCTCTCTTCGATTCATAGACCACATAGGTATTATGGATACAAAAGCAGAATATCCCAGGTTAACTGCCAGATGCACATGGGAAAGCAGAGGTGTTATTTGCTTCTACCAGATGCTCTACTACAGCATACAATAAGTGGTACCAAATTGCCTGGTCTTTTTTAACTAGAATACGACCATGCTGTATTACTATCCTCATAAAAAATACAAATCAAGAAACAATGAAGTTCATGTACTGAAACAAAGAAATAAAAGACTGAGAAGGTTTATCCACAGTTCTGAAGAAACATTTCTTCAACAGGCAGAAGCTATGTAACAACTTCACTAAGTACCTGTAGTTCTTCTGTATCTCCGAAAATGAAATCTCTGTGTTTTTCAAAGGATGCCAGCATCTTTGCCTGAAATTTCTAAGGCAAGTTTTGCACTGAAAATTGACCATGTAAGTAAGTGTACTCAAATACTGCTGCTCTGTTTTAATATCCCCAATGGAAGAATTACCAGTGTTTTGGCACTTCTACACCGAATACTAAGACTACTTGGAAAATCAGATATTCAGGGCAGAACTCACTGAGACAGAGAAAACCCCCAAATAATCCACCATACCTCACAAATTTTTTTTCAAAATAGAAATTCAAGTCTTACAGTAAACATGAAATCTCCTCAGTAGATCCTAAGTGCCTTTTTATATATACAAGAACTTAAACAAGGTCCAACATAAAAAAACCCCTGAGACTAACCCTATAGTTTTGAAACCAAGAGTTGGAAGGCAGAGACAAAGATATTATAGAACGTATTCTAAACTGTCACAGTGAGACATAGCTCAATCCAGTTGCTTCACTCAGTACAAGTGGATACTTGTTCAGACATTCTTTTACCCTCAGTCGGAAATTGTCAGTATGCACCAGCCCACAACACTTTGTCTGTGACGCAATCTTCAGCTAATAACAACATCACTGTGCTTGATCACCCAGCCTACTCGCCAGACCTGTCTCTCTCTGGGTTCCCAAAGTTCAAGGAACCCATTTTTTGTCAGCAGAGGATGTGAAAGCAAAACCAACAAAGATCCTGAAGAGCTTTTCAGAAAATGACCTGCTGAACTGCTTTGAACGTAGCCAGCATCATATGCAGCTCTGTGTCAACTCAGAAAGGAACTATTTTGAAGGTGATCACAGTTGATTTTCTTAATTTGTTAAATAAAAAGTTACAGGCACCATCTTGGGTTTTCTTTGTGTTGGACCTCATATAACCACTATGTTTTACTGGGATGCCAAAGTAGAAGAGATTTGTATATCAGGCTATTCTGAAAAGTTCATATCTAAAATTTAAGACCTTTTCTGTAGGATTCTCTTCTCAGGTGAGCTCCTATTTACCCTGTCATTTAAGCCATGCTTCTGTATTCATTAGAGGATTTTTCATTTAATTTTCACCGCAGTATTGATTGATCATACTGAAAAGAATTTGAAATAACACCACAATCATGTGGGCAGTGCCCAAAAAGATATGGGAATGTCAGACTACAGAAATAAGACACTTTGGAAGAAGCTTTTGTTGCTGTTTCTGTTTTAAACAACACTGCTGCCAAGTCATTTGTACCTCTTCCTTTCAGTTTGATGCTTAGAAAAATAAGCTGCAAGTGGAGGAGAAAAGCAGCAAAACATTTCTAATAGTGTTTCAGTACGCAGAGGTAACTTCAACATATTATGGCATCAATACGAACTTAAGTATCTCTGTAGCCTTTGTAGCAATTCTACCTAAGTCCTTCTCACACTGTGGAGTTCTCTGTGCTCTAGTAGAGCCAGGTCAGTAACCAGAAATTAGCAACTGTTATCTCAGGTAAAATACAGTTCGAAGAAACGTTTTTGGCCAAAGACAAATACTATGAAACAGCCTGTGGTTCAGTAAATGGCTCAAGTCCTCAGTGTGCATATTAAGAACAATGACGAAGAAAGGTAATAAAGAAATATTTTATCTTGAAGTCCAGACATTTTACAGATTAAGAGCAAACCATTTAGTAAAAAAAAGTAAAAAAAGTAAAAAAAGTAAAAAAAGTAAAAAAAGTAAAAAAAGTAAAAAAAGTAAAAAAAGTAAAAAAAGTAAAAAAAGTAAAAAAAGTAAAAAAAGTAAAAAAAGTAAAAAAAGTAAAAAAAGTAAAAAAAACACCCACAGAGAAAGAGCCATCTTTGTTGAGGGCATAACACTAAGAAAGACTTACTCTCTGTCTCCAAACACAACTGAGTTGTCAGGCACTATTTTTACTCTCTTCTGCCTATCTGCTGTGAAGAGATAAAAGGACTCAGCAACTGAATATTGTGTTTCACAGTATATTTCTGAAGGACAGATGCTTGCTTACGCAAGTCTGAAGATGGCTCAGAACTAACAGAACGCATGTGTGGGCTCAGGACAGAAGTCTAGGATTACCTGGCTTATACACAGTTTCCATTGTGAGTTGGAGACGTTCTTCGCCTCCACCCTCAATTCTCAGTTATCTAATGCGTAACAACTTTGCAGCTCAATAACTTAGTTAAGCCTGTTATTTTTCAAAAAACGCACCTGCCAGTCTGAAAACATTACCACAAGATTCTATAAGATACTCATTAGAAACAATTTATGAGCTGGCACGTTAATGGAGTAGCAAAGTAGCGTGATACCAACATTGTGAGAGACTAATGGAATGCAGCATGCCGCTTTCTTGCTTGAATGCATCCATGCTCCTGTATGAATCAATATAGTATCAGAATACTGAATTGAATCTCTGGAAGAAACTCGGCTTCACAGGAGTTTAAGAAGCAATCACCGTTACACCCGTTTTGAATGAATACTAATACAGAGTGGAAAACACCTGATTTTCCAGCAATGCTACACCGGCTGTCACAATTTATCACTGGTAAGTGCTAGGGCATTTAGAAGCATTTTCAAACATACTTTTAGATTACCCAGAGTTATTTTTACAAGTAGAACATTCTTATTAATGACTGAGCTAAATTAAAGATGATATGTTTTTTAAAAAAATCCCTAAACTGTAAAACAAGCCCTTCCTATAATAGATAAGGTGAAGGTAACCCTTCTCCCCACCCTGTATTTACACTAAACATACTGCCCATATCATCTTTCTCTGCCCATCAGATGGCTTTGCTAGCACCTGTGTTTTAAAGAGAAAAAAACCACACCCTCTTTGAGGAGACTGGGTTCAGGAAACCTAACTGAAAAAACCTACTGTTACAGAACTCTCTACATAGATAATGCAAAAGAACAGCGGAAAAGCCTTTTCTCTAACTGGAGCAGGGTCATTTCCAACCATCGTCTGCCAGGTCTGAGGTCAAAAGATGCAGGAAATAGTTTCTTCTTTTCAATGAGATATGTAAACTGTTGTCAATGCGGTTACAGCATGAGCTTTGTCTTGGCTCTACCCCACTTCTGGGTATGCAGCACCAGGAATGCCACTAGAAGCAAACAGGTTGCTGGTCACCGCAAGAAAACAAAATGCCCCACATAGAACTGTCCTCACAGGGAACAACTTCAACATGCAGTATCTGAAACTTCTAGAGTCTCTTAGGCACTTGAATCTTTCTAGCCACTGGACAAAACTAACCTCACATTGCATGAAAATATGAGCATCTTTGTTCCTGGTGTGGCAAACAATGAATTTGAAAGCACTGGGAAAGAAGATGACCAGAAAATCCAAGTGGAACAGAAATACATTCATTTTTCATCAAGCTGCTTTGCTATGTGAGGGAGGTGGGAAAGGGGCTAACTTCAGTAAAACCAGGGCCACCACAGGCTGCACCCTTGGAAGTTAAAAGTGGTGGAAGTAAAGAAGTACTCCTATGGGAGACTGTGAAGCTGTCTCAGTAATGAAGCGTTACCTCCTGGGTGGAGGTTACTTATCTGCAGCAGCAAAGTGGTAACGGCCATGGGACACTCCACTTAGCTGACTGGGGGATGGCAGCTTTCTTAAGCCACTACACAAACGTCTATCTATGTCCCAAATCAGAACATATTAGCATAAATAACAGTTCAGGAAAGAAGAAAGGCTTTTAAAAAAAGGATATGTAACTGCCAAAAACATGTTGGCATACATAAGAAACTGTGGACTCTTACCTACTGTAGGTCACTTCTTGAAAGATACCAAACAATTTTTAGAAAATGGCATTTTCAGAAACATTTCTTTTAAACGGTCCTTATTGGGGAAACAACCTCTGATTCTGTATTAAAACTCCAAAGTTCACAGACACAATCTTTAAGTACTAACTGCCACTCACCATCTGTCCTACCCTGTATGAAAAGTTCTTTTTTACCCCTACACCTTCTAAACCATAGTATTAGTTGCTGTTTCAATGAAGCTTTAAATAAACTCAGCATCATGGAGGTTGTTGGTAGATGTCAGGCATGACTAAAAATAAGTTACTTGTGTAAATAAGCATATTGAAATATATTGCTGAACTGGATGCCCTTCACAGACATTTCTGCAAAACTCATTCAGCAACCACAGCATATTTTATTCCACCTTATTGATAGCTAGGAGTCTAGTTTATTTCAATAAATCTGAATTAACATAGATACAAAGAAAGAACTTCCTCAGTAGCTGAAAGGTCATTTAAACAGCAGCGTAGTACAAAAAATGGTATGAGAAAGAAAGGTGACAGTACTCATCTGTATTACAGAGCATAAAGATAGCTGAGTTAGTGTAGCACTCTCACACAGCATAAATGCAGCTATTTCCAGCGATCCCCTGTGGCAGAAGTGACTATGGCTGGCTCTGACTTCAGGGCCTCTACACCACAACCACTATCACATAGTGCAAAAGTGAAGTATGGCCACATAAGAGCATGAACCCAGCAGGAAGCTAATGCAAAAAAACCCTAAACCCACCTCCTCTTTCTCTGATGAAAATCAGGCCACAGGGTAGCCCAATTACAAACTTCTGAAAAACATGTAATTTGCACCAAAAATGGAAGTTTGAAAGGTAAGCTTCAACTCATTATCAAAATTGAGCTTTCAAACAAAAGATTAATGGATTTAACTGAACCTCTTCTGCCATTTCCATCAGCCAGAAAAGCACCTAAAAATGAAAACATAAGGCTAGTTGCTGTGGACTATACACTCCTCTGTTGTTCCCTAAGTAGGATGAAAAAGAAATAATCCTGCAGCAAAAGGACAGGCTAAAAGAAAAGTAAAACACTAGGTCTGAAAGACCGTAAGGGAGAAAGAGACAGGACGTGACACCAAGAGGAATGGCAGAAAAGTCTGACTGAGCAATCAGAACAAAAAAGCCTCTGCTCCTGTTTGAGGAGCACTGAAAACTTTGCTTTTTTTCTCCACTGCTGTCACACATTGATTCCTCACTTTGGACTACTCTAAAAGGGGAAAAGAATGTTTAAATGCCAAATCTCCTTTCATACAGTTGAGGTGGCATCTAGTCAAAACTATTCCTCCAAAGGGGCTTTTAAAAAAATCTGTTAGTAATTATTTTTTTTGCTATTACTCAGTGAGAAGAAATGATAGATTAGAAACTAGTGCACCAGAGCACACAGACTCATGCAGAGCTTGCTCTCTCCTCAGTTACTTAAAAATTACACTGAAAATTTAAATCCCCAAACATTCCAAATCACAAACAACAGGTTAAATTCTATTGTGCTAAATAAAGGAAAAGAGGGCAACAGCAACAATAACAATCCAGACATACTCGATATACACTTCATGAGAATTTCAAAGGACATCTATGTCAAATGCAGAAAAGCAGGAACATCTCTGATATTTTCCATTTTTGGAAGACCTTTCTGACATTTCTACCTTTTTAAAGCTGAAGTCCACTCTACCTAGGGTTTTCCCTTTAAAACTTCGTTTGTTTCAAAGACTTGAAGAAATGCACCAGGTTTACAAGGGACATCTCAGGGCTCAACACAGCACAGGCCTTTTCAGACATCAGTCTATGATTTGATCTTTGCCTACGCTGTTAAGGACAAAGTGGTTAACACCAAATCGTTACCAAAATTAAGAATTACTGAAGAATCACCTCAAATTTGTGACCTGCAGAATAAATGCTGATGTTCCCAGCTGACAACGCCAGATGCTCTCATGGCTCTGTTACAAAAATATTTTAGTCTCAACATAGGAGGTAAACTTAAATAGATTTTTAGGTCTCCTGGCCAAGCTGTACAGTTACACAGGTCCAATGTATCATCCTCCACCCCGCAGCTTGACCAGCTTTCCGAGAGCAACACTGCACAGAAACCTCCCAGGACAGTTTTCAGCACCTTCAAAGGTAGCTCTGCATTTTCAAACAGAAGTACCAGGGACGAGACGAAGGAGTTTGACATGCCAAGGATCAGCTATCTGGTCACAATGTACAGCTGTTAGTAGCATGCACAGTTTAATCAGCATAGAGGGCTTTGGTGATTTTCCAAAACTCCTCCTGATTAAGATCTGACATAGGAACAGGCTTGAGATATGACTGTATTTTTGGACAACTACTTAGGAGGCACATGTGCAAAGCTCCTGAGAGATGGGTTTCCATTGACCATATCTATAATTTGAAAGATAAGCCCCAAGAAATAGATATCAGCCCACTGGGCTTCAATTTTCCAGCTCTGTAACCCTGAAGAAGGTTCAATAAAGTGATAGGAGAGCTGCAAAGTTTTCTTTAACACCAGAAAACCTCTAGGAGGGAACATCTGTTCCCTATTCTTCCTTGTCCACTGCCCCCAGTTCCTCTGGCACATATTCCATCTTCACAGTTTCTCAATGGTACCAACAACTCTGTTCAAATCATCAATACACGATGTAAAGTTGTCGAAACCCTGAGGGTGTCCATCACATTACAGCATTCTGCTAAAAAAAAAAAACCC
The DNA here is from genome assembly GCF_017976375.1 of Cuculus canorus. Taxonomy (NCBI): domain Eukaryota; kingdom Metazoa; phylum Chordata; class Aves; order Cuculiformes; family Cuculidae; genus Cuculus; species Cuculus canorus. Next base: position 96,036,654 of record NC_071403.1, on the reverse strand, counting down.
TAATAAGGAAAGTCAGGTGATCGGAGGGGAAGAAAAAAAATCAGTTGCTGTAATGACCTGACAGGAATCCAACAGGAAAATTTAACTTCTGTACAAGCAATAGAAAAGGATGATGCAATATGAGTGAATTCACATACACGTGCTTTTCAGTTGCTCTCTGCTAATCTTGCCATTGATAAAAATATCCTTTACTGTTATGTAAAACAGAAAAATATTTTAAAGTCACACAAAAATACCTAAAAATAAATTTTATTGTCAAAAACACTGAAGGTGAAAATTCATCATATTCATTCCAAACTACAGCTCTAATTCCAGATCCATTAAAAGGTCGTAGCATATCATAACTAGATGACATGCTAAATCTGGAAAAAAGGATACAAATATGGTCTGACGGTTTTTTGGTAAAATTATTCTGGGTAGTCAAAGAGAAGAGCTACAGAAGGACCTGGCAACAGTTGCACATGAAATTAGACACCAGTAAGTGCAAGGCAATGAACACTGGGGAAGGAAAAAGCACCAGCAGCTAGACACACACTGCCACAGAGCTATTATTACTCTGGCAAGTAATCCTGAAATCACTGTGGGGAATTCAGGATGTCAGTCAAACTCACAAACTAGTTACAGCAGAACCAGAAGAGGCGCAGACAAAAGTAACAAGATAATCAGGGAGAGGATTTTGTGTAAGGAAGCACCAAACACAGGTGCCCAGGAGGGAGACAGGGATAGTTAAGGCAGGATATGAGAAAGCTCTGTAAAATCATGGGTCATGGTGAGCGTCACCGAGGAATGATTCATCCACTACTGGCAGGACATGAGAAACAGGGTGCACCCACACAAGGCATCAGGTGGATAATTTAATATAAGCAAAAAGGAATCAGTCCTGGCTGCCACCCTCAAGAACAGTTACACGTTGTGTCATAGGAAATTACAGAAGTCTAAGTATAAGCATGTTAAAAATGGTATTAGAAAAGTTCACGAAGGCCAGGTCAATCAGCACCAACCAAAGGAGCAACCCAGATGTGATGCCTGCTCAGAATGCAGACAGCCACTGTGTGTTTACATGCACAGGGATTGCAGGCAGGCTGCCCTCCCACACCTTTGCTGCTACTGCCCCCAGTCAGAGCCAGGGTACTTTGTTAAATGCACCTTTAGGAATTGCAGCCTTGCATCCAACTAAAGCCCTTACAGTCCAGAGGACACATGCCTGAACCTGACGTGCCAACTGAAAAATTACCAAGACTGGAAAGTTCACCAAAGCTCCAACTAAAACCAAGACACTCGGTTGTCATTTCAAAGGTCCTACATCCAGCTCTCAGCCTTCAGAGACAGGCTGCATGCATTAGTTTCCATGTGGGGCATACTTCAAATGTTTTTATAGGGTTAGCCGTGACAAATAGCTGTTAAATCAAATAGAGAGGCTTGCCCTTGTGTACTAAACCACCAAACCAGTGATTTAGACCCTCTGGAAGAAAACAACAAACCTACACCCAACAGTAAACAAGTTCTAATATTTTTTCTTAAGAGTTTTAGTACTAAAAGAAGTGTAATAATGAAGTTCAATGGAAGGAAGGTTACATCATCTTTATGCTTGTGTTCAAAAATAGATTTAGAATATACACAGCAGGAAGTTAATTCAAATTAAGATACCTTCAGGAAGTATTTTTGGAAATGCTCTTTAGTAAAATTCCAAATACATTCAATTTGCAATTATCCCAGGGATCTGAGGGACTACTAAGGTGACCTGAATAAAGCACAATAGATATTATGGTATCTTACATAAATAAGGGTGTAAGTCTGTTCACCTTGAGAAAAATTTGAAGGCAGACTTCTATAAAAAGCAGGGACAGATTTAAACATGGCTGTGGAAAGGAGCTCCAGTGAGCAGGCTGTACTTTGCATCACCCAACACCGACACAGCAGCGATGCTGGAGAAGGTCATTCCCAGTTAAACTGCCACCCAGGGGATCCACACAAGGATATCTGAAAGCTTACTGTAAAAGTCTAAAAGCTCTCCATATCAGTAAAAGGGAAGTAAGACAAAATCATGCAATTCTGTGATAAAATGACCACCTTATCTGTTGTAGGAAACATGTTAAAATATTTCTGGAAATTTTAGACTTTCAATTAACTGCAAACCAAAAGCAAAATGCAATTTCTCTCTCAACTAGTTTAGGTCTTGAGACAAAAAACTGCTGAGGAGAGAAGTTTTGATAGTATCCCATCCGAAGTGTCAATGAGATCTGCTACTACTTCCAGAGTGTTTTTCTGCTCAACTATGAAGAGTATGCTTTGAGTTAAGAAGTTGACATTTCTTTGTCAGAAAGTTAAATACAATATATAATAACCTCTTCAGAAACCTCTTATTAGATAACACAGCGATTTTTAATTTGTTGTCATTATTAAAAAGAAAAAAAATCAGTCAAGGTTTACCAGCACCTTAGCGTTAAAAAGGAAAAGAAAAACTAGCCATCAAATATACAGAATGGTCACCATATTTTTAAAAGAAAACTGTGTTGAGTTTAGATAATGAGTTGCCCACCTGTGTGAGATGCACATAAAGAAAGACATTGCTACATATTTCTCATATGCTGAAACATAATGTTAATAATTCATGAATTGGTCTTTAGTATTTTAGTTCAAGGTAAGAGTAGAATGTTTATTTCCTACCTGTAATGTACATGTGTAACTGTTGGTTGCCGGTAACCAAGAATCCAAGTTTGGATGTCTATAGGATCACCTTTGGGATACGCAATGGTGGTGTCTATCACCCACTGTAGGCCTTTTGATTTGCTCTCTAGAACAAAAAGAAATCTGCTATTAAAAGTAATCAGAAAGTGCATGTCATCTATTTGACTGCCATTCCATTTTTTTATTACTTCATGAGGTACAAGGAACAAATAAAATAAGACAGCCGAAAACCAAATCCAATTTTTATTACAGAGCCTAGACATAATCTGACAAACTTTAGCTAGACAGAATAGAACACACTCACTCACTGGGCAAGAGTACAGTCACATGACATGTTGCCCAAACGTTAAATGCTTCCTCCCATTCCTCAAAAAGAAGACTTCAAAAATAAAAAACTAACTTTCTTGGTTGCACTTCAAGCACACTGACAATTGGCAAAGCTCAGTGATGAAGCAACAGTCACACAGATCCCTCAAAGGTTCTTAAAAATCTGAGTTACAGGAAATACACTGCTTTGCATATTAAAGACAAGAAAGCAATGAAGATGGTCATTTTTCACAATGCAGAGGAGATTGCATCCACAAGGTCCCAGAAAGACTGATACAAGTACACGTTCATTTGCTGCTCAGCATATTTAGCAACTGAAAAAAGGATCAAAGGAGGTGAAAATATTTGCTATAAAGATAATCCAGGCAAGTCAAATTTAAATCTGAACATGGATTATTACTAGCAATAGTCAAGGTCACTTATCAACCCAGCCGTGACCTCTTTCTAGCATGTCTTCAATTCACAAGTTTGCAAAGAGAAGAGCAGCATATCTGGAAAGCAATCCAGGAAGGAGGGGCACATTGCCAAGATGGCACTTTGAGTTTAGATTGTCAGTTTTTGAGTTTAGCTTGCCAGTTTTACATCTATTCTGTGGGAACTGAAGCTGACTTGTATCTGAGGTCGCATTATGTTCAGGCTAGTATAGTAATATGTTTATTTAATGCTTAAAACACTAGTATAGTAACATGCTTACATCATACCCAGCAATATCTTAAAGCATTTAGAAAGCTGACTATTAAAAACAGCCACCTGTTGGCAGAAGCATGGAAGAGACGTAAGGTCTTAGTATAAAGTACAAGACTCTTCAGGCCTGCAGCTAAGACAGCTATGAAAGATACGTGACAGAGGTTGACAAAAACACTGTTGGCATGAAGAACGTGCACAGGAATAGACTGTTCACCATCTTTCTCAATACAAGAACAGACGTATTCAAAATGCAGCCAAGAGAAAAAGTTTTCAAAGAAAACAGAAGAATTATAGAATCATAGAACGCTGTGAGTTGGAAGGGACCCATAAGGATCGCCACGTCCAACTCCTGTCTCCATTTCATAGGACAACCCCAAAATTCACACCATGTGCCTGAGGACATTCTCCAAATGCTGCTTGAATATTGCCACCCTTGGTGCCATGACTGCATCTCTGAGGACGCTGTTCCAGTACACCACCACCCTCCCAGTGAAGAGCCTTTTCCTAATATCCAACCTAAACACCCCTTAGCACATCTTCCTGCCACTCTCTCCATTTTGTCTATCCCTTAATCTTTACCCAGAAGCTCTCAACTATATCATCACCAACTGCAATCTCTCTGCATTCCAGTCCTTCCACTACATACAAATGAAACACACATATTATACAAAACATACATATAAATTATTCTTCATAGGGAGTGGAATAAAACTATGGGGAACCTCTTGCCAAAGAACACCAAGGATGAGTTGCATTCAAGAGGAAATTGGACAAGTACACCGAAGAAATTTGTTGGAGGGTTAACTAAACAGGCAGAAACCCCCACCAGGCTTGAGAAACCTCCACACTGGAAACTGTCAGAAGCTAGAAGAGTAAGTGGGAGAAGTATGATGCATGTTTCCTGTGTTCACGTTCTACCTCTGCTATCCACTTGGAGTCACGGACAAGATGTAGGGCTAGGCAGATGCCTGGTCTTGCCCAGAATAAACTGCTCAAATTTTACAGAAGAACTAGCACACAGAGGAAAAAATCTGCAACATACAGTCTGAGGCACACTCTAGAAGCCACAGTTAGCAACAGCAACCAGAACATACGCACTAGGACTGACTCATCAGCTTCTACCTGCATTTAATTTAATTTGCATTTAATTTAACTAAGTCCAAGAAGACAATTTCAGCAATGTTATCACAACGTATCTATCAAATATTTCAACAAGCAGCGGAGCTGTACTGTTTCATTACAAATGCACAATCACCACCTGCATAAAGCTAGACAGTATTTCCTAATATTTAGTTTATGGGTTATTAGCTACATACATCAAGTTGAAACATCCACCGGGTCACCTTCTGGAAATAGAGTATTTCAAAACCCTGACAGACACGTGAAATGAGAACACAAATTCCCCTTAGAGGCTCAAGGTTTGCCAGCATCAGGACAGAGTGCTTGTCAAAAGTCTCTCTCAAGAAAAGCACTAACTCCAGAGTCATTCACAAGATAAGTAGCAATGTATTACACAAAAGCAATATGAAATTAATAGCAAATCCACAGAAGTACTCATTTAGAAATGAATCTCAGAGAAAAGCATTCAATTTATTATTTTTTCAGATACAAGGCAAGGATGGATAAAGACAAGTAAATTATCTAAGTGAGTAAGCAACAAAACCCATTAATTACAACTAAAAAGTGAAAAAGTGCCAGATGAATACAGGCACATTCTTATTATTTACAGTAAAATGTTTTAAAATATTTAGCTAGCAGACTTTCAGACTGTTCTTTCAGTGGATAATGGTTCAAACTTCATTATGGGAAGATTCCTGCAGTTCTCTTCCATGCTGTTTCCCTACCTTCTGTTTTTGTGGAGCAGAGCTCCTGCATGTGATTCCTCAGATAACTCCAGCCTCACCTCTAGCCCATTCAAGGGTGGGGTGGGAGAAAAATCTGCCTTCGACAGCCCACCAGGAACCCCAAGTTTAAAAAAAAAAATAAATAAATAAAAATTTAAGAAAGTAATTTCAGCCTCCATAGACCCTCCCTTAGAGCAAGCAGGTCTTACTGCAGCTACTTCTATGTGCAATTAGCAAGACGTGCTTTCAAATCACAGTTACAGACATATTTCTGCATGCTTTAGTTTAAATCAAGCCTTATATAATCACCCATTGCCAAAAAAGCCGAAGTCAACAAGGATTTAGAAAATTAATTTTTAAATGAATCTTGGTGTCCTTTTTCGGAGGGTTATACTGTGCTGTGCCCTGCCCTTTATTTTAAAGCCATGAAATTCTGAAAGATCCCAAAACTGCAAGAGAGACACTACTGCACACAATACAAAGAGGCAGGACCTCAGTGCACCTGAGTAATCTGCTTTCAGGCCTCAGCAGACCTTTGAACAAGAATAAACTCTATTATTTTTTTAAATGGAGCACACGAATCCAGTCGTGAGCCTGGTGACCCCATGAGCGCAGATGGGGAAAGGGGAGCTCCCACACCCTCGTGCCTATCTACATTCCCCTTTCTTATCCAGAAAGATGATTTTCATGACACAGAGGTTGCTGGTGATCACAGACAGAACGCTGCTCATGCACAAAGTGATGCAGCGAAGATGCATTAGGTCCCATTTCCCACTGACTCTTTCCCAGTCAGGGCTGGGGCTACCCCATTGCTGCAGGGATGCAGGTGCAGGTCCCTCCATTCAAGGTCAGGTTGGATGGGGCTCTGAGCAACCTGATCTGGTTAAAGATGTCTCAGCTCCTGCAGGGGGTTGGTGGGAAGAGTGGACTAGATGACCCATGAAGGTCCCTTCTGACTCAAAGTGTTCTATGACTCCATGAATTCAGAACAGAAAGACTGCTGCATTATTTACAATATAGTACGAATCATAGGTCTGGTATTTGTAGCTGAAAGAGAGGGAGCTGAGCATAACAGTTCAAGAACTCCTCTTGCCATGTCTGGCTTCAGCAACACAGCCACAGATATTTCTTAGAGCCAAAATCTTTTGAACCTTCTACCTACCACCGAAAGACATGTTCGTCCTTCATTTCTAGTACCTGTGGAAAGATTGAGCAGCCTGACTGCCAGAGACCTCAGCAGAAGAAACTGCTCTAGAAGCCAAACTTAAGCTGATTTCTCTGAGGACTTGTTTTCCTTCTGTGCTGTCAGTCTGCTTGCCACTTTCAGCACAGGTGGAAGGGGTTAATTTTTCAAATTGCCTCAAAATGTTAGCAATCTGATTCTTTTTAAATAGTACATAAGTGTTCAAAACAAGCCTGCAGGCATCTGTCCTATACAGCTGTAACCAAACCATGTAGTAACGATGTACCTTAGTATGAACAGTACACACTTGCTTTAGGAGTGCTAAGACAAGACTAAACAATCACATGTAACAGTACTTTCCAGCCTAGACAAAATAAAGCTAATAAAATTTGAACAGTCTCATAACTTGTTATTTCTGGGTTTTTTTAACCACCAAAAGAGGCAAATTTTTCACAACTATTTTTTTTTCCTTACTTTTGTTCAAGCTGTGGATTCAGTGATAGTAAGCTGTTTCGTATTAAGTTGTGAAGCAACTTACCATGAGCAGCTTCAAGCCATTCAGTGCTATGTCATCCTCTACGGTCCTCTCATAGCAGATACTTGACTGCCTACAATCATATATTTATTGTGGTTCAGGGCTTCTCTTCATCCTCTCTATATCCTCCCTGGGGTTATTCTCAATGAATGCTAAAAGCTGGATTTGACTACGCACAGGACTTTCTAAACCTGCCAGCAGACCATCAGTATTTACCACCCAGAAAAAGAACAAGTTATAAAGACACGTTTCAGCAGGAAACCTCATTTCCAGCCGAGCTCTGGATGATGTGATACTGCCAGACTGCATCCGCAGTGGAAAAGAATGCATCGGCCAGGCGTGAACCTGTGAGGACCACAGCTTTCATTGGAAAAAGAAAATATTTACTAGCATTCACCAGTACTCAGGTGTGGTTTCCTGAACACTTACATCACTTCAAATGCAGCCAAAAAAGGCTGTCGCCTCCTCCTGCATAGCAATTCGTTCTTGTAACTTGCCACTGGTCCTCTACTTGTCCTTGTGTGATCAACTGGACCACAGACCTTAAAATTAACTCTTTCGTAAAAGATTAGCTCTCAGACTGAACATCTTACTCACTATCCCAAGTTCTCTCCATAACAGATCGCCTTGGATCAAACAAGAAGTCCTTTTTCCAGTATAATGAAAAGCCTTCCCACATGTCATTCAACTCACATTCTTCATGTAATAATAAATTGAAAAGTTTGATTAAAAAAAAAAAAATCAAGTCCAATGTACAGGTCTGCAGCAGGGAAAATCGAATTCGCTGAGAATAAGCATCAGAACTGAAAGTACTCTGCTGCATTTTAAAGCACTTAAGATTGCCATAAGGCTATAAACAAGCTAATAGCAACCTCTTATCAGACAAAAGAATTGCTGCACAGTAAAATAAAGCAGAAATAAAACATACTAGAGCAAGGCTGATCAAAATTAAACTCTGGAATGCACATCTTCAGTGAACAACTGCCCAAAATCCTTTGAATTGCCAGCTGTTTAGCACTTAGGACATTTTGCTGGTTCTAAAACTCACAAGTTCAATCCTTATTAACTGAAGAAACATTGTACCTGCAACTATGTCACAGACTAAGCATTCCACTAAAAAAATTAAACAAACAAACAAAACAAACCCATAAAATATCTCACACACACACATCAGTCCTTACAGGGCTAAAGTGATGATGGCTATGCATCAAGTATTTTTATGGTGCCTATATATCTATTTTGCACAACAACCTTCTCCTGGAATGCAGGTGCTGGCAGCAGTGCTCTGTTTGCGGGGCACAGCATGTCCGCTCAGAAGGATGCCTCCATCAAACCCCAGAATTAACCTAGACCATTTGGTTCAGGGACAGACACCACTTAACTACATGGTCTGCACTTCATAACTTCAAAAGCCGTGAACTGGTAGCACTACCTCTCCTATATGCTTTATTCCCAAATAAATAAAAGGAATTGGAGAAACTGTACAGTTTTGTTGAAATTAAACATATTTCAAAAGGCAGCAAAAGCAACAACTGTTTTAGTAATTTAATTTAGTATTTACTAGCAATAGGTTAACTTTCACCCCAGTGAAAGCTAGTATTACATATAAACTCTATAGTATTATATACTATATAGTCTATATAATACTATACACTTTAAATATGAAAGGTGGCTTGGCAAACTGTTAGGAGGAGGAAAGAAAGAAATGGGAGGCTGCTTGCCTTGGCAAAGAAACTGATAAAGAACTGATCAGTCTATGTCCAAGAAGGATCAAATATTATTGATTGTCTAGTTCAGGAACATTTGTTCTTCCTGTCACTTTACAGAGGAAGAACCAGACAGTAAACTGTGGGGAACTCCTAACTAGTACAAAAATAAAACGAAAAGGGGCTTACATATTAAGAATACTAATATCACGATTAAGGCTAATGAAATGTTGGGGAGGCTAGTGAACCTTGCAGAACATAAAACCTCCCTCTACTGAAGGGATGATGGAAATCAGATTAGAGACCTTACAGAAGAAGGAGAGATGATGGAGCATTTAGCTGTTGCACAATTCTTGAGCTACTATTTGAATTCTTGAGCTACAGTGACATTTGATATTCCAAAGCAAGCTAGGTGACAAAATAACGGTATACAACTTGATTGGTACCATTGATTGGTACCAAATTAGGGTGCAACACAGCAGTATATTAAGAGTGAACCAGCACTTATTATAGTGTTTGTCGTCTTTTCTTCTCTCGCCCAGTACTATTCACCATTCCAGTTGAGAAAGTAGAATGGTATAAAATCTACAGGTAATTTTAAACTAATTAGGTACTAATATAATGAAATAACAGCACTCAAGAACACCACAACAACGTAGATCATGACTAGCCCTAACATGGAAACTCAACAGGAAAGAGATGTAATTTTTGATAGGGAGTTACTTTTAATCTATAAACCAATTTAACTAAAATCGCGTGGCAGGGAGGTAAACCCTCCTCATTATCAGTAAAAAAAGCTTGAGAGAATGATAAATAATGGAGAGCTTATTATAGTAAACCAAATAGTTGGGTAAACGAGGACACCAGGAACATTGTCAAATGAAACAGTAGAGAGCACAAGAAGCGATGCACAGGAAAAATTTTTCAGTGAACCATGATATTCAAGTGCAATATTACTGACAAAATCCACTTCCCAAGCAGAGAACATCCAGTTCTAACATCCACAACTCAATCAAAGTAACCCATAAAGGATACAAGTAAGTTCGATATTGCTAAGCCAGTTTTTTCATGTGGTTTAAAAAAAACGGAAAGAGATAAAAAGTAAAAAAAAAGTAACTTGTTACGTTTCCAACTCTGTAACAGAATCCTATCAGTTTATACAATTATATTTCATGTAACTGAACAAACATTCTTCACCAATGTTCTGAAGTGGCAAGAGTACAGTAAAAGCATTTGGAAGGCAGAAGATTAGAGCAAGTCTTTTATACAAGATAAAGATCAAGAATTCACCTTTTGTGCATCTCTGCAAGAGAAGTTTTACCATGCTAGAAAGAGTTTTGTGAGATGAAAAGAATAGAGAACATAAAATACTCCAGCTTCATATGTATCAAATATTACTCATTCCCAGCATATAAAATTTACTTTCATTTTCATTTTCATCCTTTTTATTATGTTTTCATGTCCATTACTCTAAAAGAACAATAGCTAAACCCACACATTTCTTTCCTATTCCTGCCCACTGATCTTCCCTTCTGTCTTTTGAATAGGACTGACAGATGGGGTTCCATTATATTTCTGAGACAATTCCTTTATTTTAGTACCCAGTCAGGTCACCTACTATCAAATGCTCATTTCTCCAGAGTCTGAATCATGCTGCTAAAAGAAAAAAGCCAGCTCAGCTAAGTTGATAGCAATCAAAGAGTATGAAAATATAAAATTGGTATCTGACAAGTCCTTTTGCTCCCCTTTCAGAACCAGGTAATTCAGATTTGTGGAACTTCTTAATTTTTCACACTGTTCTGCCTTTGAAACAGGAATAAGTAGAACAAGAACAGGCCAAATTTTCTCCTTAAAAAAATAAGGAGAAAAGTTTCAACAAGGACTAGGGTATTCTCTTTCTCTTTTAAACCTAAAATCTTCTAAGAGAAGGTCTTTCTTCAGCCTTTCTTTTTCTGAACGTAGCCCGAAAGGAAATATTCTGATGCATTTCACAGCTTTATTTGCAGTGCATTCAAAAATCTTCTCTCTGCTGCTGCAAGAACATCGCCACCATTTGTTTCCTATGTTGACAAGATTAACTTCAAAACTAATAATCTGGAAGCAATTTCTGTATGAGGCTCCATGCTAACCCTGAAATTTGAACGTCAGCATAGAAAAACCCCAGTGCCAACTGCACACGTGGCTTCATTAGTACAGATCTCTGGTTCAAACTGCTGAACAATTATAATAATTCGGCTATAGAAATACTAGCACCAACCATCAATAAGAAACCACCGCAAGTCCCCAATCCATTGTTTCTATAATAAGTAAAACAAACCCACAACTAGGTTAAGTAAGATCTAAACTTGCCCTCTGAATGCACCAAGAAGTCAAATTGAATACCTGAGAGACTAAAAGCACCAAGTCCCATAGCTACAGGCACCATTTATATCCCAGCTATACTCTTCCCTACAGTCCAGGCATCCCAGAACAATAACACTGCAGGAATATTCTTATTCCCTCATAACTCTTAGGTTAACAGAGCCAAAACAATCCTTCAAATCCAGTCATCAGTGACAGTTAACTCCAGCAACTCAATGAGGACCGTCATCATAAAAATCTGTACCGAACAGAAGAACATGAGCTCAACAGAATTTAGTTCAAGAAGAGGAATGAAGTATAGAGTACTAGACGCTAAGAAACTATTAAAGCCATGAATAGAAATGTGAACATAGTTTGCATATTCCAGAAATACTTCTACTGTAGTGCCATACTACCATAAACAGGTGCAACCCATCAATCATGCTGAAAGGAGCAGCCTACTTTCTTGTCCGCCCTAAGTGCTCATTCCATTATCTGCTCCATCCATATCACGTCTATGTTACAAATGTTCATGCAGGCAAACTTTAGACTAAAAAATTAGGGTTTCTTCTTCATGTGAGTCTTATCACAGAAAATAAACTTAGTGGCTCTAAAAACAAATATGAAAATAATTATATAAATACGATTGTGCGTTGTCGATGTTAAAGACAGCAATTCAACACAAAATGTTTTGCTTAACTCAAATCTTGGACATTTTATTTGCCTTTTGGTCACAAGAGTGGTTTTTACCTTTTATCACGGCGTCTCTACCTGCTGGAGTTCCATTTTCTTGTGGCGCTACAAGCGTTTTCAGAATCACTTGTGTTGCCCCAAGTCTCGGCAGGGTGACGTGTTTAAGAAATGGCAAATTGTTTTTCTTGGCAAATGCCTGGCTTGTTTCTCTCCTTTTCCTAAGAAAGCCACCCTCTGGAAATAAAACAATCCATTTCCGACTGCGGCTCCTGTAATATTTTTCTAGATGTTCCTTGAGTAACACAAGCTGCTGGTCACGGTGTGCTTTTCCCTGAAAGGATAAAACATTACCTAAATAAAATGGATGTTTAAAAAAAGTAACATTAGACAGATAATTATTACATTAAGTCTCTCTTTTCAGAGAGAAAAATAAGCACCTATGACAACACAAAACAATGTTCTCCTCAGAGCACCTGCTGGTGGCTGAATTGATGTCACATCACAGATAGGCTGAAAAAAGCCCCTGAAATTGAGGATGAAGCTCCCAATTGGATGAGTTCTCTGCAAGAGTGACATCCAGACTATGAGTGGGAATGTCACATGACAGTAGGATGCATTTACAGAATTCCCTAGTTGTTACTGGGTCTCAAGCTGAATTTGCCAGATTGAATTCTGCAGAGACAGCCTAGAGGTCAGCTATGATTTTGAGGTCTGTGTCTCATCAGTAATTTCTGTAAGCCAAACAGTATTTTTGCTTACATTGTCTTCTACACACTCCTCCCCTGACAGCCATCCCATATTAGAACTGCAGAGGGACCACAGGTGGACCTTGAGACCAGGATGGAGACAGGTTACCACGGCAGAACCAAAGACTTCACCAAATCTGTGCCGCTTGAATAACTCAATTTCTCCTCTTTGATGTATTACCATAACTTCTTCACTTAAGACAGTAAGATATGTCCTTAATTACTGCAGAAATATCTTTGATAACTTCAACAATAATCTTTCGTCTTCCCATGTCTGCACACAGCAAGAGCAAGCTACCCAAATTTGCACAGGAATGAATTTACATCTATTAGCATTTTCAGGTGCTCCAGAGTGCCTTTGCTAAATTGCTCAAAAGACACGGAACTCCAAAAAAAAAAAAAAAAAAAAAAAAATTTAAGCTCTCCTCAGCAGAGGTGATTTTAATTCTGACACAAAACTGCCACAAACATCCCACTGTTTTGTCGTTATCTGTTTTTTGTGACAGAAGGAAGGAAGGAAAGAGTGGGGTTGAGCGGAAGGCAACAATATTTTATTGAAGATGAGTTTTGTGAAAGTCTTATTCCTAGATTTTGAAGCCTCATGATTACGACTACCTCCGTCTTACCTCATTAAAGGGAAGGAAAAGGTTCCGATTGCTCATATTAATGCAATTAAAGAGCAATCTAAAAATTCTGCTGCAATACTGAAAAAATCACTGGACTAATAGAAAAGAAAGGAGTGTTTAAAAGTGACGGGGACCAGTGGAATACTGAGGAGTCCTAGAAGATAAAACTCAGTTAACATACTGTTCAGAAAGAAGAGGAAGTAAGTCATACAGAAGCAGTACAACCAGCAGTACAGAAACTTCTGTACAACCACTTCTGGAAGACCATAGCTAGACGACCAGTATCACAGGGAATGGACTCAGCCTTCTTTCCTTAGACGAAAGAAAAGAGGTAGCAGTAGATGGATGACGGATTCTTTAGGATGCCGTGCACTTTGCACCACTGAGATGGAAAATTACTGACAGTCTCCATTTCCAGTAAACTTTTCAACTGAAGAAAATACTAGTCAACTGCCAGTAGACCTCAGAAGCATTTGTGAAACTGCTATCGGTGCTGCTCATGAAAATGACACTAATATAAGTTTTTAACAAAAAGGATGTATTGTACCATGATCAAATTACATATCTTACAGGAGGAAAAAAATGAAGTATTTGCTCATCCAAATATTACTAGGGCTTTTCTACAGTTGACCCCACAGGATCATTACTCACTCACTTCAAGTATTTTTGCTACAGCCAAAGGCTAACTAACAGCCAAGAGACATTTTATTTTCAATTGGTTTATATTTAGACTCATGATGACATCACTGCATTTACGATGTTGCATATCTCAGCCACTTCACAAAAATGAGGACAAGTCTCAGTTTTCGTAGCTATTTTTCATAACTGGAATTGCAACACCCCATTCAGAAGTTACAGTTAACCAGCTGACAGCCATGTGTACCTTAATGTGTATCCTGTGAATTTTAACTACTAAAATAGATTTATAATTTACTAAGCATCAAACCCTGTTCTTTTCCACACTCTCACAGTACACAGTTGTATAGCTCTGTAGACCTTTATTTTATTATCTAGTTTTGTCTGAGATTTTTTTAACTATGCCAAATTTCACTTCAGATGTGTATAGCTATGATCAAGTATTTCTTACTTCATTTTGTGTATATTAGCTTCTCCTTCTCTGTAAAGTGAAAACTCATTCCTTCTCTCTGGCTGTCCATACATTTTAAGTCCAGGCAAATGAAAACGAGGAAAGAAACGTGTATGCTGGATGCCACAGTTCATGTAACTGCCAGCAGGTTCATGCTTATTGTACTTCTCAAGTTTCTGCTTTTAGAGTGCAATTTGATCAACAGCTACCAAACAATAAAAAAACTCTCGAATTTTAAGAAATAATCTGAGGGTTTTGTTCCTTAACATTTGAGATGCTAAGCTCAACACACATTCTTTTCCTGGTGCTCAAATAACTAACTTTCAAGAATCGAGTAAGTACTGTTTATGCAGGTCCATCATCACTTTAAACTGGTCTAGTACCATAATGTCACTAAAAGGGATGGTCCTGCCTTTCCTTATCTGAAACTTTGACAGTAAAACAACCAGACCCACTGCATAGCTTCAAGGTCTCTAAGGAAAGAAAAGGGGAGCCAACAATAAGCAGTCAGAAGCAAAGAGACAAAAAGGGCTGCCCACGTACTTTGCTTCTACACCTTTCATAAAAGGCTTCCATCAAAACTGGGTTCCGTAAATGTTCATCTCTAGGCAAATAATAAAATGAGCCTGGGAAAAAAGCAGCTTCCGTACAAAGCTCTACCTAGATACAGACATTATAGCACAGTTAATTCATCCTGCAAACCATACAGGATATAATGAGTAAGTCCCACAACACTACAATGTTCCAAATATAAGAATAAATTGAAGCACTATTATGTGTTTCCATTTACCTGTCTTATGAAGAAGTCTCCATGGATTAGAGACACAATGCCAAAGTTTGTATACTTAAAAATATGATCCATCAGCCACATCATCTGACGGACAACCTGAAAAGTTAAAAAGAAAAAGTTTAGTAAATACCAAGTGCAGAGAACTATGCATATACCGGTCACATTCTTGTCAACCTCTCAACAGCATAAAACTGGCAAATATATGAATAAAGTCCTTTATGTCCTAAAGTATAAAGCAGGACAGGTGCTACACTCTTCCCTCCAGAGCAGGATTAGACAGACTGCCTTTTTGTAATACAATATACAGTTCTACGCTATTGGCCATATGCTAATTTTACTCCATCTTTTCACACAGGTAGTGTAATGCTTCTTATTGACCATCACAATTTCCAGCCAGTTGCAAACTAAAACCATTTTCAGTGCCTGTTAAAGTATACACAACAATACAGATCTGTATTTGAAATCTCCAGCTGTTTTACATCTACCACAAAAACATGTTTCCTTATTTGTTTTGTACTTAGCGATTTTGGGCATGAGATCACATTGTCCTTATGCTTTTGATGGGCATGTGCTCCATACATGCTCTGTCTCTGAGCAGCAGCATCCACCGAGGCCTGCGTGGAGCCTGATTACACGATTACTGATTTCTCTCACGGCAGAGCAGCTCCATGCACCTTTGAGAATTTCATCATGCTCACTGTCCCAGCCAAGAAGCACGGTGAAAATGAACAAAAGGTTAAGCCATTAGATTCACTTTGACCATCACTTCTTACAGGACAGTGAAGGCAGACACTATACCTGTTCAGTCCTTTGAGATTTAAAATAGAAGAATTACTCCAAAAGAGGTAAATAACAGAAGGCTTCTTCTCTTACAAGGTCTTTCCCCTCTACATCTACTACGTTTAGATTTTGAGGGGTTGAAATTTTTCCAAAACTGGAAAATTCAGTGTTCTCAGTCATATACAAGGCTCTTACAAAGTCATATAACATTAGTACCCTTCCATTTATTGCTATCAAAAAAAGCATACGGAGAACCAGGGTATTTCTCTGCTAGTCAGTCAGACACCTTCTGCTTGGCATCTTTCAGTTGTTCAAGATACATACTTGGGGGCCAAAAGAGGTACAGAGCAGTCTAAGATAAAAACATTTCCTCTAGAAAATAAAATGTATTGTTTATGCATTAGTTGATTACATTTACTGCTAAAGCGTACTCTCTGTCCGTCTCCAAACACCAGAGGTTTGCACAGTAACTGAAATATTCAGAATCCACATCAGTGCCTTTAAAAATTCTTCTAATGAAACAGTTCAATACTGTGGAGGATGGAGCAGCTTGGTAATCTGCAATTGTATCTAGAATAGCAGGTAGCAGTAAGTCTTCCAAAGAAAACTAATTATCTCGGAATGGTCTGGTTACCTATTCTCCCTTCTTGACCACAGAAGTTATAAATGAATCCTGGGTTACACATCTGGAAAAAGATAACTGTCACATACCCTGTTTATTTTTTTTGTCTCTAAACAATTGTGGTTGGTTGTTCAGCAAAGTGAAGTCTTTACAGGCTCACAGGAGCATTCCACCAAAAAGCATTTAAGATACTTTCTTGCCTTAGACATGCAGCTGATCTCCCAACTAAATCCAAATGTCACATTTAGAGGGTTATCTACCCTTGACTAAGAATGCATTAAGGCCACCTCAACTCTTGTGGTTTTTTTAATACTAGCAAACTTGCTATTTTAAGATCTTATATAACGCAAGAGCACCAGTTTCTAGACCCTCCAGCATCACTGGAAGTAGAAAAAGATGCCACGTCTGAGAGAAAAGGACAGCTCTCAAAGACATGAAAGCTTTTACTTCAGAAACAAGTATCTACTACTTCTTTGTGACATACCAGTATGCCTTCCTGTCTGTCAGTGGCTATTTCTTACTAGATTCTACACATCCAAGGGAACAAAAGACACACTTTATATTTGTGAATGATAAAACAATACATAACCTTTAACGTTTATGGCACCTCAGCTAACTTACTAAGTTTGTTTTAACACTTACTTTCACAAACAGACTGGAACAATTTCTTGAACTATATAAAAAGTATAATTAGGTCACTTATGATTCAGCTGAAACCTTGCTCTACGTGGCTCGTCTTATGGTAACATGTATTAATCAAACACTATCAGTCCAGTCCTTCCATTAAAATCATAACTTTTAGCTAAGTTCACTTGCTTAATAAGAGATCATCTTTTCCTTATGCACATAAGTGAATCTGAAATACAAGAAGCATCTTAACACAAGTATTTTTGTTTACTGTAGGAAGATTAAATTTGCTCAGAACAGACAGGCTGCACTATAATTTGTATATAAGAATTTATGAAATACCAGAAAAAAAAATACCATCACATGGCATGGAACTACTTAGGAACCACTGTCAAGTTACAAGTACATTTAGGTACTCCACTACACAGAAAAATATAGAACTTGAAATCGAACACTTCTGATGTCTTAAATGAATGTTTTTTTAAAAAGCAGCATTAAACCATAAATGCTTGCAGGTCATGTCTGGTTTCAGTCTGTATTGGCTGGCAAAAGCAAGCAAAAGATATTTTGCGCTGCCACAGGAGGAAGATCTTTCCTAGTTCAGCCAGTGCACTATCAGTGCTGAGAGGCCACCTTCGGTAGCTGTTTTACTTCTTTGCCCTTTTGTATGAAGTGGAAGCCAGTCTTTCACTTTCACAAAATACTCTTGAGAACTAAAAAGTGTTGTCCGAGTGGTCAAACATTTAGGAATTAGTGTGGCTTAACTGTCTTATAGAAAACAAAAACAATTCTTGGAAATTAGTATCTTGGTGCTAATGGATGAATACCAAGGTTGTCAGGGAGTCCATGTTAAGTTTAAATGGTATTTGAAGAAAATTGCCTAATTTATACAACAGGCAACTGTTTAATGATTTGTTTTAGACAGCAGGATTTGTTGTTCTTTTTTTTTCTTCAAATGGTTTTACAGTCACACAAAGTAAAAACAATTGTCTGTTCAGAAATACGAAGCACGCTGTTTAAAAACAGCTGATTCAGCAAGTTCTATCAAGGATAAACAATCTTGAGCTTTCTCATTATTTTTAACCACTAGTAGTACTCACAGTACACTTTAAGGATGTGTTGAAGTTTGTATCCTGTTTATTTTTATTAGCTAAAAACATTAAGGCCATACTAGGCTCTGGACACGTACCTTCCAAGAGTAATGACTGCTACTATTTAAGGGAAAAAATAAAAATTTTAAGGATGTTTTCCTCTTCTGAAAACCCACAAACCTAACAGTTTCCACAGTGAAAATGATTTGCCATCTCAATGCCCTCCTCCATTTTTAACATCTTATTCTGGAACTTACTCTGTCTGGACTGAAACTTTTTAGCTGTGGAGTCAACTGGTATAAATATGGCTTAGATCTACATAAACACTAGTTTACATACATGAGTCAATGAAGCTCTACGATACTTAAAATGCCTGGGACATCAATAGTCAAGATTATATGCAATACATATCCACAGGACTATACCCTAACAGTCATATACGTTATTACAGGATTGTTCTAAGCACAATCTTAATGAAGGGAATCGAAGAGTGTTTATTCTGTCATTCTGCTTGTTGGGATACTAGTAGAAAATATCATATATACCTAACTTACTCAGAAGAATTTAAAGCAATTAAAAATACTTTTAAAACACAGTCTTCTCTTCGCTACAACAGAAAGAAAGAAAGAAATTAAGCCTCTACTCAATCCTGAGTGGCATTTTCATAATTTCTTTTTTAGTTTGGTTTGTTTGAATTTTTTTGGTTTTGTGTGTTTTTTGTTATTGTTCTTGGGGTTTTTTTAATTTTTCTTTTTATCAGCTCTGCTATCATATGTAAGATGTTGGAAAATGTGCAGCGTATGCACAACCCATATTAACATACACAAGAAAAACAGTGTCAGTTACAAGTTGTGCAGATGCAACACCGCACTGCGTGGTCATGAGAAACTAAGACAGACACAGCTGATGCATGTTTTCAGCTTGCCAGGTATGTCTCCCACCCTTTGTAGCCTCATCATACATACAAACTTCCTCCTGATTCACACATTAATTCAACTTCCTGTTTAAATCCCATATTCCAGTTTCCAGCACTACAGTCTCTAGACAGGAATTTTCTGAACAGCAATGTGTGAAACAACTAACGTGAGTGGCACTTCTCACCAAGAAATGCTTAAGAGTGTGTGAAATACAAGCTCAAGCAATTTTGACCTTAGCTAGCCAGCTTAGCTTGGACACGTCCTCACAGGGAAGTGAATTCCAGTTTCTGAACTCCTACCAAAACCCCACAGACAACTAGCTTCTAACTTTGAGAAAAAATTCCATGCTGGAATAAAGTCATAAACAAGAAGCTAGACTTGTATGAGTTTGAGCAAAGCTAACATGAGCAGCACAAGCACATGAGATGAGGAGATCTGCTTCTCTCTATGTTAACCTAGACCGGATGCACACTTACTCAGCTTGTATTTGACCTTCTTCAAAGGCAATCTTTGTGGTTTAAAACCTGCTCCAAGCTACTGGCTGTCACATTAAACGAAATCTAATCAAAAAGCTTTCTGTTCAGGGCCTTGGGATTGTTTGGTGGGTTAACACACAAAAGTCAGTCATCAGTACTGCACCCAGATACAAGCACGCCCAAGGTAACAGATCACACACAGACGCTTTCCCACTTCCCAGTTGTGGCCTACCGTGCCTTTATCCTGAAGGCACATCATCAGAGTGCAGACGTCGCCCGTTGCTTGATGGTTCACCAGCACCATGGCTTCATCTTCTGATACTGCTTTAACATCATCACCCCATTCCACTACTATTGAAAAAAAAATAATTAAAAAGGTAAACTTTATGATGACTAAATGGAAATTTTACTATCAACAAAACAAAAAAAACAAAGATCCTACACCCAGACAATTATAATAAAGAAACCTACAATCTACTTAATTTAAATTTGCACATAGCATAAGACAGGCTTATTAGCAAGACCGTTTTTCCAAGCAGAGGGTATCCAGCTTAGTTTTAAATTGCATGCGCAGAATAAGAACAAAACAAAAATACTCTACTAGAGCATATGCACAGAGATTGATCTTTTCGTGTCATTACACCATTCTATATTTAGGGTCTAAAAATTACATAAGCTTTTGACTCAGCTTTCAAATTCAACTGTCTCACTTCATTAGATTTTTAAAAATCATGTTGTCAAGATGGTTTTTGTTGTCCGTATTTTTTAAACTCGGCGAGTTTGTTTCATTTCTATGCTTACTATTATTAAACTACTCTAGTAAAAACAAAACAAAACCAAAAATCTGTAGTTGGACCATTATATTTAAAATGCTATGTTAAACAAATTCAGTAATGCAAATCTAAACCAGTTAGCTATAGGCAAGAAAGTGGTTTCAGAAAACGCTGCTCAGATGACAGAAACTATTAGTCATTATTTTGCAGACCAGTGACCAGATACTCCAGTAGCAAGAATGGAAGTAGCAGTCAGGAAGAAGCTACAGCTGCTGATCATTTAACACCTCCACTAACTAGCAAAAGTACGCTGAGGTAAGGAAAAGGAGATAAAACTGCCAGTTCAATCATCACAAAGTAACTAAATACAGAAAGAGAAGATTGCCCCCCAAAGAAGAACACAGGATAGAAAACTAGAAAAAGCCTATCACAAATTAAAAGACTGGAATACGTCCAATGCTGTTATTGGGACAACGCAACAAACTAATAAAGTCTGGCCCTCTTTAATAACAGGGATGGTTACTGCCATGCAGGGTAAAGGGAAAAGTTGGGCAGCCTGAGTAGCTCTACAAAGTTCAAAAGGAAAAGACACCTTGCCCACATAGGTTACGATTTCTGTTCTGTGTTAGTTCAGTATCTTAAGAGCTTCTCACTGGCTATTATTTTCATTTCTGACATCAAAGGAAATATTTCACCTCCACTAGTGAATTTTTAGTACTGCTATTAATAGGTCTCCAGGCAGTGAACAATTCTCATTGCAGGACAGTTACTTACTTTACTACTATCTGTCTTTTAAGTAGTGGTTTAATTGATGCAAAAGCAATAGGCTACATTCTGAAGAAAAGAAGGAATAATCCATGCATAGCTTGCCTGCCCTTGCAGAAATCCAGTTAGTATCATACCTTTGACAATTCCCACCTCCATTGCTTTCTAATGGCTCCCAAATTCCTACTGAATTGAGATTTGAACGCAAAGTAAAAAAATAAAATGCTGTATTTGGTCACAAGTAGATAGAATCAGACTAGAGATAGGAGAGTGGGGAGGACTGTTCATTCCAAAATGTTCAATCTCCTTCCCTTTCGCCGAGCAAGTTAATCACAGACCCCTCCTTATTTTTTCTCAACATGACCTTGGAAGATCCCCTTTATCCCTCTTCTTCAACTACATGCAAATTCCCTCCGATGGCCTCTGTTAACTCCATCGAAGTTGGAAAATGCCTGGACATAGCACCTGTAGTTAACCATGCACCCTCCTTATTAAGTATTTCACATACCTACTTATGGCAGCACTGCAGAAGGCAAGAAACTAAACGAAATGAGAATTTTTTTGAAGGCAAATTAATCAATCAACCACATATTGATTTTGAAATTACTTCAATATCTTTACTACACAGTCAATATACAATAGTCTTACTGAACCATGGCTTTCCAAAAGTACTAAAAATTTAGTACTAAATACATTAAGCATCTGTAAAATAAGATTTCTCACAAGTAGCTAATTATTTCCAAATAAAGTTATTTTATTTCTAGATCACTCAGAAAATAAAATTGATTACTACAGCTGCTTCTTTGGAACATATCAATTTATACTAATAATCATTTCTACTGTAAAGCAGCTTAAAAAGAAACTATTTTTAATCTTCAAAAATGCTTCACACACCTAAATTTCTGAAGAATTAAAATGAAGTTCATGACTAAAAAAGTAAGCCATGAGAAGCAACACACAATTGAAAACAACTAAAGGGGAGAACTTATGGAGCTAAATTTGATAGCAAAAAAGTACATTTTAACATACTAAATGAAGACTGATGTCTGACTTTAAAACTTTCAGATATGCCCCAGTCAAAGCAAAATGGGAAAAAACTTCTGCTGTTACCTACAGTACTTTTATCTACTCTTGTTAAACACAAGTGAGGGTGAAAACACACAACCAGCTTACAATGCACTAACAAGCTTCAGCTGAGAAGCCATAAAAAGGAGAGGTCTGGTATTCCACTCTAAACGCAAGGTAAAAAAAAAAAAGTTGCACTTAATTCTTTAATTGTTTTACTCAATTCATTTTATTCATCAACTGGCCAGGCCAACAGCTCAACTTCTGCACCTCAGCTGACAGGTAAGAAGTTATTAAATCACAGCAATTCAGCTGGACATTCTCTAGTTTCTTCTCCCTCTATCATTTCTCCTCAGGCAATCAGGCTGTCTCTTCTGCTTAATAACGCTTTATGGTCAACTGATTGACCTGATTATCAAGGAGAAAAGAATGAGTTTGTGCAAGTCCTTCACAGAGCAATTCTGGATCAGAAACAGAACAGCAAACCACACAAGTGTGCACAAAACCCACTGCCATTGCCACCATTTTTTGAAGATGAGAAAACTCTCAAATAACTAAAATTTGAAGTTCACCCTGTCCCTTTAAACAGAGTAAGGGGAATAAATGCTTGTCTTCATTTTTCTCACACCACTGAATTTTTCAAGAGGGGTGGCTTCTGCTTTAAGAAAAACTTGCGTTATTGCATTCCTCCATTGTCGTTGGAAACATTCAAATCAAAACCCCAGCTGCACAGCAGCAGAACCAGCAAAACTGTTTGCTCCACTGTAACAAGACAAAAAACAATTCTAAGACAAGTATTTGTTGCTCATGGGCCCGAAACTCAGCAAACGTTTTTCCACAGCTTCCTTCCATTGCCAGGGCACACTTTATAAGGATACCAGGGTTCTGTCTCTACAGCCCCGCAGTGGTTAAATTTCTGCAAACACAGTTTAACGTAGTGAAATGGCATTAAGGAAGGAAGGGGCAGGAAATCAGTTTAACATGGTAATTTGAAATCACGGTAAACTCAATACCAAGAAAATCTGAGAATCCTGATGAGTAATGTCATCTTTTAGCCACAAGACTGAAAGAGAGACTTCGTGGCTGGAAGCAAAAGGTTTGTCCAGGGAATGACAAAGACAAGTTTACTTGCAATTGCATGTGCTGCAAGATAGGAAGATTTATCCCTCTCCAGGATGTACACAGGTCTCTAAAACAGCAAGAAAATATTTCATGTAATAAGCTGCAAAATGAGCTTTTTAATGAGCTAATTGTTGCATAGCTTAAAGAAGAAAATAAGAGAAAGAGTTCTTCCCACATTTTTACTGAAGTATTGCACGTCTAAATGTAGCTATTGAGAGTTCTCAGAACACTTGAGTGCTTTGTAACCATGTCCTTAACATAACTGTGTGCATGTAAGCGATGCGATGAGCAAGCATTCAAACACTTCAATTGCAGCATGTCATTAGCTGGGCAATCAACTATTCAGCTAACTAACAATTCAGTAGATTTATGTTATATTTTTGAATACACCTGGCAAGAATGGCAATCCAGTGTTCTGCACAACTGCCTAGCAATTTATATGAACTACTTCATTTGGCACACCACATTTCTGAAATGTTTGACTGTCTCCTCTTGTGTCTCTCTGTCTCTGGGCAACCTGTTCCAGTGCCTCATCAACCTCACAGTAAAAAATTTCTTCCTAAAATCTAATCTAAATCTCCCCTCTTTCAGCTCAAACCTGCTACCTCTCATCCTGTCTCTGCACTCCCTGACCAAGGGCCCCTCCCCGACTTTTGTGTAGGCCCCCTTTAAGTACTGGAAGGCTGTTATACGGTCTCCCCAGAGGCTTCTCTTCTCCAGGCTGAACAACCTCAGCTCTCTCAGCCTGTCCTTGTATGGGAGGTGCTCCAGCCCTCTGATCATTTTTGTGGTCCTCTTCTGGTCTCACTCTTAACAGATCCATGTCCTTCCTGTGCTTCCCTGTCCTTCCCGAACACAGTACTCCAGGTGGGGTCTCTCAAGAGCAGAGAATCACCTCCCTGGACCTGTTGGTTACACTTCTTTTTATGCAGCCCAGGATACTGCCAGCCTTCTGAGCTGCAAGCTCATATTGCTAGCTCATGTTGAGCTTCTCGCCCACCTTCTCTTCTACCATATTAATTCCATAAATAAAAATCATGAAAAGACTGATGCTTTACAGCAAGGTCAGGGAACCTCTTTAAGTATTCTCATTGCAATTATTAAAAAATCTCAAACACATAAACCAGCTAGATTAATTACCTGAAAGTTACGATATATGTAAAATGTATAATGTGGATATCCACTTTGCCATTTAGATTTGAGTCTACATACAATACTCACAACTTCCTCTAGAAACTGCAGAAGTTAAGAACTTCCAGTCCAGAACTTCCTATCCCTTAGTTTATATTTCTTTTGATCACTTGTAATCACTTGCATCCATGAGGCAAGACTTCACGAAAACCTGCTCGAAGAAATCACTGGCTGGTAACCATTAGAAGTGAACAGTACCAGTTAACAGCTTGGAAACCTTCAGTAAGAAATACAAGCATTATTAACGGATGGCCTCCTTTGCTTCCTCAAAAGCCATCCTGCTCTCTAATAGATGGAATGGTATTCAGTAGTGACTGTAACTCATGACAGCTAGGTTTCTATGTTTCGAACATTCTTTCTCATACTCAAACATTTGTGTCTGGCAAGTTGCAACCCTGCTTTACTACTATATTCACAAATGGCTCATCAAGGCATGTTTCGGCTAGAACAGCTATGTACAGCTGTTAAACTCATTTGTCTCGCCTCTATAGATGGGATTCTTTGATAGCTGGCATCCCAGAAATCCCAGATGTGATGCCAGAGATTAAATGTTACTTAGCATGCCTAGACTGCATTAAATAAAAAAGGATAGACATGCTAAAGTTGTTCTTTTCCCCTTAACAAAAAGGTTAAAGGCATTTGTCTCTGCGAATTGGTTGCCTACAGTGAAGAAAACAAATAATGGACTAGGCGAATCAGCATAATTAATAAATAATAGATTTATTAAGTGTGTATTTTAAGGTTAGAAGTTACTTAAATAACACCTATATAAAATAAGACACACATTCTTGGGAAGAGAAAAACAGCTCTTCCTATCCCACCCATTCCTTCCAAAATCTGTACTGTCAAGGAAACCTTCATATATTGTTTCTAAGTACACACAAGAGATGGAGGTCATCAATGAAAGTACAATCCAGAAAAGGAAGAAAAGAGCATGCATTAGCATCACACTGTATTAGACAAAGCTTCATGTAACATGTTGTCTTTCTTTTCCTATGTACCCTTACTAACAAAAGTCAATTTTCATGTTATTACAATATATACATCTTAGGGTTAGAAAAATAGAGTTTCAGAAAAGATTTTGATATCTAAAATCCTATCTTTTACAGATAGCTTGATTCAGACTTTTATGATGATAATAAACTGGCCTGCACTGACAAATTTTTCACTTTATTTCCATCAAGTAAAAAGCTTATTATAGAGATGTCAGAGAAGAAACAGCAGCTGAGGAAGAGAAGCCCACATATAAAGGGAGATGGCTTATTAACATGTACTGTAGGAACAAAGGCTAGGTTTAAGCTGTCCCAGTCACCATCTTCATTTTTATGCGACAAGCCATTTTGCACATCTCTACACTTCACTGTAAGGAACAATGCACATTGCCTTTTGCTTCCAGTTCCATTTTTCTTAGCTTCCATACTGTCCTTTCACAGTTTACAGACAGATCTGCTCTGTGGAGAAGAGTACTTCAGCAGTCACAATATTTATGCACTAACCCAACCCACACCCTTACTTCAATTACCTGACAGTAAGAGGTGTTAAAAAAAGGAGACAATTACAACAGAGGTGCCCTGGCCCTTTCCTCTTTTAACCAACCCAAGAACCATGCTTTTCCTAAAGCACAGCAGCTCCTTTTGGAAACAGGCCCTAGTGACAACTGCTTTTGAAGGCCAACTATATTTTCCTGGAGTGCGTGTTCAAGACCTCATGGGTACAGTTTGCTCGAGTTCTATAATTCACTGACACAAGAGATGATGCTTGTGGCTGAAGAGAGGTCTCCTTTTACCCATATGTGACTGAGAATCAATAAAAGTGAAACCTTAGCCCATCTTCAGTGAAGTAAATTTCCACTGACTTCAGTACAGGCAATACTTCAAGAGCTTCTCTTCACAATTACGCCAGGCAAGCAGTTTATATGATAAGAAAACTTTTTAAAGTTAATAACTTCTGTCAGGATACACAAGATATGTTCATTACTGATATTTAAGGAACAGTCCCAACATATCTTAAGTCTTACAAGAACACATCTTTCACCGGACATACCCTCCACATTTTGCCAGAAGACTCCAACAGCTATTTTATGCTGCTCCCACAACACTGCTTTAATTGTAGAGGCACCAAAGTCCCATAGACTATAATTCTGATCATCCAGAGTGGAACATCAGTTGCATATGGCGGTTACTACTTCCAAGGAGCAGTGCAATAGATGCAGTGTGCATCAGTAGACAGGCAAACTTCGACTGGGAAGTGTGAAGACTGCAAATGAAGTCAGCTTTCATGACTATACTGGTAATAAACTGTAGCAGCAGAGAAGCAACTCTGCTGTCTGTTCTGCTGCTTCTATTCTTAGAAAAGCAACTGCAACATTGAAGAATGAGATGGAGTGTTGAAATCCTCTTGAAGTACCTTGAGCTCATGAGTCAGACCACTTGCAGAAGGAGCAAGATGTACAACACATTCCTCCCCGGTGACAGATAAAATACATTAACTACCCAGAGGAACATCAATGCATTCATAAACTACTATCCTAAATGTCTAATACCTTACATATTGCAGATGTTATAATGGCCAGAAAGGAAAAAAAAAAAAAAAGGAGAAGAAGGAAAAGCAAAACAACAGGGCAGCCTCACATTTTTTCTCACCATGAAAGAACACTTTTTTCCATTTTTAACACACTTACGAAATGAAACATCAGAACAAGTAAAGGTTATTAAGGGATAGTGAAAATCAAACAGGCTTGAAAGTGAAAAAAAATCCTAAGCATTTTCTAAGTATGCACAAAAAACTACCTAGTTAGAAGCATATAATCACCAAGGTCCTAAAATGACAGAGGAATCCTAACCGACAGTAAATATACTCTAGATTAACTGCAGTTCATATTCATTACCATTTTGGTCACTGCTCGTTACATTGTGGAAACATGCACTTACAACCTATGTTAAAAAATGTGAATTTCCAATATTGTCAAATAAAGACAATGTTTACAGGACTATCTTTAAGATGACTATAAACTAAAAACAGATATATATATATATATATATATATGCTAAAGATGAACTTTTGCCTTTCGCTGGTTAAAAGCTTCTAAACATTTTGGGGATGACCAAAAAAATGTAATATCAGAAGTGACAGAAGCAAAGAACCATATTTCTGCAAACCAAGCATCAAATAGACTCTGACAGAAGTATCTCAAGCTAAGCTGTTATACAGAGCAAAGACAAGATTTGCAGCTTACTAAGACTGCACAATTTTACCTGGCAAGAAACCTGCTTTGACAATCACAGGACCACAATTTCACTTGTATGAAAAAAATCCCAGGAATTTTTTGTCCACACATGTTTTATTGCTTGCTAGACAGATCTGAATTTTTTAAGAATGAAGACAAAAGTTTTTCTAGCAGTTTGCACTTTCTGTCATTCAACCTCAGGTCAGTGACAATGGAAACACCACAGCCAGTGCAAAAAGGTCCACCACTTGCATAAATAGACTTGTTTTGCCAGACAAGGCTGTGGTCCTACATGCTAGTTTCCTTCTCTACAAGGATGATTTTTCCAAGTGAGAAAGGATTCTCAGCACATCACTACATACGAAATCCACAAAACACTTTTCAGTTTCTTGAAATTTCACTCCTAACACTCATGTCTACTCTTAATGAGGGTAGTCCAAAATCAAATTTGCATAATTTGATACTGCAGTCATATTCAGTGTACTTTATATTGAAACAGCAGTATTTTAAGTATGACTACAATGCAAAATATATCTCAAGTTCAAAGCAAGTTATATCTGTGAGACAGTTTTATTAAAAACAGACTGGCTTATCTAGGATTAAAAGGAAAAGTTACAGAATACAACACCATTACAACAACTCAAGCACGTTTATCTTTGTAAAAGGTTAAGTACCATAGAAGAGCAGTAAGAAGAGGAAAGAGTGTGTGTTTTCCCTGACAAAAAAACATCAGTGCAGCTGGGTAACTAGAAACTGCTACACAGAGCTCACTATTATTGTTATCCTTATCACCCTTTCAAGCAAAGAACTGTTGGCTTCAGCTCTGTCTTTTAAATAACTTGCACTCAGCAGGCTACTACAGTACTTCACCCATACCCATCCGCCTTGTCACTGCTGCTGAGCAACTAAGCAGGAACAGAGCTGACAAACAGGGTTTGACACATTCAGTATTAACCAACAGGAGTAACTCAACAATAAGTGCCATGGCTTCTCCTAGTCCCTCCCTCTAAAAACTACAGGTATCTTCACAAAAGCTCCCATCTGGAGCTGGAAAAATCGTTCCTTCCTGGGTTTAACTCAGAAGGAGTTAAAGGCAGGCCTCCCTCTACATATAGCTCAAAAGAATGGGAAACAAAATGTGAAGGAAGGGGAAAAACCATTTAGAGCACAAAAAAAGAAGAGTCTAAAATTCTATATGTCAACACTGGGACTTGAGCTTTAAGAAGGAAAGTTGTAGGAGAAAAAAAAATCATTACCTCCAGGAGCACAAAGTCCAGCTGGAGGTTGGTTACTAGGGCTGTATGCCGGGGTCAGTACAGGGACAAGCACTGTTTAATATCCTCATTAGTGTCCAAACAAGCGTGCACTCTCTGCAAGTCTACAGCTAGTCTGCAAACAACACAGAACTGGGAGAACTGTTTGATAATGCCACATAGTTGTGCTGCCATGCAGAGGGATGCAACACAGGTGGGAGAAATGAGACAACAGGAAAGCCAGGGGCACAATCACTTCCCCACTCCTGTTGGCTGCACTATTTCTGAAAGCAAGTCTGGATGCTGTTGGCCTTCTTGGCCATGATGGCACACTGCTGGCACGTATTCAGCCAGCTGTCAACCAACTTCCCTAGGTTCTTTTCCGCCAGGCAGCTTTCCCGCCATTCTTCCCCAGGCCCGTAGCATTGCATGGGGTTGTTGTGACCCAAGTGCAGGATCCAACATTTAGCCTTGGTGAACCTCACACAACTAGCCTCAGCCCACTGACCCATTCTGCTCAATTCCCCCTGTAGAGCCTTCCTTCCCTCAAACAGATCACTATTCCCACACAACTTGCACTGTCTGCTAACCCACCAATCCCCTTCTCCGAATCATTGAGAAAGACATTAAACAGAACTGGCCCCAATATTGAGCCCTGGGGAACAGCACTTGTGACTGGCTGCTAGCTGGATTTAACTCTGTTCAACACAACTCTCTGGGTCCAGCCATCCAGACAGATTTTTACCCAAAGAGTACACCCATCCAAGCCATTACTTGCCAGTTTCTCCAGGAGAATACTGTGGGAACTGTGTCTTCTAGGTAGGCAACATCCACAGCATTTCATAGAATCATTAAGGTTGGAAAAGACCTCCAAGATCATCAAGTTCAACCATCAGCCCAACACCATCATGCCTACTAAACCACTTCCTGAAGTGCCAAATATACACGTTTTATTCAACGCCTCCAGAGATGGTGATTCCAACCTCTTCTCTGAGCAGCCTGTTCCAATGCTTCACCACTCTTTCAGTAAAGAAATTCTTCCTAATATCTAATCTAAACGTCCCAGATCAGGTTAGTCAAGCAGGGCTGCCTTTCCTAAACCCATGCTGACTAGGCTTGATCATCTGGTTATCCTGTACTTGCCACATGACAGCACACAAGATGATCTGCTCCATAACCTTCCTCAGCACAGAGGTCTTACTATTGAGGCAAAGAAGACATTCAGTATCTCAGTCTTTTCCTCAGTCTCTGTCACTATGGCTCCCCCTGCATCTAATAAAGGCTGGAGATTCTCCTTTTGCTGCTAACACATTTATAGAAACATATTTTATTGTCCTTTACCACAACAGCCTGATTAAGTCCTGATTAGGCCTTGGCCTTTCCAATTTTCTCCCTGCAACACTTAGATGCTTTCCTGAGGTGTACAATGACAGGCTGAGAGAAATTCAAACACAGGAAATCTCACTTCAAGACAAGGAAAAAAAGGGAAAAAAAAAAACCTTTTTTTTTTTCCTGTAAGAGTGGTCAAACACTGGCACAGGTTGCACAGCGAGATTGTGGATTGTTCACCCTTGGAGACATTCAAAACCTGACTGAACAAAGATCTGGGCAACCTGCTCTAGCAGTCCCTGCTTTGCACAGAGGGTTTGACTAGGTCATTCTCAGAGGTCCCTTCCAACTTAAACATTTTAAGATTCTGTGATCTACAGTCCAATGTCAAGAGGAAAAACCCAGTGCTAACAAAATTCTCTCTTAGTGAATACCTTTAACTACAACAAAACCTACATTTCATATCGTGGCATGAATAGGAGCAGCCTTTACAGTCCCAAAGCACGTTACAAATATAAAATTGTGATGCTTTCACATCTTACTGCTGCAGAACTGCAGCAAAGAAATAAATCTGAAGGATAGTTCAAACTTTAATCACGGAAGATCCAGAATATGATTTATCTAGCATCATGAGACTCAGGTAAAAAGGTGGGGCCTGTAACCAACATGACAAACTTACGGCAAAGATGTATTTTAGCCAGAATAAGCGATTGTAATCACTGCTATAGAGTCCTGAGATCATCATTCAAAGACAGAGTTCTTCAGTTCTTCATCTGTACCATCTTTCTCTGCATCATTAGCTATATTATGAAATACTATGGCAAATTAAACTACTCCACTGACACTATTTTGTCTGCCTGTCAAACACAAAGTATGCAAGCAGCTACATTCAAATTGAGCTACTTCTCATTACTCAAACACCAATACATTTAAATTACTATTCAACATTCAGATATAGCTACTGAAACCTACTTAAACATAAAACTTAAAAATTAGAGTAGTAACAATAAACAAAATTTAAAAAAAAAAAAGCCATGTAAAGTGATTAGGCCTGAATTATTTTCCCTACTATCGTTACCTAAGATATTTCTTATTTTTCCTATTTTAGGCAAGTTGCTCTAATACTTGAGAAGCAAAAGGGAGCCACTGTAACACCTTGTAAGCATCTGCGCTAGTGAAAAAAATAAAAAAAAAGGGGGGGGGGCAAGACAGCACAATCTGACCTATGAGAAGAACATGGGATGACAGTTCAGCAAGCATAAGTTCAAGTAGAACGAACCTTTAGAGAACTGCGGTCTACTATCTCGCAGATCTGCCAGGCAAGTCCCTGTTGGCCTAACATGCAGCGCATAACCAGCACAAGTTATTTAAGTTGCCTCCTAAATTGCTACGAATTTCTTTTTAAAAAACTCATTAGAGAGGTTGTGGTCTTCAAACCATTGCACATGTAGAGTTTTATTCTTTTAAAGAACATTAGAACATGTTAAAAACATGCAACCTCCCACTCTTCTCCTTTCCCCTGTAAGCTTATATACAAGAAAGATAAACATCCTTGTTACAAAAAAATTGTAGCCATGTGCCACAGATGCAACAGAACTGCTATTCCTGCACCGACCGGGTGACAGCTGTTTGATTTTTAGTTGGTTTTTCTGATTTGAGGAAAGCAAATTAAATAAAATATTTTCTCCTTAACAGAAAGCACACTGAAAGCACACTCTCTGTCACAATTAAATTACTGCATCCTAACAATAACGTGAGCTGTCTTTGCAGAGTCAACTGTCTAGCAGCAGAACCTACCCAGAGGCAGTATCACAAGCTACAATACTATTACTACAGTTTCCTTTTGAGTCACTGGCAATGGTATGCATTACTAATTTGATCCTGTTGCTTGTCTTTCCAGATGTGAAATTCCTTGTGATGCCAAAGAGTCATCCATGAGATACTTCACCTCCCTCAACTGTTAAGGTGGCTCCGGAAGCGCAGCTGTCATCACAGACCCTTAGAAAGCTAACAGCTAGCAGACAAAAGCAGATCTTCCCAGTCAGGTTTCTGGGGAGACAATGACCAGAGAACACACCCAGGTTCACGGCCCTAAGTAATGGGATACTTCTCAGATTGTGTAATCAACACCAGTACACCCAGGTTCATGGCCCTAAGTAAAGGGATACTTTTCAGATTGTGCAATCAACACCAGAAAATCCTCTCTCGCAAGCAACTTCGTGAAAAATCCCATTAGGGTAATGGTCTACGCAAAGTAAATTACTCGTGAAATAGCAGTCCCGCTTCCTCCAGAGAGGACTACCTCTTCAAAGCATGGAGAATGGCTGAAACCCGCTTCGCAGCATTAGCTGTTAACCCAGAGGATCTCAATTGAAACAAAAAAACGTGCAAGATGCAAACTAGCCTGTCAAGTGCAAGCTGGCTAAAACAAACTAATAATCCAACAAGCCATAGTACGGGACCACAGTACTCCCAATTTCCATTCAACTCTTTGGCCACTTACACAGAACTGCGCACTGCAACACCACAGGACTTTTAGATTAGGAATCAAACTTTCTTCCTTATACGAGAGGGTCTGTACTGCTTAGCCCAGATAAACGCGAATACTGAGGAAACTGGACAAAGACACCATTGGAAAGAAATGCACTCACTAAACAGAAATAAGGCTTCAAATAAGAGGAGAAAACTTGCAATTCTATTTCAAGAAGAAAAACAAAGACATGAGCAGAGTCTGGTTCCTATAAAAAAAATAACGATAAGAACCATCTATTATCACAAATAGGTAAATAGATAGGGGTAATCCACAGCAGACACTTTGCTTTTGCTTTCAAAATGGACAGATTTGAGTCCTTACTGCTTCTGGATAGCACTACATAAGACTTGAAGGAAATTGCTACAAAAAGTTTAAGTGCCAACTGTCCAACATAAACTCCTGATAAAGACTGTAAAAAATTTTCACTGTCATTTAAAACGGAGCAAGCACCATTACAATGAAGTTCCACAAAAACAGCTGGTTAACTCTTTTTTTTAACTAATATTATTTGGAAAGCCACACTTGTAGTCATATGGAAGATTCTGGTCCTACTTAATCTAGATTTCAAAGTCAGGCCAGTTGAAAATATGACCTTAATGAGCAAGTAACTGGTGGCTTATAGCAATGTACCTGCTCTTCCTCTCCTTCTAAGATTTTTAGACTGCAAGCTTTCTGTAAAATGTCAAGGAAATCAGAGCATCTAGAAGCTTTGCAGATATTTAAAAAAAAAAAAAAAAAACAAACGG
Source organism: Cuculus canorus (assembly GCF_017976375.1). Classification (NCBI taxonomy): domain Eukaryota; kingdom Metazoa; phylum Chordata; class Aves; order Cuculiformes; family Cuculidae; genus Cuculus; species Cuculus canorus. The sequence goes on along the minus strand of NC_071403.1, from coordinate 96,002,886 downwards.
CAAAAGAGCTGCAGAAATAACACAACATATTCAACAATCTTAAAACAAATATCCCAAGGCCATAGAATAACAAGTCTTTCTGGGGACAGTGGAAGAACTCAACTGCATTTAGTTATTAAGTAAAAACATCATTACAATACTAAGCAAGGAAATAGTCTTCCCAGTGGTCAAATCCAACTGGACTCAGTAAAACACGATTTTGCATATATATTTTTAAAATAAATTACATTGATCGAAAAAGAAAAAAATACCAGATCTTCATCAATTTTTCCTCCTAACAGAAGCAAACAGCATGACTTCAATCACTGGTTTGCTTGACTTGACCCTTCAGCAGACAATACTGGAATTCATACTGGAATTCATGTGGTAAGATCACTCCTTTATCCCAGCTCTGGTCATAACCTTCTGCTTGTCTAACCTCAGAGTTACCTCTTTGTGTTCTTCAAGTCTTGCTTAAGTTACTACAAAATGCTGTGGAAACTGTCTCATTATACAGCTCATGTTTTTCAGCCCAGCTCACTATACAGCACAAATAATCGTGACACAAAAGTAGTGTCAGATGTATTTGGAAAACGCTTTACTTTTAGATTATCTCTCTTAAATGGCCTGCATGGGAAAGACAAAAGGCCATTCTGTGCATTTATCACCTTTCTACAGTGATCTCAGAACAGAGGAGCTTCTCTCCACTTGAAAGACACTATTTAAACCTGTTCAACTCTGTCAACTCTGGACAGAAAAAAAGAGCTACTACGCCCCTGAAGGATCACAGAAATACATATTCAAACAGTGTACTTTGAGATTGTATTAGCAGCATAATCTAAAAATCAATATCCACAAGCAATGAAACTGGCTACTAATCAAACAGCCGTTGCATTACTCTCTTCCTACCCCCAAACACCTCTGCATCTCCAGTTCCTCTGGGTTAGTGTTGCCCTACACCGCAAAACAGAACCAAGACATCAGATGTTTAAGTTGCAGTGTGGAGAGGAAAACTTAATTATCAAAGGCACGCAAAGAACCAAAAATAACTGGATACAGACGCAAGGATGCAGAAGGTCAAATCTTTTAAAAGCAGCTTTGAATGTTTGCATCGTTACGATTCATGAATTTTCCCCCACGCTACGAACAACAGGCTTTTCAACAAAGAAGTTATAACATGAACAAAACCTCTAAAAAACCATTTTCCCTTGGACTTTTTAGATACTATGTTCATTTTTTTTCAAGTAATGGATTTAATAAAGGCCAGGGGGAAAATGATGTTCAGTTACCATGAATTTAATCAAATTAATTTAATCATAAAACAATAAGAAGCTAATCATGCAGATTAATATAAGAGTAAATTCCTATATTTAATTTTATGTTTCTGTTTATGCAAGTCCCATTACTAAAACAAGAGGCCACAGTATGTCTGAAAAGCATGCTGGAAAATGTATGACAATAATTCTAGTCAAGAACTTAAGCCAGTACTTTCAGTGGTGAGATGCAGCAAATGATTCAAGCCAACAAAGCATCTTACCGTACTTAAACTTACCCCAGGTTATTTTATACCAGTTTGGCAACTCTTAAGAATTAAGTGTGTGGCAACGTTTCAGGCTGTCAGTAAGCAGAAGTCCATTATCATAAAATCAGAAGCAACACCTTTAACGGCACACTCAGACTGTCACAAATAAAGTAATTAGCCAGAAAAAAACAGCCTCTCTCAATAGACTGTTTTAGCTGATGTACCTCGAAGCAGCAGCAGAAAGTTTACTGTTCCTAATTTTTAAAAAAAAATGTTTATCTGTCTGGCATCTGTTACTATTACAAAACAAATAATCCTCTTACACCTGCTGCCAGCTGCAAAAAATACCTTGGATTTGTGGCTGACAGTCTTACTGGGAGTTTCAGTAGTACTTTTTACTGACACAAAACGGTCAAACTTGATACAAACAAATTTATTCAAACACTCTGAATGGCTGGCTCTAATACCTACCCCTTCAGTACACTCTCAGAGCAGACTAATGTTCTTTGTACATTTCAGTAAATAACCAGGTCTCAATTTTGAGATTTGCTGCTGTAGCAACAGTAATTGAAGTTTCTCTTCCACCCTGTTTTCTCCCACCTCAGATTAAAAAAAACGTAATTCACATCTCAAATCAAAAAGCTTTCCTTTGCATTGGGAGCAAATGGTACAAAAGACAGCAGACAACTGGTGGGGAAACAAACAAAGAGAAGGACCAGACTTGCAAGCATTCTTCAATTAAAAACAGCACTTCACTGCAGCGCAGTTTCTCTGGAGAGCACCAGTAAAGCCGCTGAACAATAGAGTTGTGAAAGAGACTGTGGACTTGGACTTCTCCATTTCCAACACAGCAACCGTGCCACAAATGCAAGAAGATAGTACAAATCTTGAAGTTCCACTTTACAATTAAAAGATTAATGCGACTACTAAGTCTGTGAGTAGCTCTGCAAGCACTTCACACGCAACTTGTCATGATCTGTGGCTACAAGTGCCTTGGCTAACTCAGAAAGCACTGTGCCAAGTGTTACAAATTACTCTTTCCTCAGACAAAAAGAAAACTAGGCAAAAATAAATCTATCTGGGCTACAAAAGTCTAGCACTCCCACAGAGTAAGAGCTTTGGTCAATACACTTCAGACACTGAATCCTACCTATCCAACTAAAACCTCTGAGCAAAGAAACCCGGCTTCAAAGCAAACCCGGTGAGTGACCAAACGCTCACGCTTACCACATTGGTTTTGCAAATATTAGGAAAGGGTGGTAAAGGGACTGGAAGAGGAAGGAGCAGGCTACCTGCTAACACTCTTTCTTCCCCACAGCAGCCAACCAAATAATCCTTTATCTTCCTCCAGTGATGCCCAGCGGTGACACTCATGGTTACATGAGTTCAGCTCTGCACTTTAGCTTTTAAAGTTTAGTAGTCTGTTAACACATTCACAAAGAATGTAAGCAATGAAGAACAGGGGAAGTGTTTTCTCCCTCTGAAACAAATGAGGGACAAAAGTGCTTCTCCAGTCTGGAAAAATCTTGCCAAACTCCAGAAGCCCATGGTAAGTATCAAATGATCTTTAAACACCTCCAAGACAACAAAATTACCTGGGCAAAGGCCTTGCTGTTGTCACATTCCCTTTCTACATTACTAGGTTAGACCAAAGTATTAGTTCTAATGATACAAATATCAGTTTTAATTAAAAAAAAAAAATTCACCTGTTTGTTTTCATGCAATCCACTACATGCAAGACACTTAACTTATATTAACTGTACCTGCATCTGAAAGCATTTTTACAAATCTGAACTGAACTTCACAGATCCTTCATGTTATACTAATGCATACACAAGCTACAGTTACACTTATTTCCAAGTAAAGCTGTTGCTAGGAGCAACAACAACTGAATTTTATGCCACAGACACGCACAGGAAATAAAAACGGATATGAACAAAGAATGCATTTGGAAAGGAAAATAGCAGTTACAAGAGTTGGAGTTTTGCCGGGCCATCTATATGCATTTATGCATATCAAAATAGAATAGGTTCAGGTACAAAACCTCAGGAGGCCACATTGCTAATGTAACTCCCTCACATGTGCTACACAGTGGTACAGAACCCTTCTTGACAGATTCTCAAGCAGCCTAGCACCTACACCATTGTGCTCTCCCAGGTCTCTCCAAAATACACTCAAAAACACCTCAAGCCTCATATTTCTACATGTCCTTGGGTCAGATTCATAATTGACTTTCGCTTTGGCTCTACCTTGCCTGCAGTAATCCAAGCATCATTGTTCTTTCTTGAGAGTTTTTCATGTTGCTGTCCTTCCAGTCCTGCGCCAACTTCTATTTCACATGCAGATCAGAAAGAAAACACAATACTTTAACTTCTTTCACCTCCTTTTTCTCATATTAAGACTAAACAGTTACCTGCATATGCCTTTTGTATCTAAAAGGCTATCAGAATTAAGGTGGACTAAATATCTTCTAAATAAATGGAAGCTGTTTCATGCACCGTCTGTCACTGCCAGATTAACGTGTTGTTCCAGAAACAGAAGTAACAAAGCCTAGCTTACCAAAGACTCGTTATCTAACCTCCTCCTCCTCAATGGGCTAGACGAGATATGCCAGCACTTCAGCAAATCCAAAATTATCACTGCACCAGTTAGACATGCAACAGATGTCAAAAAAGACATACAATGGCCAAATCTGCTTGCACTGCCCCCAGGTGAGGTACTAATTTGAGTTTCTCTGTCTGCTGCTCAGCTGCCAGTTTCCACAAAACTCATGAGGACACCATCATGGCTGAAATCTAAACCATCTTGTCAACTGCAGACAAATTTGCAAGGAGGTAAATCAGAAGTGTGGGAGGGGTGAGAGAAAGAATAGCTGTTTAAAACAAGCAGCTTAATCCCATCAGGAAACCATGCTTAAAACACTGTCACATTTATCTACATAGATAATAAAATACCCAAGTCACCAAATTACACGGAAACAGTGTTCAATGGCAGCCCTAACTACCACACTTAAACATAACTGATGCTTAAATTAACCAAAAACATGTATTAATATTATTATTGTGTTTCATTTCTGGCAAGCAAACACAGACGCTACAGACTTTCACAGAAACTGCACAGGCTTGTAACTTCAGCATGTCAGAAAACAAACGGAACTATATTGAAAAGCCTCAGACAAAATCCTCCTTATTGCCACCAAAAAGCACAGCCACAAGCACTTCTGCTGTTGTCCTAGTGATTCAGCTTCCCATAATCCACGTCCTTCCAAGCAGCAGCAAGCACTGACCCTTGCTCTTAGAACACCATTTCTATTTTTAATTCTACATAAGTGAGAAGCCGCAATAAAGCTATTAATCTTTCCTCTCCTCCTTTACTTAAATTACAAAACTGAGGTGAATCTCTAAGCTAGCTTAAACTATTAGACTCCTTCAGCAGGGACAATTCCTCACCTTTTAGACTTGTTTAAAACAACAAGTCTTCAGTTTATGTTGTATGACTCAAAAGAAGTAACAGCATTGGCAGTATCCTGCAAAGTACTTGTGGAAAGACACAATGGAAATATTTAAGAAAAAAACAAATAAACAATTCCCCCAAGCACTGCCTATTAAATATTGAAGACTTTAATTTTCTATCTTCCAATGACACTAGAAGTCCCCTTCTTCACAGGAGAAGATGCAGGGAGATTGCATGTCTTCTACTCCGTCCAGGAAACAGAATCACTGAGTTGTCCAATTCAGTTCTGATTAAAATTCAGCTGTGACTGAAATTGTTCTGATTTGATTGTAGTTGTAGTTTGCACTAATGAAGCTGTTAACCCTCTCAAAAGCTCCCTCTTAATTCAATTTTTAATAGCTTGGAAACAACAGAGACAACAACAATGGAGTGAAGCTGAATCACTGATATTTTCTCGTATTATTCTCCATCCTGTTCTTTACATATTTTATAGCAGAAGGTATAGCTGTGCACGGAGCCAAAACTTTCCCTAAGCTCTCCACCATGATACCAATCTCTTTCCTAAATTGCTACTTTACTTAAATGTTTATTACTTTGGACTGTTCAACACTGAAAAATATCTGCATTTTGTTGGCTACTCATACAGCTTAAATACTTTTGAAATTATTTACAAGTGTCTCTGTAGCTGACAAACTCAAACGGTAGCCATACAAAACTTCAGAGGAAACCCACTGCTAAGCTTTCGTCAAAATGAACACTGGTCTTAATTCCTTTATCGACCAGTTTTCAGTTTACAATAACCCTCTGTTCTCACCCTATGTTTAGCTTTTATTCTCTAAAGCATCTTTGCAGAAGGCACTTCTCCAGTCCAAACACACTAACCAGTTAAAATTGTAAGAAAAGGTGAAGAAGTCTTCTTCAGTTACATTTTATTCACCTACTAGAGCCCTACCCTGCACAGGACTGCTTTTCTGAGTTTGGGCCATAAGCAGTAGTTCAGCAAATAGATTAAAGCTGACACCGTCACCAAGAGATACAATTTCCTCCTCTTACCCTTTGCTCTCTGTACCTATCTTCTTCTTTCACCACACCCACAAAATGAACTGGGTTAGGGGTTGTTTTCAAAGCCATCCAGAAAAAAAAAAAAAAAAAAAAAGGGATGGGGAGTTTTAGCATGGATCAGGGCCATAATCCAGATCACCACACAATCATTAAACTATGTGGTGGATAAGATTGAAGCAGCAGTGGTAGGATGCGTCTGAAAGGCTGGGACTGGCTTTCCTCAGTGGAGCTCCCTGCTTGAAATGCTTGTTGGGGGAGGGTAGAAGAAAAATAAAAAAAATATGAGCTTCACATGCAGAATCCCTCAATGGTGTCATGGAAAATTTTTTAGAAACGCTAACGTATTAGCCTTATTTCAGTAACTGCATACACAAATGGCTGGACTATTATCTCAACTGTGGTGACTGCAACAGCAGTGCAATTACATGCCTACGCAATCCCGCATGTCATCTTACCCATTAGTTTATATTCCACTGTAATAAATGCAAGCAGATTACATATCTCGGAGCTGTATTTTGGCTTAATCCACACTGGGAAGTTACACCACTAAGCTTATATTCCATAAAGGATTTACTAACTACTCCGTCTAATTAAGGTTGCACAACCCTTCCATTTTTAAGATCTTGTTTTCAGCCACTTAAAACCTTGCCAAACTAACCTTTGGCAAAGACTTCTCTGTCCCTCACAAACACCCAACAGAGAAAGGGAAAGTGATATTGCTGTTCATCTGTTTGAGTTTCCTTCTAAAACAGTAATTTCCCAGAACAAAATGACAGAAGAAAAAGGCTTTATCCAAGCTGAACATTCATTTTTTTCCTCCGTTTTTCTTGAAAAGCTCTACAAGACATCTATTATTTAGTACAGTTACTTTGAATGAGAATGAGAAATTGAATCTTTGACATAAAGGCATCATCTCTGACATGTTCCAATACAGGCACGACTGCACTGTTGAAGTAGAAAAACGTTCCTTCTTCATACACTCTGCAAAGACTTTGTGGACAAAGAATTCAACTCCCTAAGACCTTGCTTCTCCAAGCCAGAGCTGGACAAAAGCTTTCTTGCGATTATTTCACAGGGTTCCTAAAAGCCTATCATCACGAAAAAGAACAAGAAAAGGTAGGGAGAAGAAAGACATCTCTCAGGTATTCTTAGTCATATCCTTTCAAGCACTCAACCAGCAACAAAGGGAGAGGTAAGATGACTAGCATGAACAGATACACTAAAAACAAAGGCCCAGAAGAACTAGGAAGAATGAAAACACATCCTAAAAACAGCAAACAGCCATAAGCAGGAAGAGTACTCAGAACTTCCAAAATCTTGTGTTCCTTTGGCTGTTAGTACATAAGCTAATACAGAAGCATCCCATGACCATTCCTGGACTTAAAAGTGAATAATCATACCTTTCTGCACAAGTATTCCTCAATGATTTCATCTTTACTATCCTTAGGCAAATGAAACAGATTTGGTATGCTCACAATAGTTTTTGTATTATCCAGAGTAGGTGAAACAGGAGCAGAGACTAACCCACTTGAAAAAAAAAAAAAAAAAAAAAAAGACTATAAATAGCAAAATAACAAAAATACCACCAGCAAAAAAGCAAGTGTGAGCTTTTACTCAGTTTTGTGCCAGAAAGCAGCAGCTACCTAGAAATAAAATTCAGATACCATTTTCAACACCTAATCTTTTTGAATGATCCTTCATAATTAAATGACACAATAGGAAAATCAAAGATTAGTTTTACTGCTGTTGACGCATTGCTGACACTTAAGTAAAACATAAAGTATGGTAAAGCCATAATTCATGTCCCAAAAAGGAGAGATGGCAACTTCCTGGTGCAATTTTACACCTTGCTAAATTAGGACAAGGGTCCTAGCGCTCTTTACAAAGAAGTTGACAGTAAGTTCACTGTACTGCTGACCTGCTCTTACACAAAGAGACAATGAGCCTTTGCTCTAAGGCCAAGGTAGATACAGCTCCAATGTCCCCAACTTATTCAACTCTGACCTTTTCTTATCAAGACTGCTCACAAATTACACACAAACTTCCTCTTACAAACAGCAAAATAAACTCAATCCCTGCTTGATCTCAGCATAACCTACACATAAACCATACACATCAGAGAAAGCTGCATTTAAGCCAGGGATTACCAGAAACTCAACACAGCCGTAGCATAAGTCAAGAGTTTCTGTGTTACATTGCTACCCAAATCTACTCAGTCACATCAGATATTTTTATACGTTCAAAGAAAAAAAGAGAAAAACAAGAACAATTTTGTTTCTACATTTCACACCCTGCCTGAGCTCAAAACCATGAGTTGTTTACCCCACGCTCCTCCCTACCCAGTGCTCAGAGTAGTGACCAGTCCCAAAACCAGAATATTGCCAGTTAGAAATCACAACATAGGAACAGAGGAGGTTAGTTAACAATGGCAGGACTAGAGACACAGACAGGTCTCCTGAAATAACACCTCCTGCCTTATTTGGGGCAAATAAATGTATTTTATCTCATCTACTTTTCTCCAGCTTCTGCTGCACTTCCTGCCCGAGAAAAAAGGATGACTTATCATGAAAAGCAGTGCGGACAACAAACGCTAAGTGTACCAAGGAAGTGTTGTCACAGCAACTCCACCTGTCTTTTACAGTTCTGCAAGACAAAAGCATTCACATTCTTAGAAGATCAGAGGAGTTGAGGGTGTTGACTGATGAAAAGTAAACAAAGATTTCGAATTAGAGAAAAAAGAAGTATGACTGCTTGAAAAAATTATACAGTGGTCACTGCTTAATCATACACATGGATCAGCCAATAAAAGCAAAATTGCTTGAGGGCAGAGGGGGAGGGATACAACTAAAAGTCCAGATCTCAGTGTTACTGTACTTGGCTGAATAACAATGAACAAAGAAAGGAAAATGTTCTCACTTGAAAAAACCAGAAGGTTCTTACAGACACTATTTAAATGTCACCTTCTTGGCAACACCATAGGATTAGTTCACTTTTTATTAAGAACTGCATCATTATACTAGTAAGCACACTTACGCTACTAAGATGATTTTGTGTGTGGTAAGAGAGGTGTATTACTCTTCCCTTCATCCACCTACAGCCCACCAACCTGCCCAACATTACTGCAAGACTGTGTGCGTTGGCAAGAGGCTGATATGGAGGAGTTTCCTCTTCACTGCTGGAGTATGAAATACTCAAGCAGAACTCTCAAGGAGATTCCCTCCCAAGATGCACACAACCCTGCAAACCACATGGCACCACCTCTCTCCTCTGGTGCTCCAAGAGGCAGAAGAGCATTCCTGGTTGCTGCGGACAGAGGACATTCACCCTCCAGCAGCTCCTTCCTGTCCTCAGCCAGAGGTACAGCCTGGGCACACACCACTGCTCCCTACAGTGGGACTAAGCTATGCAGAGCAGAGTGAAGCACAAGATTAGCATCATGAGTATCAAGACTGCATTGCTAACTGATTGCCCTGCTGTGGTAGACACCTCTAATTGCAATACTGCAACAACAGTATCACAGGCTAATACTAAATTTGCCTTTAGACAGCAGGAGAAGACAACAAAAGCTCATCTAGACGCATTTAAGCCAAGCAAGCTTTTCTCTAGCAGCCCCTTAGCAATCTGATTACATACAAGGATATTAAACTTTAGTCTGCAATAGTTACTTGCTCGAAGAAGTTCTAATCTAGAAGATGGCTGCTTTAGACCTCATTTTGTAGGTGAGCAGGAGGTCATCAGAAATTCATTTCCACAGATAAGCTCCATCTCCCTCTCATTACATCTACTCCATTATTTAGTGGTTTCTGGTTTACTTGTATATTAAATGACAAATTATAGTATAGGGGAAATAGGTACTTGCCAACAAAGAATCAAGCACTCTTTGAGTTTGCTTTTTTTAGAACTCATCTTCCAACAAACGCAGGAAAATATTTAGAAGTGTTATTCAAAGCTGCCTTTCAAGTCACAGCAATATGTGAATTCTGAGCATCCTAACTGAACAGCTTCTACAACGAGAACAATACAGTTATACAAAAAAGCCTTAAAAAAAAGCTAAGAGTTGTAACAAGGCCCTTCTGAAAGCATACAAAAATAAAATAATATTGCTAGTCTATCTGAATGTTCTTCATAGAAAGACACTCAGTTTTCCTATTCATAAGAAACACTACAGAGTTCAAGAGACCAGCATAGATGTTTATCATACTCTGCCCTTTAAAAATAGGTGCCAACCAATTACATCCAATTTCTTGCTCATACTTGCATCTTAAGAAGAAAAAGATTAGGGAAAGGAGAGTGACCTTTACAATTTCTCTTCCCATTCCTTCCTTTATTTTGCTTATCCAGTTATACACTATCTCCACATATAACGTCAAATGCATCTGCAAAAAGGAACACCTACGTTTATCAAGAAACAGAGATTAGAGCTGCTGATACAGACATAGAACGTGAAATTTCTGTGACAAATCCTCTAGAGTCCTAGCACGAAAACACAGGTATATGCAGGGGGGTGAGGAGGAGAAGGGCATACCTATTTCACGAGTTTTCCTCAGCTCCTCCAGCTTTATTGAATATAGTACAACAACAATTATGCAACAGCAGCAAAGCCCGTAAGGAAAACCTAGCACTTATTACACTTTCTTCATTTAGTGTTGAGCTCTCTCCACTATACATTACAACAAACTTATGGGGAGGAGGGGAAAGCCTGTCCTGAATCTACTGCGCAGGCTGAGTTTAAGTTCCTACTTACAAATGGTTTACGTCACTTCTCACTCAAGAGATGAACCAAGCTAGAAGGGAGACAAAGTAAATTAAAAAAATCTGAAAGACATCTTCAACACAAATGAAGCAGAACACTACCTCCAATCAAAAGACGAGTAAGCTTATTTAGGTGGTTACCCTCTCAATCAATAAAAAAAAAAAAACCTCAAAACTTCACCAACTGCTCTGCTACTCAAAAAAAAAAAAAAAAAGAAAAATCCTTAATTCCCTCAATGAATCCATACTACTATCTTGTAATCTTGTATTTACTTCTGCAAGAAGGATTATATTGAAGCCTATCTTTGACTTAGTTTTTGGAGTCGAAAACAGAAGAAATCTGGAGCAATGTCTCTTTCAGATGCACCACTGCAAGTCTTAGATACCACATCCAATAGATTAGTTTTCAGTTTGGAATCCAGTACAACAGTTATGTCATACTCTACCAATAAAATAAAAGGCAACCACACGATAGTATTTTATAAATCTATCAATCTGGAAACAGACGCATAAAATTATTCTGCCTACATATGTTGAAGGCAGAAAGATATGCCTTCCAGGTTTGTTCTGCATATGGTGGTGAGCACAGGCAAGGGTAAAGAAAGAACAGACAAAAAGATAAGCTATTCTTGCTATTTTCTACCTTTCAGTATAAAACATGTCAATGTCTTCACACCAAATAAAATATTTAAACTGAGACTTCATACACATGTTTACATAAAAGCCTCCTCAAAACAAAAGCCATGCTTTAGAGTGAAAAGCGAAAAGAAGGGCCTCCTTACCCATACACCATCTCAGAAAACAACCCTATATAGCTGTTTGTAAATGATACTTCAAACAAACATACCAAGCCATTTCAAGACTGTAAAACAAAGGATTTCAAATTGTCAACAATTTGTGTCAGCAGCACCAATCAACAGATGCTTCAAGGAGACTCTAGGATATGCAGATCATGCTAAGACCACTTTCCAAGCAATAGGCAAAAGAAACCACACAGTTCTGCAGTCAGCAGTAAAACTATGCCAAGGAAACTGCTTTCAAAAATCGACAACCATATTATCATGGGACAATGACTCGCATATTAACTAGCATGTTCAATATACACAGCGAATCCCCAGGGTCATACGCCATATGACCTTAATACTACCATCATGCCCACAAACTTTGTGATTCCCAATGAATGATACACACAACACCTTGAAAGTCAGTCCTTCCTTCAGAAAGGTCTTTGTGCTTTAAGGCGTAAACCAGACTTTTAAAAATACCTGCCACTGCAAATACCATGTGGACTTCTTTTAATGAGCAAATATAAACATATGAAAAGATTTT